>NW_024962335.1:27611910-28038364 GCF_019238085.1 Lagopus leucura | reverse complement strand
CCCCCCCCCCCCCCCCCCCCTTCTGAAGACAAGAAACTGACATATTTTAGCCTCTCCAAAGCACATTTCAAACCCATTTCAATAAAAATCTGAAAATAATCTTTAGATTTATTTACCTGTTATGCATTCTATTAGATTTTCTTATATGGAAGTTGGCCTAAAATAGATACTAAATACAGTATGTGAAATCAAAACTGAAACTTATGAGATCCACAACTCTAGAGTTTGTCTTTGTTCAGTACAGACTTCAAGTCAGGCTTTACTCATATTGCCTCTTCAGCCACTACCCTTCAAGTGCTTAAACTATTTCATTTACTGTTCTTACAAATACCAACCGTAAGTAACTGTCTTCCACTTTACTTTATACAATACAGTTCTGATACCTGGCAGAAAGTGAGTTTAAAAAAAAAAAAAGAAGTATTCCCTAGTCTCTTGTATGCTATTACCACCAATGGTGAGCTCATCTTGTCTCCTGAACTGTGCAGGGTAAGGCATAATCAGACGGATGTCTCAGGAAAATCCAAGGTAATGAAGACAGTGGTGTTGATTCAGTAGGTGGAACCACACTCTTCCCTATGAATCATTTTGAGCCATTATTCCGGCAAAGCTTGAAGTACTCTGTTTAGAATGAGCTGTCAAAATGAAGCCGTGACCACTTAACATGGCAAGAGATGAATCAGAAAAGCAAAGCATTGCCAGTAGAAACTAAACGCTCCTCAAATTTCTGCCGCTTAATAATGCAGGTATAGGAACTAGTAGCAACTCCAGAGTACCAAACATCTCTCACATACAGCCACTCTGATTACAGAAAGAAACATTTCAGATAGAAGAAGCTGAGCAGAATTAGATGCCCTAATGCAGAGCTTAGAATCATAGCATATAGACAACATTCTTTACACCAACACTCCTGGCGTTGCTAGGACAAGAGTTGCAAACCTGGCAACAGTGATGAGAACACTTCTTGTTTAAGTACTACCAGTGGACATGGGTTAACCCTGTACAACCCCTCAGCTCTGCAACAATGTGGTTGTGTTACTTGCACAATGTTTACAATGTTTACAGAGAAAGCTCTACTACATTACTTCCTATGATGCTTCCTAAGGCAGGTTGCAATATCATTGCCTCCAGTGGACCAGACAAACCCTGCAGTGGCTGTTGCTTCTGTCACGACCAGAATCAGCAGAAGAAAATGTACCCTCACACCTCAGTTCCTGTAGGCCACAATTTGATAATACAGTACTAGCACCAAACAGTATCTCAACAAACATACCAAAGTTCCATTTACTATTCATCCCATGTGTCACTGAAAAGCATAGCAACTGCTAAATAACTCTAAATAACCCATTTCTGATTTCAGTTAAAGCTAGGCAATCCCAAACGTATTCCATAACACTGAAGAGGAAACAAACAAGACCAGAATTTGGCAGTTGCATTATCTTTGGGATCCTTCAGGATGTCACACGATATGTAAACAAAACATTCCTTGGCCAAGAGGAGTGAAACCCCTCAATTTAAAGAAATCACTAGAATTATACTCCGATGTGAATTTTCAAATCTAGGTTTGTTTGAGGAGGGGGCATGAGAGCCTACAGTAAATGCTCTCAAATTATGTTGGTGAGTCATTTTGCAACTGGTGACCCTCATAACAATGTTCTCTCAGAGCCAACGTGATGCCACAGAGTGATTTGTCTGTTAAATTGAATCTTTGCCTCCAGATAGATAGATAGATATAAAGTTTATTTTGAAATGTCTCCTAGTGCCTCTGAGTCTGACTGATGTGAGATGTTATTTTGAACATGCCAAAGCATCTGAACGGCTCCAGTCCTTTCTTTTCAGCGTGCATTCCTTGATAAGTGGCAAAGCTTCCCACTTATCAGTCACTCAAAGTGACTGTGGCTGTCAGTTGTGTACAAAGCGCAATCAGTTTGGAAGCAGAGACACCAGCATTTTTCTTCTCAGCTTGAAGCAAACACGTTTTGACTGCTAGTCATTCAATTTTAAAGCATCTTCAATTAGGGGCGGTTGAAGATATAAAGAAAACACATCCTAAACACCTCCGCCAGCCAGCAGTAAAAAATTTATTGTTATCTTCTGCTTTACCTTGCTGCAGAGGCAGCAGTGGCAGCCTTTTTTGGCTTCACAAAAGTGCTCATGACTACACACACTCCATATGGCCAAGATCACAGCCATAAAGAGTTCACATTCAGCTTCCCAAGCCCCTTATACAAACTGCTGTGGTGCTTTCTGCTCCTGTACCTCTGCTGTGTAAATACCTGCATGGATACATGAACATAGCTCACATACACATGCATCCACAACCCCACATGTTTTGAACAAAAACATTCACAAAATGACATGCATGCTCTCTACAGCCAATAAAACACTGATGAAAACCAGTAAAAAGACCTCGGTAATATTGATTGGGAAGGAATTAAAAAAAAAAAAAAAAAGAAAGGAATAAGCTGGCAGAAAGGAGTAGCTGATGAGGAAAAGGGTGGGCAGCTGCCTATGAAAGATCAAAGTGTCAGGGAGCTGGAAATGGAAGAAAGGGGTACAAACTGTGGAGTGCCTCAGGGAGATGTTGAAATCGGAGAGTGGGTCTGAAAAAAGCCAAGGATTGGTAACACCAAGGATTGGTAACGCTGGAGAAAGCTTCATTGTCAGCAAGTGCTGTTTCAATCATCTACCTCAGCACAGGCCAAAAAAACTGGTTTTATCTGATGAAAGCATATGCTTTCAATCCCAATAAATTCAAGTTGTACAAATCTCAAACAGATTCTCCTTGCCTGCACTGGTGCAACTACCCCAGTCAGCAAGTCTGGATTACATAAGAATGTACGAAAAGCCTGAGACTGAAGAAGATGCCTGCTATAGAGGCCATCTTTGGGAGCATGGTATACTGGCAGAAAACATTCCTCTGCACATAAATAAGTGTAGTCTTTTATGTGACCTAACTTTTAGGGTAATGGAAGGAAGCGAAGGTTACTCTAAAGCGCATGCATCATATCCTTCAGCAAAACACATACGTTATTTGCTGAACTCCAAGAGCAATTAGCTCATTCCGACTTCTAGCCTAGATTTTTCTTCTCACTCCTCCCTTTCCCTATCTCCTCCTCCAACCTCATCTCCCTTTTCTTCCTTTTTGTTTTGTTTTTTGAATAATTAATTTCCCAGGGGCTTTCCCCTGCTCAAGGGACAGGCAAGTTATTCTGATAACTGATAGGACATCAGCTGCAGAGCTTTTGTGAGAAACAATTGTTTAGCCTCTTTGCAGGCAACCTCGGTTGTTTGGGAAGAGGTTGGAAAGTCATGGGAAAAGCTGCAGTGTGACTCCTTCTTGGGCCTGTCTCACTGAATTCAGTATGCCCATGTTTATAAGTTGCTGGAAAACAGCTGCTCCTGACACATGATGAATTTGGACAAAATGTCCCCAACCTATCTATGAGCCCAGTCGGTTTGACTGAGAAGTCACAGCTTGTCATATCCACACTTGCAAAAAACAAAAACAAAACACACACACACAAAAAACCCACAAGAATAAAAAAAAAACTGGCTCAGTGGACAGAGCCTGTTCCGAAAACATTTTGAAGTATGAGAAGGAAGACACTTTCTCACAGTTTCCTCCTGAAGAAAGGTCTCATTAAACTCCCACTAATATGAATAAGAGCCTTTTCACTAAGTTCAGTGGGAGTTGGATCAAGCCCTCACTTCAACAGCTTTATTGTCTAGGAAGGAAACCTTTTGTCCTCACCTCTCTCTGATATGCAAAAAGGACTCTAATTACAGAAGAATTAATACTGTTCTGCTGTGCAATGGCTTGCAAAGAGGTCGTAGCACCACGAAGCATTGCTCTGCTGTCACTGACTTCTGAGAAAACCAGAATTCCCAGGCAAATGATGATACAGAAGTAACAGACATTACTAAATTTGTAACCAACCACTTGTGTAGTGGTTGCTCATTTTTGTGTCTTGAATGAAGGATTCATCATGTATGACCCTTCAAAGCCTCCTAGAGAAATCTAGGTTACAATCACATAAGAAGTTAGGAACCAAGAAAGAGATTTCACAAGTCCTTAAAGCTGTGCTGAGCAGCTCTACTCTCTACTCCCTATAGGCACAAACCACTCCAAGTATTTAGCTCACACAGTGGCCTTGCTGGAGTTTGCTTTCCAGAAGGACACAGAAAATGAAAGGATGAGTGTGCTGTACAATTTAGAGTGCAAATCTGTTGGAGCAGAGAATAAATTTCCAGATTTTCTCGTTCAAACAGTCAAGTGTCTTCTTACAACAAGGAGCTACAGGTACTTTCTACAACTAAATTTCATCTGTTATCATGCTAATGAAAACCTCAAAGTTTTCTCTAAACAAAGAGAATGCAAACAGGTCTGAACAACAACCAGCCAGCTCTTGGTAAGAGATGATCATTAACCTGAGTAGTTCAAAAGCAACAAGTCAAAGCAACAGAAATTGTCTCCATAGACAACTGTGTGCACAAAATTATGGTATCTGAAGCACTCTAGAGGCAGGCCCTCTTACCGGTGCTTTGGAAGGCTGGAATCAAACCAAAGCCTCTTTGTGTTTAGAAAGTTCTGACAATAACAACTGTGTCATTTCTATCTTGGCACGTTAGGCATAAGAAATATTTTTCTGAACTTCTGCGTAACAAAGAAACCAAATCGTTTTTTCCTTACCCAAAAATATAGCTAGCTTTTGAAAAACAGATTTTGCTACAGTTAACCATCTTGCAGGAAATTCCAAGTGTTTGAGATTTTATTACATTCCAAACTGGAACAACACCTTAAACCAAACAGTTTAATAAGAATGGGAATATTCTGAATTGGGAACATATCAGCACAGCCAGACTTCTCCATCTACCAATGCAACTCAAGGGAAAAGGAATACTGTCAGCTGACAGTGGATGGGAAAGATGGAAATCTGGATCTACACGCGAACAGGAAGGCCTTGGAGCTGGGAGGACACCCAGAGCAGTTGAGGGATGCCAAAAAGCCAGGAAGCCTGTAATATGAAGAGTCACACAGTCTGGAGGGTGGTGGTGCCCACAGCCCATTTCAGACAAGCTGCCAGGGCCCTGCAAGTTTGGTAAAGCATTCACCCCGGACTCCAGAGGGCAGAAGCATACATGCCTAGTGCTACAGGGTGCTGAACTGTCTGCATGCCAATCTGGGTGGCAAGCAGAAGTTACAGCCTGCCCGACAGGCAGAGTGCTGAGGTCACCTTCAAATACTTGCAACAGAGCTTAGTCAGAATTCACTGGCTTTTCAGTCACATTTCCTAACCAGAGGTTTCCCATCAGAACATCTTCTGACAAGTCTCTGGTTCTGAAGGAACATACAAATCCTATATTAAAACCCCATGTAATTAAATGATCGCTGTCTGGCAGGACACATTTCAGACAGCACTCAGTACTTGGGCTAAGGGCATCATCCAGAACTGAAACAAATTAGTAACTGAGTACTGGCACTATTCAACTGTGGCCCAGTGTAGAGACACTGTAAAGTGGTGCTGCTTATGCATGCTGCTTCAAGATCTTAGTTATACATTATTGGCAACCTGGAGTGTTGCAAGATCTTGAGCTGGGCTCTCCAAAAAAAATTTTGACTAAAAATCAGAACAGTTTAAAAAACAACATTTGGCCTCTGTTTTGTTTGCCTTCTAATTTTGGAACTTGTAGTGTTTCATGGTTTCAAGTTTTGCCTGGAAATATGAGAGCTAGAAATTTACATTTTGAATAAATGAAAGCTGGCATTTTTGTCATCACATGACTTCAAAAGCTGGGGTTTGAGGAAAAAACATAAAACACTGTCAGGTCTCCACAAAATTGTGAGATTAGCAACATTGGTTTTATCACAAGTTAGGTTGCAAGGTTGACCTATTTTACCAACCACACCATACTGAATATGAATTGCCTTATGAATTTTAACAACTGGATTTCATTTATAGTTCAATTAAAATGACTTTTGTCACTGAGTTTCAAAACCATTCCTTCATTAACCTAGGCTAGTTTTTCTCTGAGCAAGTGGAAGATGTAAATTGTACCGAGGCCCCAAACTTTGCACTTTGGGGATACCCTTCAAGGCAACAAGACCACCTGTGCTCACTGGCTGTGTTCTGGGACCACCTTAGCACCACAGTAAAGGAACAACTAGCCCTCCTGATGGGGCAGCTACAGATCCCCCAGCTGATACTCACTGAAGAGCAAGAGCACTACAAAGTCATTTGTGGGCTCCCAGAAAAGACGGGAGACGACACTGTGAGGTCGCCTAAAGCCTTGAAGGACTAAACCAGATTTTGTCCAAGAACTTGCTGGACAGTCAATTGTGTCTACATGCTCTTTCCTCAGCCTGCATATCAGCACAGAGCCGTTGTGAAACACAGCCTGAAATCTTCAGGGCTGTTGGTGCATGAGAGCAAATGAAACAAAGTTTCAATTTCATTTCTGGTAAAATAATGAAACTGAGGTGTACAGGGCAGAAGATCCCAAATATTCTGCCAGCAGAAGCTACACAGAAAAAGAGATCAGAACTGGAGGCAGTGTGCATGGGCAACTGCATTCCAAAGTGGCAAAAAGATGGGAGAAAGCTTAGTTCAGTCAGAGAAACTCACCCACCCTCACAAACCAGGTGTAGAACTTTTTTTTAAAAAAGTAGCCAAAAATTATTCTAACAATATCCCAAAACATAAATATAAATCATGTTTTAGCATTGAGGTTATACAAATTCTTGACTTCAGCCTAATCAGCAACTTTTTCCCCATTTAGCATTACCTTTTACTTAACTCTCTACATGAAGACAACATGCTAGTCTTCCATGTTAGTGGAACTGCTTTCCAGCTACTCTGGAAGAAAAGGACTTGGAAAAGATGCAATGTCAATTAGACACTCATGTGCCAGGTACACATTTCCAAGCTCAAGTAGCTAACGCATCCTTTCCTTACAAGCAGAGAAGCAATTGAGCTATACTTAAACTCAGCATTTGCAGCACTGTATGTGTACTGGTGACTATATGCTGGAGTGGGGAGAAAGGGGAATGTTTCCAAGTTAGAGCACTTAGAGAAAAGAATCATAAATCATGGGGTCAGTCAGGTTGTGCTTTCTTTTAACCTTAGGGTATTATGTTTTCAATACAATATTTCAATAGCTTTTTTCTCTGTAATAATTTATCAGGAATTATGGCTACTCTTACAAGCTTAGAAAAAATTGGCTCAAGCAAAATGAATCCTTTGTCATAAATAGGTTGTGTTCATAACTGCAGCCTAATCATTCAATTGCACATAAGTCAAATAGTTATCCAGACTTTGTAGGAATATTTCCCTGTCAATAAATCTAACGCTATTTAAAAACTCTGGGCCAATGTGACAGCAGCCCGTTAGATTAATTAGGGCAAGGTCAGAAAACCTGAACTCACAGCTACATTCATGTCAGAGTTTTGTTCCACCCACCATAACCTGATTGTAAACTCACCAACCATTTTAAACACAGGCATGTTGGGGTTACTTCATTGTCTCCACTTATATATAAACGCAGATCTCTACTTTTTACTCTGACCACAAACAAATACACATGCAACTGAGAAGAAATGCACTATATTGAATTCACTGATGGTGGAGTTTTTAAATTATTTTTAAATGATTTCTTTTTTTAGAGACTTGACAATAGTTGGACTGCTACCAGGGTTCAAAAGACCACGAGACCATACATACAGTGCAACTGTCAAGAAGCAGTCAGCAAAATCCAAATTTCACTACAAATGGATCATCTCTGTGGGAGTGAGAGGACAGTATTGTCTCTCTGCCTGTTTAATTCTTGACCTTTATCATGTGACCATCCAAAAGGAGAGTGCCCAAATTTGATGGGCTTTGTGTGAAGTGGACCCTGGAGGTGAAATTCTGACCTTGACAGGGTCAATATTTCATCCAAAATCCCTTGGGATAGGCCTCCAAATCATGTCTTAGGCTTGCAGCTTGTATCAGATGATAGCTAGCTGACTTTCATTTACTCCTGACTTAGGTCAAACTTGGATCAGGGATCAAGAGATGAAAGGCTCTATATCTCATTATCAATAATCAGTGTTCTCCACAACCCTAAAAAAAGACAATACTTCATTCTTATCTACAAGACCTTAAAACTTAAAAGGGTTGGGGTCAAATTATGTTACTTCAATTTATTTATGTTCACTGCTTATAAAACAACTTCCTCTATCACTCTCATAGCTAAATGCTAAAAACACTTTTCTTGCTATTGTGGAGGTTCTGCTATTGTTCTTTATGAGCATTACAGACAATGCAATTAACAGAAATTAAAATGAAAAAAATTCTCCCACACACAATTTTAAAAGAGAAAAAAGAAGAGGAAAAAAAAAATCCACAAAAACAGAGGTCAAACCTAATCCAGGCCTTCTAACATCAAAACTCTTCTTAGCAAATCACATCTTGTATACATGTTGCCCTGTAACATAGGAGTGAAACTTCACCAGAAGTTTTTCGCAGTTACAGAAGTCCTGATACTGAAAAAGTATCATTTGAAATATTAGCCACTTTTTTGCTAGCACAAAGCTATGCAACTCCTCTGATTTGGCTGGAATTATGCTTTTGTAAAGCAGCTAAGGATATGGCTCATAATTTTAGGCAACTAATTCTAAAGCATTTTGGAAGGAAGATCCTGATGTTACTGAACAAACAGAACATAACATCCGCTTCCACACTGATTGCATTGCTCTGTAAATAACTGCATACTTAAAAAGGCAGAGATTCTACCATGACTCTAGATAGCTGTAAATGTCAGACCCCTTCTTTCTTATTTCTTGTAAACCTTCACAGACAAACTGATTTGCATTACATAGAGAACAAGGCTATGCATACGTACATGCAGAAGACAAGTACTGAAATATTGCCATGAAAAGAGACCTCCAAATGTGTCAAGGGAAGAAAAAGTTAAATAAAGTTTACTGGTTACAGTACATTAGAATTTTTTTTTCTCCTACCAGGAGTAAACACGTAGATGCCCAGAACCTACACGTAGATGCCTACGCTCCTAGAGAGCCCAGTTGCTCTCTAGAATCTAACCAACCTTTAGGCCAGTTTCTCACACACTTACTTCACCTAATATATTGAAAGTTTCCTGACTTTCAAGAAACTTGAGGCAATGGGAAGGAGAGGCTTGATTACAGATCACTGAAGAGAACTGATTCAGCAAAGCCTCAAAAACAGATTTGGAAGAGATCACTGCAATCCAATACACTTTAGCAATGTTTTTTGCCACCTGAAGAGCACTTTCAGAGGATTTCATCCTGCAAATCCTTGCTCACGCTACCATCTCCTCTCTCATCTGCTTCCCGATTCCTGTAGGAGTAGTGTTAATCACTCAAGGCCTCCCAGAAATTTTTTTCGCTTAATGACAGGTAACATCATCATGTGTTTCCATAAATAAGATGTAAGCCATCTGCAGAGATCCTTAAAGATACTGTGACAATAATGCCCGAGGGAAAACATGAGGGAACAGAAAGGAAGGGGTAAAAGGGACATGGGTGGAGATACAGTCTCTGACCTGGATCTGCTGCTGAAGAAGGTTAATTTTGTGTTGCTGCTGCAGGAGTTGCTGCTGTTGTCTTGCAATCTGTGGAAAAATTGCACAGAAGTAATGTGAGATATGCATCATCATTCCTAAAGTTGTTGCACAGCAAACTTTAACCCTGCTTGGTCCTATCAGCTGCTAAGTTAAGAAACCTTCAAGCGTGGGTGGCAGCAGCCTGGACTGCCACTGAGCCAAGGGGCTCATGCTCAGGAGCATTCATAGCAAACACTGGTGTGAAAGGAAATCTTACAAAAAAATGCTGTTATGGATGTTAGGAGGAGGACTGACAAAAATCTCTCTCATTACCAGAAGTGGTGCTGTTAAGTAAAAAAAAAAAAAAAAAAAGAAAAAAAAAAAGAAAAAAGGAGAGAATGGAAGCAGCTCCTCCCTGCTGAAGGAGGAAAGGAGGAACAATACTGGGAGAGAAGATGGAAAATAGTAGGGGAAGGCAGAAAAGGCAAGTAAAAGGAAGATGGACAGTAAAATTATTTTTATTCTTGGTACCACCTATGCAAAGTTTTCCAAGAGAGGAAATGGGACACTCAGGAGGCATTGGTGTATTTCACGGGTGTAGAAACAGACACAGAGAGACTGGAACAGGGTTTGGGATAATGACTGTGACAGTCAGCAGAAAGGAGCCTAAGGGGCAGAGCCAGTTACATGGCTCTACAATGAACCTGATTCACACAAGTTGATGGGGTAGTTACACACCTCCTCCAAAGTCATGTGTGTTTTCCGTAAGGACTTCCAACCGTTGCCTAAATGACTAGGAGTTGTAGCACAGATGTATTTTGCATATAGTGAAGGAAAAAGCAGGCAATAGTGTAATCAAATCAGAGTTCTTAGAGGATGAGCAAACATAAACCATGATATGTCTCAAATTGAAAAAGCAAACTCCTGAAAATTTTCATCTGAGTCATCACAAAAGCTCTGCTCTCATGAATAGCTAGCACAGCAGTACAAACATTAAGGAGTATTGCTATTCTCCTGTGGAATGTGTACACATCTCAGGGTCAGATGGGAACTTATATACACTTACTGGGAGGAATTTTGTGCATTCTTCCTCTCAGGTGCTTTCTTTCATTTCTGTTATTAAACTATTAACGTAAGAAACACTCGTTCATAGCTAACTCCACATCTAAAAGATTGTTCTCTTTCTAGAGCATCTTTTTAAGTAACCAAATAGATTTTAATCAATATATTTTTAAGAGTTCATTTTAAATTCTATGCAACAGAATTATACACATTTTCTCAAATTAAAATAAATCCTAATAAAAACCCTGAAGCATTTTTTCCTTTATTTTTCCATTTCCTCCATTTTCTTTTTCACTCTGGGGTCATTCAGTCATCCTGTAGCAGTGATTTCTTTAATAGTTAGGGCAAAGGGAATACCTCCTGCAGGATGCCTTCTAATGGGGGGATTCTGCCACTTACACCCTCACGCCTCCCTCCATTTTCTCCATGCAAACAACAGTGTGATACAACTTGGCTGGTTTCACAAGTATGTCACTTTTTCTGCTCTCTGTGGGATTTCAGGTGCGAGGCCAAAATACAAAGCATTTAAGATAAAACTTTTAATAGAGAAAAAAGGGAAAAACAGAGCCAGAATATCTGAAGATGTCAGCAGTGCTTTAGAATCTTAACATTTGTTAGCTAACATACCAATATTGAAGTATGACAACCATGACTGAATGTGCAGAGTAGCATTAATTTTATTACAAGCTGAGATACATGCTCAGATAGATCAAATGCTTCCAGACAGGAGGTAGTAGAGTAGACTACTGACAAAATTTTAAAGAAGGCATCCAAGTGTTCTCTGTTCAGGTAAAGAAATGGGCATCCATTTCCATTAAAATTCACATGGTACAGATTTGTTAGAAAAGTTGTGGTTTTGCATAAAATAAAATGTGTCAGTGTGTTCGCAACGGAACTGTTCGTGTCCAAAGGCACGTTTATGTTTTCAGTGGAGGGAATATTTGCAAGAACTGAAAATCAAGCCTCTCAAGTGTAGAAGAAAAAACGTCAAATTTCTTCACTGACTTCATACTGGTCCCCAGTTTTTTCCACAATTGGCAATACAATCATTTCATTTGCCTCATTACAACCCAAATGCTACCTATTGAACACCACTGAATACAAGTAGCACTTGATATTTTGTAGGAGTACTGAATTTGCACACTTATTTACACATACTTAAAAGAAAACAAAACAACAACAACAAAAACTACTGGAAGAGAATACCACTGAACTGGGATATATATCTCTTTGAAAGACACAGTATTGTCTATTGCAAATTAAAGCAGCATTCCAATCTATTTTTGTTCACATTTCTTCACCTAAGAAAACAAATATTCAAGAAAAAAAAAAAAAAAAGAGGTGAATAACAACCTTAGGAAGTATAAAGCCTAAAAGATAATCTGCTGCGGAGACCTTCTAGAAAATGATTTTAAGCTGAAAGCCACCATAATAATCACTCACCTGTTCTTGTTGCTGCTTAGCCAGCTCCATTTGCTGGCGTTGCTTCTCGATCTGTGAGGCAGCCAGTTTCTTCTGTTCATCATGAGCTGCTAGCAGCTGTTCTCGCAAACTGGTCAGCTGATTGATCATACCCATGAGCTGCCTTTCTTTCTCAGCGAGGCTTTCTGGAGTCCCTGGGCATCATATGGTAGGGGGAAAAAAAAAAATGGAAAGACAAGAGAGGAAATTCAGAGCTAGTTAGGTTTTGCAGGTTCAGTGTAAGCAAAGTTTTAGCTGAACCAAAGAGCTGCAGCCCACTGCAATTTATGGCACATTATGGCCTGTCCTTCCTCAGGAAAATGAACCATGAAGGATAATTCCATATGCAGACTTTGATCCAGTGTCCCCCTTCAATATTCTCTTGCCCATTCACCTACTTTCTGCTGCCTATCAGCTCAGTAGGGGAAAAAATACTGCCTGCTCTGAGTTTCAAATTTTAAACCTTGTTTACATTTCACAGGGATCAAAATTAACATTTCCAGTTCTTATAAACTACTGAGTTTTCAGCAGAAACTTATAACTAAGACACTTGCAGAAACTGTAAGGTCCACATTAACCTCTCTTGTATATTTAGTGGAAAGCAGGGGGGTCCCCTTGGGGTGGGACCTCTCAGCCTCCTCGCTGGTACTCCCACAGCACACAGCCACTACATCATTCCCATATGTCCTGATGAGGATGAAGTGATAAAGTATTTAAACTGTTAAGGATGAGTACTGCTGCCCTCACCATCAATTAATATTTTTAAAGGAAAAAGCCTTGCAGAAACATATCAGAAGAACTGACTTAAGTGCAACTCACCATCTCTCATGCTTACTGTCACTAGATGCTTTTTAAAGGAGGACACAGACACATAAAGGAGGACACAGACACAGGAACTGACTAACCTCTATCTCTAAATCACTCAATAAAAAGCCCTCCTTCCACCCAGAATGACAGTGATTATAAGGGAAGGGAAGAAAAAATTCCAAGAAAAAAAGCTATGAATCACACACTAGAAACAAACAAACAAAAAAAAAAATGCACTATTAGTATATCTAGTATCATTATACTACAAATTTAAAAGACCAGAAAATATGCGTAGCAGCTAATCCACAGATATCTCCAATACCACCACACCCTCTCATATGAGTCAGAGCCATGAAACCTTTTTCAAAAAACCCTCAGGAAAGGATTAGGACCACCTATCTCTATGCCTCCTCCGAAAATAATCTGTGTTTGGGGACAACTCTGCCACACAAACCTTTCTATAATGCAGGAAATGCTCTTCTGCCAATGTCACCAATGCTCTCCAAGAGGAAAACAAACAAACAAACGAAAAAACCAAAAAACAAAAAGGGAGAGAGAAAAATTTGGCGACTACACTAAGCATGCTCCTAGCCAACTATCAGTCAGACATGGAAAAGAGCTACTTGTAATAGCTCATTTAGTCTACCCCCCTGCCAGTGCAGGAATGTTCTCTACAATATATTTACTACAGCTTTCGACACTGGATTGAAAAGTCTAAAAGACTGAATCATCTACTTCACGCTTTGGAAGACTGGTCCACAGCCCTACAGGTGTCACCTGTAGGGTTATTCACTTGATATTTAGTTTCATTTATATTCACTGAATTTCATCTTTGCACTCCCAAGCAGCATCCCATTTCCTACTTAAGCAAAATCCTTTTCACACATTTCTAGATAATTATATACATTTGGGAAAACACTAAGAATATATATTTTCATATAAAGGAAATGTAACTTGATCTCCAACATCTTAATAAAAAATGAATCTAGGTAGAAATATCCCTATTACAAAACAGAGGGCTGCAGCAGAACATTCTCTGTAGTAGGAGCTGGAAACTTGAGAGTTGAATGGAAATAGCAACCACAGGACTTAAAACTCTTCTGTTAAAGGCTGGGAGAATTAGAAAACTGCTAAAATACTAATGCAGGCAAAGAAAGCACTTTTTTTTTAATTTCAATAATTGGAGAGAATTGATTTAAGTGATGCATTTGCCACCTGGATGTATAATTAGTTAGCAGTGCTACTGCCACTCTTCTACCCTTCATACATTCTTCTCTAGGAAAAAGGGTATAGAGTTCCCAAGTTGCACAGCAGAACTACTTGAAAAGACAGCTCTTTCCTTGCCCTATCAACTGCTAGCAGTTCACTTCATTGTAATATTCATCTAATGACAACTATCAGTATATTCTCGCAGTACAGCACAGTGTACCACACTGAGATATTTGAAAAAAGAAAATATTTTCTTCTCAACTTCTATGAGGATTCATGAGTGTGAGGGAGAAGAAAATACAGAGAGAAAGGATACAACAGGTTGCTAGTTATAACCCTTAGTAGGGTTAGAAAAGTGCAATTGCTCTCAAATAATTCATTTGAGAAATGCAGTGACGCACATTGAAGATACTTAGCCAGTAGTGGCTCAACAGTGCATTCTGAGATCCCATAGTAGCTTTCGTACAGGAGTCAAAACGCATTCTGTAAAGCTAAATTAATTTGATGGGTGGAAAAACACTTCCACGTGTGTGGACTGACAGACAGATGGGTCACAGAGCTCCTCACAGCAGCAGCAGAAGACACCTCAGTAGTCAGTGCCATCCTCTCCAGCTCCCACATGCAAAAGCTCTCCACGCGCACCCCAGCAGCAACTTGGCACAACCAAACTGCATGGGCAACCTGCTAGC
Source organism: Lagopus leucura (assembly GCF_019238085.1). NCBI lineage: Eukaryota > Metazoa > Chordata > Aves > Galliformes > Phasianidae > Lagopus > Lagopus leucura. Next base: position 28,023,575 of record NW_024962335.1, on the reverse strand, counting down.
ACAGCTCTTCTGTCATCTTGCTCCTATGGAGGAGCAAAAAGCAGCTTGCTTCCCTGGAACACAACAGCTAGACCTATGCTACAGGAACAAGGGAGAAGGTTTGGGTGAGTAACAAGTAGCCATGGAACGCTGCTGACAGCCAAGCCCAAGCTATAGGCGTACCATGGCTGTGCTCCCACAGAGAAACACAGAGGAGCTGATCTCCTCATTGTTACTATCTTTTGGAGCAAGTTTGAAATGCCCAGAGGGGATGCTTCATGTACTAACTTGGTATGTACAGTACCAAGTCTTTTGGCTTATCAGCTGGAGTGGGAGTAGTCTGGCAGAACCATTGTTTTTGTTGAACAATCTGAGACCATTAATAAGCTGGAAGGGAGAATTTATCACTGTCAGCTTTTAAGAAAATACTTCTTTGGAGAATACTTTGTGGAAAACACAGCTTAGCCACTTTTATGTGATTACCTTTCCAATAACTTTAATAACATTAAATTGTAATATTGAGTCTTCAAGGTACCTTTCCTTGCAAAGGAAGTACTCAGCCATATTGCCAAACAAGCAGCACGTTGGAAAAGATCAAAACTACTACCACAGTTAGTTTTGAAGGTTTTTTTTTGCTGGTGGCTTATAGAATTGTGAAAGCTAAAAAGAAGAAGAGTTTTTGAATCCGACTGTCTTGGTCATAATGTGAAGTGTTTGATATTTTGCATTTTGCCCTCACTATCTAGCACCTTTTCTGTAATTTCTTTTGTGGAAGGAGCTAACGAAACTGCAATTTATAATTGTCGTATATAAACGACTTTGTTTGCATAACAAATGAAGACCAAACAATACCCAAAAGTTATATACACAGTAGTGAACAGCTTTGATCACTACGAGACTATGAGTATGAACTAAAATGCACTACCAAGCACTAGCTGCCATTTTTATGTCCATTTCTCATTGCTGTAAATTATAGGTAGACAAGAAGAGCATGCTTCTGTCCTGTCACCACTCTGTTCTCTCTCTTAGCGAGTATGAGAAGATCCAAACTTTCACCATTTGAAGTGTCCTGGCACTTAAGGGATTTCCATTTTGAAGATTATGCAAGTTACACAGCAAAATACATCAGCATTTTGAGCAACCACAACAACAGTTGAGTGAAAACAGGTGCTTAATAGATGCTGCCCAGGAAGCTACAAGCTATCCCATGCTGCCAACCTGCCAGATCCTTGGAGGTGGTGCAGAGCTCAGCAAGGACAAGTCACAGCCCCAGCAGCTGCCTCTGGCCCCTTTGTCACTAAACTGAGAGCTGCTCTCTGCAGCATGGAGCTGGGGTTGGTTCTGGAGCTGCTCTTTGCTCTGCAACACTATTTGTACAACTGCAGTACTTACACTCTGCATTGCAGTATGACTAGGAGGTAAAACAAGAGCCTATCACTGCAATGTACAGCTTGACAGCAAGCTAGATCACTTCACACAAGTACTGAGCAAGGAGAGTGGCACATACCAATGGCTGCCTCAATAATTACTCCTGACTATCATCAGATGCGCAATGAGTAGATATTGCATATTTTGTGTTTAACAAACCTTTCACCCACCCGGCCACCCTGCCTTTCAGAGGTTGCTGTAGGCACTTGTTCCATTTTCTCTGTACTCTACCATTGCAATGGCAAAATGGGAGTTTCTCACAACATAGCAAAACAACAGACAACAGGCATCATCGTATGCACTACAACGGGAATGGCCCAGGAGAAGACGCTTTCCAGATTCACCATCTTATACCAGATGCACCATTCTCTACCACCACAAAAAGAGATCCAGAAAAAAAAAAAGTGTTTGTGGATACAACACCCGCAGCAGATGGCAATAAAAGAAGACTCAAATTAGTGGCATTCTGTATCGCCAAACCTAAACTTCATCTCAGATCAACACTATCCATAATAGTATTTCAATAGGAAAAGAAATTTACTCAAATGTGAAATAAGCTATTACACATTCTTAGTTCTGATTCACAGTCTCAGACTGGCAGTGACAGTAACATTTTAATAAACATTAGAATGAAGACACCAATATGACCAAATGACACACTTAAAGTGAGAAAACGAACAGGAGAAACCTTGGCATATTCATCCATAACAGAACCAAAGGAAAAAAAAAAAAAAAAAGGCAGAGAAACTCCTTTTGCAATCCAAACAGTAAATACTTTATCGTAATTTATTAGACAGAATGAGAATGTAAATGAGAATTTGGGAAAGCCAATATTTTCTTTAACAGGCACTCGAAGCATTTGTTGCAAATGCTGAAGTGATCAGGCTGTTTGCTCACAGCCAGCCCACAGATCTGCTCACAGCCATGCAGCTCCCAGCACATTCTACAAGGGGCAAAGACATGGCCAGGCGCTCCCCGATCTCTGAGCCATGTCACAATTAAACATCCAGGAATGTTATCAATCAGAGGCTTCCCTGCACACACACAGACAGTGAAATTCATCCCCCCAGTCAGTTTACTATCGAGGTAATTACATAAATAGCTTTTGAACTGTCAGCATCTGTCTTTCAAAGAAAAATCAAAGAAAACAATGTGCGAGTAGAAAGCCTGGAAGACACAGTAATATCGTATTATGTTCGTATCATTAACTATAGTTACAAAAGGAAAAAAAATCCTCCTGTATCTACAAAGCTTTGCAGAAGAAAAAAAAATTAAATGGAAATAAGAATATTTTGAAGTACTCCATGTTCAAATAATGATAAAATGTATAATAATAACTAGAGCACACGGTACAGAGCATTTTTTAATTTCAAAGCATTAGCTAATTGGTTTTCTTCAAGACTGTCAGCAGGTAGAAAGGTATGCATTACCTTTACGTATGAGAAAACAGAAGCTTTAAGTTTTAGAAAATTGCCTGAAGCCATTCTTAACTTCAGGGACTGTAAGCTGTTCTACTGCTGGCCTTCTTCAGAAAGGCCACAAATTTCTTTATGCACAGTATATAAATACTTGCATCTCTGCTTGACCCTTGATAGCAGCCAGGGTCCTACCTAAAGGAGCCTTGGGAATGAAGAACTCACTCTAACACTCTAACCAAGCAATGGGACTGCGCTGCCAACTTAGCTCTGAAGTTGCTCTGATGAAGACATAAGTACAGCCCATAAACCAGCCAAAAGCTGAGCCATCTCCAGGCATTTACTGCAGTGATGTATTTTCCAGTGAGATTTTTAAGGCCAGAGATGTAACAGTCTCAATACAAAATTGAAGGAGTCAAGAATGATCTCTCTCCAACTGAACAGCCTATTGATGAAGATGCTCTCAGAAGAGTTAAAGTTCTCCTAGCAATAACATTATTATATCTGAAAAATAAATAAATACATCCAGGCAGTTGTCCATAAAGGGAGTATCTTCTCTTGAGGGTTTTATTCCAGTATATTTTCTTGAGATTTTCATTCTCATTCCATTGTCAACTCTTTGTCTTCCCTCACCCCAATTTTACTTCTGCTCTGTCACATTAGGAATCCAAACGCACTAATATTCCGTCCCATAAGAAGATCAGGAAAGTAGAATAGAGAGGCTGCCTCTTCTAATGAAAAGCAAACTAATCTTTGTCACACCTTTCCCTGAAAGACCTACTTAGAACATGATATTAATTTTAAAGAGGAATATTCTCCCCTTGCTGCACAGGCAGACCCACTGCTGATGTCACCTGGAGTTGTATATGTGAGGCAATGGGGAGCTCCTGTTACACGCTTTCGGAAAAGGTGGTCTGATAACAGATGTAAGCAGCTGAGGTAAGTTCCGAATTTAAACTCTTCTTTTCTCTGTCTTGCAACAGTAATGTCAGATGTTTATGACCAAGCAGTGAGTACGTACTTGAAGTTCTGTATCAATATGGTACTACGGGCAGGTGTATTTGTGGGTGGACACAGGCAAATGGACATTTGCACATGTGCAAACTCCCTCGATGCTTCCCTAATCAATACTTCAGGGAATGTTTTATTAAAGACTGGCACACAGCTTTTTAAGCCAGTAAATCTTGGGGCTGCCAGGATGTAAACATCTAAAAACTGGCATTTTTCATTAAGCATTTAAGCCAACTTTGCTACACAATGACTGCCATCACTTAGAGCTACCTACCTTGCTAAATTAAATGACTTCATGTGATTGATATGGGAAGTCAGCTTAATAAAAGAAAACTTTCTGACTGCTTTTTACTCAGCAGGCTGCCACTACCAGAACAAACAAATAAAGAAAAAGCCCAGAATTCAGACCTGTTTGCCTGTACCCACAGATTTATGTAATGAATCTTTTTTGCTTGCAAATAGAAGTCCTTTTTAGAACAGCAAGTTCAAACGAAGTTACATATTTCAGCCTGTGGATGTAATATTTTAAGTTTCAATGGAAGACTTTGCAGAATGAATAAAAACAAATGATGAACAATTACCGTATTTTGCCATTACTACCCTCAAGAATTAATATTCTGTGGGAACAAAAACTTAGCTGTCTGCTCTGTAACAGCCCAACACATTACTGTTTCGCAATGCTGGAAAAAGATGTCAGTGAGCATTCTTCATTTGCTGTCATAAAAAGTTTTGGTACAGTAGACTGCAAACAAAGCCTGGTATTCAACCAGGTTAGTAACTTACTGTCAAGGTTATAAAAGGAATAGACAATGTTTGTGTTGAGATTATTTCTCAGAGGCTTTTCTTTGTTGGATTGCCTAGACAAGAAGCTAGGACTCGGCTAGAGAAACAGCATTTGCTAGAGGAATTGTATGCAGTAGCAGTATAAACAGTAAGAAATATGTATGTGTATTTGCTTTATTTTGACAAACTGGTAATTGTAGCTCAGCAACATTCATCTCCATCAGCACATCTTTGAGGTAATTTTAGTACAAAGAAGAACTGGTTTAATTCCCTTTTGTCATCCAGCACTCTGCATGATGTTTAAATATAGTGGTTTGGCCTCCACATGTTCAAACAAAATAAAGCCACTGGCATTTGCTACTTTAATTAGTTCAATTTTATTCTGTTTTCTCTATTAGTAATACTTTTAAAAATAAAAGTTGTAATTGTTCTGAATAGAACCTAATCTTTTTCCTGATCAAACTGAGCATCTGTAAGAAAAAAGAAACAACAACAAAAACCAAACAACAACAAAAAAAAAAACCACACACACACAAAAAAAAACCAACAATCTTGCTTTGCTACAAATTCTCATTTTTTTGCATTTTAGATGCTTTCCTCTAGCCCTCCTCTTCCACAGATGCTGCCCCCAACTAAACTCCCATCCTAGGGTCAAACAGGAGCAGCTTCATCCAGTCACAGTCTCCATTTCAGACTTTCATTTGGCCTGAATTCTGCGTTGGTGTGGCTCAGTTGGCACTGTCTGCTGCTCTGCAGTCTGAGAGTATCATATTGCAGTGTGATCAACCTCCACTAATTTCAGCAGCTGCCAAATTTCCTCTCGAAACGTAGGTTCCCCTGTGTGCCACTGGGCAGGTTCCCCCTCCAGCACTTTTGAGATATTAGCAAAGGACTAAAGCCCTCTGTCAGCAAATTGCCAACTATTAAACACCCCCCAAAAATACGCACAAAGAAGAAGGTTGGAATAAATATTGAATTTATCGCAGTTAAATGCCAACGACCATGCATGTCTTACCTCCTTCACTTATGACTTTCTCACCCTCCTTCTCTCCCCACTCCAAATACAATGCTACACTACCCACAAAAATTAAAATAAAATAAAATAAAAATCAACACATCCATATCTGACAGAAGTTTGCAAATATTTTTCAATCATTAATTTGCAAATGCAAAATTTACATAGCTCCCATGAAAGTGTTCGGCTTTCACGCATCTCCCAGGGATCTCTGTTTTATTAGTCAAAGGTTTAAACCTAGAGCATTCCCCACGAATAATCTCTCTCCCTTCTCCCCCGCTCCTTCCTGTCCACATCTAAATGCAAAATTCTTAGCTTTCTTGCCTTCAGTTTACAGATTATGAGATCCAACATGTCACTCACTGGATTACTGCACATAACCTGAGCACTACTCAAAGCTTACTTGTCTTCAACTTGTCCAGCGTTACTTAAATGGAATTATCCGTCACAATCCATATAGCGAATCTGCATAGCCCACTTATCTCAAGATTCTGTGTGTCACCTACCAGATTATCCGTTTTAATCCATACATTGAATCTACATAACATATGTCTTTAATTCACAGGCTCTGACGAGCTATAGTATCACTGAATGGATTATTTCTCTTTATCCATTATTGGCAGCCCTAAAACCATTGACTGCATACTCTCTCGTGCCCCATCATCCCAACATAGAGTAAGATTAGAGCCTGGGCAAACATGGCCCCATCATCCATCAGACACAGCGGGATGTAATACCTGTGCCGATACTTCATGTTACTTGGAGCACAGGTTCTCGAACAAAACAAGTATCTGTGTTATCGTGCATTAAAGATTAGGATTGGTAGGCTAATCTTGCTTTCAATTACACTCATAAATCTGGAGTTACTCCAGTAAAGTCTTTCAGATTTAAGTGGATACAAAGAAGAGCTGAGTTTACCCTAAAGACAAACCCTTTAACATTGAGCGCAGAAAATAGTTTGCCAGGCTTGGTTAGGAAGTAACCTGTACAACTGAGAAGGATTTTTAAACAACAAAAAAAATCAAGTTCAGGCTTGCCCAGTCTTTCTTGAAAGGTTCAGGCGCAATCACTATGAACAATGCCTTCACTTCAACAGCAAACCAACTCTGAAAGATTAGTGACAAAAGTCAGTTCAGCCTTTTGTTCCACACACCTATTCAAAATTAGCTAAGTGGGGTGCATACAAAATACGTATTTATATTTCTTGACAACCCTTGATAAGTGGGAGATGAACAAGATTAGCAGAAGGGCTTTGTGTACACTGGGGAAGTTTTAACGAGATTTCTCCTCGTGGCTGAAACTGTCTCACTCACATCCACAGCAGCCAGGCCAGGCCGCACATCTCGCCATGTACCCAGAGGCCAGCAGCCGTCTCCAAAGCCTGCTCTTGGGCCTTGTCTGAGCAGTGAAACTCAAATCCCACAGTTGTTTCTAACTACGGGTATGGCCACTGATAGCAAAGAGCCATCTCTCAGTGGTCCACCCTGCACGTTGCACCTCCTGCAGTCAGTAACTTCGCTTTGGAGGAAAGCAACTACTGTCACCTCGCAGATCCCAAACAGCAGCAGGCTCTGCTGAGAGCAGGGAGGGCTGTAATTCTCTTTCCTGGAGAGCACTAAAGCTCTCTCTGCCTCACTGACTCCAATAAACTGCGTTAGCCATGAGCAACTCAGAGGCTTTTTGAGCCCCTTTCTTGAATACGATGGGTGTAAGTTCCAACATACTTTAACCAATTCACTATACAGTTTTATGGTTTTATCTTAATATATATCCACTCAATTACATGTTTTGTATGCTTTACTACAACAAGATTTCTTAAGAAATCTCCATTTCTAAACTGAGAGGCAGCCCTTTACTGCCTCTCTAAGCAAACAGAGCCATTCAAACTAAATTTCCAGATATGACAGGTTCTTTGCTCAATTGTAAGGGCATTCCCTTCCTGTACCTTTTAATCAAGCCCTGGAACGTACTCTTAGTACTACTAGTACTTTAGTTCCTCGACATATGTAGATCCTTCTAACTAAGATCTTGAAGTTTGTAACTAAGCTTCTGCAGATACTCTCGCTTTTTCCCATTTTTAGAAGTGTGCAGCTGAAGAAAAGGGGGCTTGAAGTGGCTGCTGAAAGTAACAAAGCAAGTGAAGAGGAAGAACTGAATACAAAACTAAGGAGTCTGGCAACTTACTCTAACCATCCACAGACTTCCTTATCTTTAATAAAACACTATTGCTTTCTAACTTATAAGAAATAACACTAACAGAAAATAAACTCTTCATCTTCCTTTCTCTTAACCTCTACCAGCGAATAAAATTCAGTGTGAGTACACAAACTTGGGCATTAGCAATATGTAGTCCAGCGCTGAGACTTTAGCACATGACATACTAAAACTCCCCCAGATTTAATGAAAAACACAATGAAATTTTGAACAGTTATGTGGAAAAAACTATTCAGCGCATAAGACAGTTGGGCAGTGCAGATTCTAAGTGCTGTCCACATTCCAGGGTGTATTAACAATAAGACACCAGTTGTGCAGTGTTTCCAAATATCACTAATATAAAAATGAAAGAAAAAAAATGCAACTGCCAAGACAAATATAGAGAGAAGTTAATTAAAAACTCACAACTGGAAACCTTAATAACTGCACATTTGTATAGAAGGACAAAACCTTCTCTAGCCTAATATATGTGTGATTGTACACGCATACGTGACTACAGACCAGCTTCACTTGCACACCTTTCATGCTATCTCACTAAATACAGCTGCAATACAGCTGAGCCATTGTTCGTTTGCAGCTCATGGCTGGCGGTGCCATGAAAACCACATTCCTGGGCACTAAATAATCAGCCTTCGTGACCCCCCAAGAACCTGTAAGTCAAATTCATTTACCCCCAGAGGGCAATGCTCTATTGTATCCTCCCTCCTTTCCAGCCACCTAGGAACAATGGACAATAATTGCAACTGTCACGGCAGTCAGTAGGAAAAATAAACCAGTGCCTGTTTTCACAGCTTACTGCCAAACCTGATCCAAACACCTAATAACCATGCCCCCAACCACAGCACCACAGTTGCACTAAAAAGCGTCAGATGTGAGGCTTTTGAACAGAGCTGCAGAACAATAACTCGACTTGTGTTCAAAATATGAAGCTAAAAAACAAAAATTAAAGCAAAGCAAACTCTTCTTTGAGGCTGTGCTGTTGCTCCCCATCCTCCCCCCGGGCGAGACTGAAAGGACTGCTGAATTTCTTTCGTGCTAGCACAGAGCTGCCTCCGCTGCTTTCAAGTTTAACTTGTGAGAGAGAGGAAGGGAGAAAAAAAGATTGCCCTCCAAGAGAACGAGATCACAGGGACCGGGGGGGGAGGGTGGGGGGGATGGAGAGCAGACTACTTCACGGTGCACAGCACTTCTCAGCGCAGCTTCACTGAGTGCAGGGGGAGAGCAGAACCACTGCGCGAACTCCTCCAGCTCCAGCGCAACAAGAGTTAAAAGAGGCTCCAGAAATCCTGTGAGAACCACCGAAACACACCCAAAAGTGGCTATGAAAGCTGCCTCTGTACTTCAGACCTAAAACATTTTGAAGATTCGTCAGTCCATGGCAGCCGACGTTGTTACTTTAAAACAGTGTGCTTCCAAACAACAGAAATCCCAGGTACGCCCAGTGGCTACCCTGCTCTGTGCGCCTGGAGAAAATGTGCTCAGTGGGAATGAAGGACTCAGGGTTTGGCCCTCTGTTATAACGATAATATCACAGCCCGTTCGGAGCCGAAGCACTATATCCTATTCTAAAGTTATCCTACATATGTAGTGAACATACATTTTCTGAATTACAGCCTCCTAGGGAGAAGCTAGGGGAAGCAAGTGACATACTTTCCTACTTGTGTAAGTCAGCGGGCTAGAGCACACTAACACTGATGGCTTATTTGTGACAAGCTGGAAGGCACATAATTAAATTAACACTATCTTTGCACATTGACCAATGTGTTAACCTATCTGAGCACGTCATGTGGCAGTCTTTACTGAATACTGCCCATTTCTAGTGCAGACGGTCCATAAACCAGCCAAGCACGAGGTCTGGGAGCCTGTTTGAATGAGGATCTCTGCACTGGGGACTTTAGTAAACAAACAAACCAAAAATAATGGAGAGGAATGAAATCTCGTTTAAAACATAAAAGAAAGGCTTCATTTTAATCTCAATCTACTTCCACATTCCCAAAACAACACTGGCTTGGATTTTGCTACTGTAGATGTACAGTGATAGGAATGGGAGAAGAATCAGACCCACTGTTTCTTTTCAGAACCACAACACCTGCTCTGAAAACTGAAATTTTTGACACACAGGTATTCTGAGTCAGTTCCTCATCACAGGCATTCAGGAAGAACTATAAAAATATTAAATTACATGACAACAAACAACGACAGGTTCCCCAACATGACCTCACATATATAAAATGGGGAAACATTTTGGCAAAGCGGAGGCTACTGCTGCTGGAGAGTGGTCAAATTTTGTCATTTTCCTTCTGGAGCATGGCATTAAAAGAACACGCTTTAGCACACAGATGTTGTACGCTGTCTTTTCAAATCTGCGCTGGCTGATTTCAGTACCTAGAAATATTGTAACACTAACTTTGGTGGTTTTTTTTTTTTTTTCTTCTTTTTTCAGTACGCTCAGAAAAGTCAAAAAAAATCTCCATCACCAAAATCTGTACAAACATGAACAAGGAATTCTGAGTACCCTCAGTACACTCAGAAGCCGAGTGCTGCTACGCTCTGATCCCACACATAAGCCTGCATTTGATAAGCGAATTTGCATTTTTTTTTCAGTTCAGCTGTAGCATCTATCTTCTTATAACAGAGAATGATATGTGCAACAATGGCTTTACATAAGTTCATTCACTTATGGCAATACAACATTGATTCGTGTATTTACATACAGACGCAGGGCATACACTTTATTTCAGCCTCGAATTACTATGCTTCAAGATGAGGGAAGGGAAGAAGAACAAACAAACAAAGTTGCAAAAAGCCCGTGATAAATGTATATTCATTCTCAGTTCGTTTTAGCACAGAAAGAGCATTACCTTTTATTTCTCCAAAGTTCCCTGATCCCATGGCAAGAAGCTTGTCTTTCCAGTCCTTTGATAGTAGCTTTTCAATACTGGGAGTTTCTGAGTGAAGGGGGGGAAAAAAAATGTAAGCAAATCAACATGACTGTCTCCACAATAGAACTCATTAAAAGTCTATCTGCTAAAAATAAGGCCAACCCTATTCTGGGCCCCAGTCGTAATGACTTCATCAACAAACTGATAAGAGGGGAGGAAAAAAAAAATGTGTTTTGTCACCTGCTGTTTCAAAACCATTAGCTTTTTCCTCTCGTGGAACAAAGCCATAGTAATTTCGTATGACAATGGGCACATATAAACCTGCAGTTCATTGTTTTTCAATTTGGTGAACAAGTTGCTGCTTATAATGGATGCCTGTCAATTTCTGAGTGTTAGTCTGTAGTCAAAAAATAATTATGTTGATAAAATGCAGAGTAAAAAGAGAGAGAGAGGGAGAGGGAGAGAGAGAAGCAAAGAATTAGCTCCTAAATCTGCTACATGTAATTATATCCCTCTGAGTGTTTACAATTACATCCACTTTATAATGTGTGTTTAAACATCGTGTGGTGGTAAGCATACTGTGGAAAGATTTTCCAGTAGCACGCACATTATAAATAATAATAAAAAGTTGAGCATGAAAAAAAAAAAAGCCTTAAAAGAGTGCAAAATCCAGAGGGAGAAAAGGCATCGCTTAGAATGGAAACCCATTATTTGCTCATTTCAGATTCTATCACTTCCTTTAAAAATAAAATAGACTAAAATATATTCCTTCGGTATTTTCAGCAAAAATGCAGCAAGGGTATGGACGGGTCTGCTATTTATGTCTGTAACTCTCGTATTCTGACCTCTTTTTGTGTAGAATTTTAATGCATAAGTAAATATAAATGCTAATAAAATTCAGAGGACATTAAACTCAATTCCAAACAATGTAATTGTATATTCTTGTCAGCATTTAGATGGGTACACAATTACAATAGCTTTCAATCCTACGATTAGCACTGCATTCAGTTAGAAAATGGAGTGTACTAAAAGATAAGTGTCCCAGTATGCGCCATCTAAATAACAATACCCACACTTATTATCTGGATCTAAGACATATACTGCTATTCTCCACATTCGTGTTTATGTGTATTTGTATTTGTTCAGGCGTTTGTTTACCCCCTACCAGGAGCATAAAGGGAGTACATGTTAACTTATCAAAGGGACCGTCTGGCCTAGAGACCATACAATTATTAGCAACTGGTTAATTTTCCCCACAGTAAAAACCATTACGGGGAACCTTCATTATCTCGTTTGGCTAATTCTGCCTACTTTCTTCAAGCCCCAACTTCGCGAGCGGCGGCGCGGGAGGGAAGATGCGAGCAGGGGCCCCGCACGGCGGCTCCCCTCAGCAGGCCTCTCTCGAGCGGCCGTCCCACGGGGCAGCGACGGAGCCCCGCTCCCACCCCATAAAGGGAGCCGCACCGCCAGCGTCTCCCGTGCAGCAGTATTTCCCCCTCCCCACTCCCCTCCCGCGACGTTTTTAGACACGCTGCAACGCTCACTCTCCCGTGTTCCCTATGCAACGGGATGCTTCCCGCTCGGCGGGGAAGGATTCTCCCCTCTAGGAGGGAAAAATTCACGAGGATTCCGAACCACGGCTGCAAGCTCTGGATATGCGACGAAATCGGAGCGGATTGCTGTCGGGAGTTGCACTGCGATTCTCACTCCCGTGCGGGGCTGGGGCGGCTGCGCCGCGCTGCAGGCGCTCGCACGCCTACTGCCCAAGTTTGTGCGTCGCCTGTAAACACCCATTTTTTTCAAAACATTTCTGAGTCAGTCAAATAAACGGTGCCGATTTTTTTTTTTTTTTTTTTTTTTTAATCCTGAGCTTTTCACAAATTCTCGAGCAGCGTGTAAACAGGCCGGAGCAAATGCGGTATTTGCAGTAGAGGACTGTCAGTCATGAAAAGCTAACAAACCTTTGCAAAGCAGGAATGCGGCAAGAGAAATCCATTGTGCGCTGACAATAGGCTCCAGAGCCTGTAGGCACCAAAAGCAGCCCGTCTTACTTTTAAGTCTATTGTCAGCCAAGTCCGTGACAAAGCTTTTCCCCTGCGGCTAGACAAAATACTCTCTGTAGCGCTCGTCAAGGAACAGAAGTCTTCCGTCTAACTCCCCGCGTTAAAGCAACAGCCGCGCCGGCTGCGAGCGCTCCCGCCGCCCCGGCCGAACCGCCGCCGCCCGCCCCGCCCCGGCCCGCCCCGGCGAAGGGGGGAGGCTGGGCCGGCCCTGCCCGGGCCGAGAGCGCGGCGCCGGGGCTGCGAGGGGCGCTGCCGCCGGTGAGCGGCTCCGCGACCTTGTGCCGGTGGGGCGGACCCGAGCGTCCCTACCTCTGCCCCGGTGGCAGAGACGGCGGGAGATGAACGCCGCGCGTCAGGGAGCGGCTTTCGCGCGGATGGGGAAGATCGCGGGAGGAGATGGTGATTGGAGATGTGAAAGGCCGAATGGCAAAAATCCCAATGGTAACAATGCATCTGCTCATTACTGTGAGAATATGAGTAATATGAAAATTTAACGCGATTATAAGCCCCGCAGCAATCCCGATGGCATGAAAAAGATTGCGCTGATCTAATAAGCGTCTCCCCTGTTGAAATACTGTACGTTAACTATTTAAAATAATATTATATGGACTTTTTTTTCCCCCTTAAAAACAAAACATGTAATTGTATTTAATTGATGTACTAACTCAGTTTCAAACCTCTCTTGACTCCAACTGCAATTTTTACTGAAAGGCACTTCAATAGAATTTTGATATAGAATCAGCAAATAATTGTCCTGCTCGTACTTAAATAGAACTTTAATTCTTGAAGACAATAGTTTCCCCACCCCTATAGCTTAGCAGAGCTAAAGAGCTATATTAAATCTAAAGAGCTATATTAAATAACAGCTTGTTTAATTCCATTTATACTGTGTTAACATACTGTACTTGAATAAAATATGCTATTCACACACTCAACCTCTCACATTTCAGTAACTGCTTGTGAAATACATTCTGCATCATATCTTGGAAACAAACATTTACTATGCCGTTTATGTACCCCACTAAAAAAAAAAAAAAAAGATTTGAAATTTAAACATCTTAAATAAAAGTAGCTGTTTAAAATGTTACAGCTGTAGAGCTTCCATGAATTACATAGACAGAACCTGAGCTTCTGTTCAGCTTTTTTTAGACTTTCCTGGGAGGGTGATGCTCACAAAATAAGAAACACTGTTATCTTGCTTGTGAAGTACTCAAGATTCATTAGAAAGTCAATAGAACTTTAATGCTTGCACATACAATGTGCAATTTGAAATCAGAAAAGGTGGTCTGCACACAGGAGCCTTCCTAGCCCCCTCTCCAGTGCTCATTTTCCTCCGAGATTTAACAGAAGGATTTCACTACATCCAAAAGCTGACTTACACTGGGAGAGATTTTGGACATGCGTCAGGACCATTATGTATTATTACAGTCTATATTTGCATTTCCAAAAAGCAATGGACAGTGCACTCTGCCATTCTGAGTATCACGACTATTCACACTGCCTTCTAATTCCAACCTTGAGAGGAATCCGGGATTAGCCCCACTTCTTAGCCCCACTTGAGCTAAAACCTTCCATTACCCAGTTGCAGTGTAGGACTATGGCACACGGTAAAACAACTGCCAGTTTATCCACAGCACAGTGTGAATAATACATCTACAAAAGAGTTGTTCACAGGTTGTTTGTTACAGTCATTCATTAATGTTTGGGAAATATTTTAGTTCCAAAAAGGCTATGTAAAGTGGTAAGTAAAAGAGGATTACGAGTAGTGCACCAAAGAAAGACTGAGATGGAAAGAGTAACAGGAGCACTAAGTAAATATTGGAGCAGAGGAGACCAACTGAATTAATAGAGATACAGATTAATCCACAAAAAAACGATTTCTGCTCTCTAATAGCACATTTATCAGTCACTAGCCCTTTCTATCTATATTTACAGTGCCTTTTGCTTTCCTTGTTTCACCCCTTGCCTCTGTGGCTTGCATATGGTTCTTTGCATCAGTGCGTATGGCAATACCCACTGGAGAACAGCCCTCCAACTGTGCCAGCCATTGTTGCAGCAGCACGCTGCTTCTCGGCGCCCCACACCCCAGCGCTCTCCCTCCTCCCCTGCCAAGGGCTCAACATACTGTCTCCCTCCTCCACAACAATGAGACCTGAAGGCTGATGCCAGCAGCCAGTCCTTCTCGCACAGACCTCCAGTGCAATGTTACCAAGCTCCCTTCTCAGTAGTGTAGTAGTCCCACATTGACTGCTCCAGTTCACATATCCACAGGCACGTGTGTATTTATACATGTTGAGCATACATATAAATATATGTTGAAATTCTGATGGTACTGAAAAGCAATGTATCTCAGTAAATTCACATAACTTTTTAACCTAACTTTTTATACTCTAACAAGCATACTGCTGTCTCTCTCCTTCAGCGTTTGACCTTTTACACATGGCTTCACTGACTCATTTGCTTAAAAGACAAAAGGTTTCACATTAAGAAGGGACCAGTTTGTTTCCAGAAAGTGGCCTGAACCACAAAGCTCTAGTAAGAGTCACCACTTTTAGTACTGTTGGGGAGTCTTGAATTTAATTTAGTCTACTTCCAGAAGTTTTTTTGTTTGTTTGTTTTTTCAGGCATTGCAGCTTCCCTTTGGGAAGAACCTAGTCCTACCCTCAAGTTAAGTGGCGGTGCAAGTGCATGTGTACATGAACCTGCCTTCCAAACCAGTTGCACAGCACCATGTTCCCTTCAGGCCCAGCCTCTCCAGTGGCTCTTTTCAATCCATCCTTCAGGGTCACAGTCTTGGAAATCTACTTACAAAAGCTTAGAATGATCTTCATTGCCAAATCTCTTCCTGTTACCTCTTTCCGCTCTTGCTTGATTATTTACTAAAAGGAAAACTCTGACCTCTCTGTCTAAAGGCTGCCTGTTTCTAGAGAAAGGAATGCAATTCCATCATGCTATAACAAGGTGCAGGACAGCTGCTGTTCACATGAGGCACTTCCAGAAAAATTATATCTGAGGAAGACAGAAGGTAGCAAAGCTCTGGCATGACAAAGAAGTGATAACTGTTATAGAAGGGAGGGAGGCTGATGTAAGTCAACTACTAGTTAGAGGAACAATGCAAGTCCTGCAACCTCCTGCTTGCATGATGCTCTCCCAAGGAGATGCCCTAAGTGCTCTCTCCTCCGTAATTACTGCAGGCAGTTCTTGTCCTGTGATGAAAGAGAAAGACTCCTCAGAAAAAAAGTAAAAGAAAGATGTTTGGCCTCAACACAGATGATGACATGAACTGTAGCAGGGTGGAGAGAAGCCAGGAGTTGCTCAGTACCCAGCCAGACCACCAGACATTTCCTGCCAACATGTGTCATTACTAGAGGCAGGAGTATTTGGTCGGCACAAATGATCATGAATAAACTTTAGCATTGGCTGATATACCCTATGCTTCTGGCAAGCATCTTCCTTTATGTTATGAAAGAGCTAGCAAATACCCTCCATCCATTATTCACCCTTCTCTTCCGCCACGGTCATAAATACGTTACACCTGTTGGCTACAGTTCCATCCACGGTTTCTACAGCCCTCACCTACTGACACACCATTCTTCTGGCATTCTGTTCTGCATTTATGCACCCCAGTGAAACTCTTTCTGGTTCAAGGCAGGAGACAAGATGAAGGGCAGATTTCTACTCCTCCTTTGAAAGTACAGGCAAGCACAAATAGACACAAAACGAACCCCTGTTGGTATGAAGGCCTTACCTATACAAAACAACAATTTTTATAGTGAAGAAAACAAAACATCAATATGAAGAAATAGTTGATATCAGCAGGTTACATAGACATACAGCATCTGCATACACATATGGTTCTCCATCAACAGAATCATGCTTCTAGGAAACTACTTGCAGCTAGGCAAGACATTATGAATCATGAGCAGGCACAACACTGAATCAATTTAAATTTGGAAATCAAAAACCACACAACATACATTTTTTTTCTGTTTCCTTCCAGGAAGCAAGCACTGCAGTTTTCTACTGGTCTAAAAGCATTTTAAACTTTTGGAGTATACAGTAGGAAACACCTCTATACGTGTAAATTGTTCAAATGTATGACTTAGTTGCCAAGCAGGAAAACAGCCTGATTGCAGTAAATAAATAAAAATAAAAGAAAGAAAGAAAAGAAAAAGCAAACAAACAAACAGGTGTAATAAGCACTAGGAAAAATGTGGCAGTAGGTAAAATAGGACTCTGGGGCTTCCATGCCTGGACAAGAAATAGTATGCTGTTGGGTTGTTTTTTTTATGCATGCAAGATTCTTTTTGGTCCTCTGCATGAATTCACAGAGCTGAATGAAATATTCAAGTTTTGATGAGATAATGTGAAGCTACAGTACTCTGGCCAGTACATCATGGTATGATTCCTACTACACCACTCCATCACAACCACCATGCAGAAAACAGCTGGACTACATATGTCCATGGGTGGCTTCCAAGCCTACTAAAAGCTCCCTTCGCTGGCAGGGATAACCAGCATTACTGCTCTTGGAATTGCCAGTCTCACCCCAGCCACATGTTAGTTCCATAGCGTTTTATCTCAGAGGACAAAATCAACTTCTTTATCCACAGCTGACCTAAGTGAAATTTACACCATATGAATGATAAGACATTTTTATTGTGATTTCTGGCACAAAAGACTGCTTCTTGTGCTAAAATAAATAAATAATGCACGTAGCCAGAAAAGGTTCCATAGCACAATAAATAAACTGAGATTTTAAAATAAGAATTAGTAATCTAGAAATGCCATTAAAGTATAATTTTATTATATCTGCAAAAATGCAAACTGATTCTTTTTTTTTCTGACTGCTCACCAATTCATACTGCCAGTTTCACAAGAAAGTTACCTAAAAACACAAGTATGTTTGTTAGAAGGAAAGGAGCTAGAGCAGTCTTCAGATACACTACACTACCAACTGCTGAACTAATTACGCCCTAGAATGTAAGCGAGGAGCCAGCAAACAACAGCACAAGGCAGGAATACATGGCTAAGCAGGACAGGCAGAAGGCACGAGGACTTCTTAAGCTCAGTTTGCATCCAAAACCAGCATCTCATTCAGGAACAGTCAGGCTATTGTTTGAAATTGTTATAGTTTCCATCACCTGAACGTATTGGCAGTTGTATTATTCACTGTGTACTTTTCAGACCGCCTCATTTCAACAAATGGTCATCTCACTCATTCACTTTGGAAGCAGCGTCACACTCTAGGCATGACATATACAATACAAAGAAATCAAGCTTGTCAGGTAATACCATCCTCCAGCCCTTCAGTCTCCCAGCAGCAGTGTATATTTATTTTGGAGTTACATAAGCAATAGTTCAGATTTTCTCAGCTTTCGTCCTTTTTATTGGAATAAAGCGTCACAGCAGTTTGCTTTCAGAATATGAGAAACTAGAGTACTTCTAAAATTCTGCCTGTCACACACTCTTCTGGGCTGCCAATGTGCATGTCAATAAAATTTCCACCAAGCCTTTCTGAGGACTGCATACTCGATAGAAACACCTCTTTCATTAGCAGAGTGCTGAGACAGAGAACGTGCTTGCATCCCCATTATCAGCTCAGAATAACAAGAAATCCCAGGTTGTTCAATCCGTTATTTCCAGCGTGCTAACTTCTGGAGTACAGACTCAATTGCCTTGCTTATCTTAGTGACAACGGATGCTATCAAGGCTACTGAGTACACCTTGATACTCAGAAAACCATGAGAACTTAATCATTCCACGTAATCACAGGAACAGCACGGTTTGTAGTCACTGCTACCTACATTTCCCTCCACTTAAGTCCTTGTTCTTGCAGAGACAATGGCAGTATATGGCCAGTGGTGGATTCATTCAGCTCTGTCTTTCTAGTCCTGCAGCAGAGCAACTGCATCCCCCAGAGAAGAGCACACTGAGGCACTGTGAAAGGTACGAATACCACGCGCTGCACAATATACCTTTTGTCACTGAGATTTGTTGGTGCTTCAGATTCCTAAAGGCATTCAGGAGTATAAATCTCATTCCAGAAAGGAATTAGGCTCCTGACTGCCTCTGGAGATCCAGGCCAGTGAGCTGGCCAAAAAAGCTGGTGGTGAACGCATTCCGCCAAATGTGGCATTTCACTGGCAGAACTTCTGCTGGAACGTCTTTTTCAGTATACACAATCTCTAGAGTGACCCCAGCTCGCCACTGCCACCATCCTCTTCACCCCTAGTTAAATTAACAGACAAGAAGGAAGCAAGTATCTAACGTTACCAAATTTAAAAAAATAATGATTTTGTCCCCCACACTTTCCTAATTCAAAAAGTATTAATAAATCAGAGCAATTGACTTTCAAACAGCTGAAGGGTAACCTTTTTCTTTTCACTGATGTTCCAATTACACCAGTAGAAATCCTTAGGAAAAAAGCAACAGCAAAATAAAATAAAGGGAATATTTATTTCCTTGATATGTTTTTAAACTTTCTAACACCTCTTTAATTCTGAGCATCTCTAAATGAAAGAAGGAATTGATTTTTTCAAGAGTGGTCCACCCACCAAAAAAACCTGTCAGTTGACAGAAGGAGGCACTATACCAAGCCTGAGATTCACTGAAGTTCAGAAACCAAAGACGTTTTAATATTTCCAGAAGCTATTTCAAGAGTAACAACATAAGAACAGAGACATCTGGAAATAAATGCCTTTCAATTTCACATCAGTTTTACTTTTCTGTCGCAATTAGAAAGAGATACTTCACTGAAACACATATTCCTTTGAAATACATTTTTGTATTGTGTTACCAATAGAGTCTTTGTCTGATAAAAGGGCCATAATATCTTGCTAATATTATCAGAGGGCAGTGGTTTTAGTCTGCTAATTTTTATCATCTTAGTACGTTTTTAATAAGCACAAAGGCCTAAAAAAAAAAAAAAAACGCATTTACTGACATCATTATAGACTAACTTTTTATGGGTATTGATAATTGTCATGAAAGATGTTCTATGGAAGTCCACAGTTTATCCCTTAACAGAAATGATCTCATGTCAATCTATTTTGTTAAGCACATGAAAATCTTCCTCAAAAAAAAAAAAAAAAAGCCTCAGATCCTAAAACAAAAAGTAGCCAAAATGTTCATCTGAATAATCATTAAATGTAAATTGAGAACTGCAGTGTTTGGCTAGAAGTTCCAAGATTTTCAACTATCCAAATACTGAAATTCAATAGCAACGTCACACTTTACACACAGTTACTACTGTAGGTTTTTTTTTTTTTTTTAAACCTGAAAGCTTCAAAGTAGCTTCTTAAAATACGAAAAAAAAAAATGAGGTCTGAAGTCCTTGTAATTTCCACCAAAATGACAAAAGCGAGGACTGTAAGTGATGAAGCTGAGAAAACCATTTTCTAAATAGCCTATCCTTCAGCTCATGCCATAGCCTTTACTTCCCAACGTCAAAATGTATGGAACGTTGGCTCCTAGATTATCAACCATAAAGGGAGCTGTTGGTACTTGAAGCTTATTACCTCCAGGTCTTTCTTACATGTCACCTTCATTTTGACAAAGAAGAGCCTTATTTGCCAACACAAGAGAGGGATAATAAGAAAACTTCAACAAGTGATCTGGTCAAAGAGCCACAACTTCTGCCACTGCAGCTTGGTTTGGGGCTTGGTTTTGGGGTTTTGTTGGTGTTGTTCTTTTTCTCTCACTTTCTCAGAAAACAGCATGCACAGATCAGTTCCTCTTGCTAGCAGCCTGGTAAGTGTTTGACTTGGGCTCTGAGGCCTTACCAGTGAGCTCTGGGAAGAGTCTGGAGACATGGGGAGTGATGAGACCTCACCTCTGAACCCAAGCCATGAAATGTCCTACTGCAGCTGCATCAACATACACGTTACTGAACTAATCACTGGCTTCCATCCTGCCCCCCCAACCTCTTTTTTTTTGACAGCTGTCTTCCTATCTTCCCAACAGGTGCTATTAGGCCCTGAACAATGGCTAAGGCTTTTAAGCCACTGCTGTTGACAAGTGAAAGGGAACAACAAATGGCTCGGTAGTGCTCTTCTCCCCAGGTCACTCAACCAATGGTAATAGTTATTATTTTTATTTATTAGCTCTGCGGCACTGTCCTCTATTGTACCTCCCCCAACCTCCCCTTTCCATGACAGCAAGGAGCTTTTTAACTTTTAATAAAAATAGGCGAGTGCTTAGCTCCTGAGCTAGCTCTTTCTGTAAAGTGCACAGCTAATGAATGTTGTCCATTTAGATCTGGATAATTTATGATGTCAGTGGAGGGGAGGTGGGGAGGGGTGAATCAAGATATGACCATTAGTTAAACTGTGAGAAGTGACAGAAAAGGTAAGGGACTTGCAAGTCGGACAGAGAGAAGGGCTCACCCTCAGTACTTGTTTTCGCAAGATAATTACAAGCTTAGGTAACAAATAAGACATTCCCTCTTTTAAGGTTAACATAATTTTTTTTTACCATTCTTAGCATTTCACCAAGTGCGTTATAATCCTCTTTGGAGAACAATGGCAGATGGAAGAAAAGTTAATTTTCCCTTAACTGAAAGTGACCGTATCCATTTACCACTAGGACAGAAAAATGTGCCAAAATGTTTTCTTGTCCTAATAATGAATACGTGCATTCACATGCTTATATTTACTAGTTGAGGTGACTCAATTAGTAAGCTTTCTGTGACAGATAATCTTCATCAAATGTAAACCTTGTACTGCCTCTGTGCTGGAAAACTAGTGACTGTGAAAGCAAATCAGGCAATACCATGTCCTGACAAAATTAGCAAATGAGCAAGTAAGTCACCTGAAGCACAAATATGCTTGAAAGTTGAAAATACAATGCTAAAACCCATCAAAATATTGACATGTGGAACTAGCAGGTTTAAAATTATGTGTTATCAATCAAACTGAGGTAAGAACATATGTATCTTTCGATCATCTGGACCTATTTATTTAAATTACAAGTTGCCATAATTCTGTAGTGAAAGGGCTACAGTCATCAGATCTGCTGTGTACTTCTTAGAGTAAATGTGTACTATTATAATATGAACTTAATGATGACACTGAAGGAACCGTAAAATACTCATTGATGTTAATAAAACCACTGAAAGGATTTAAAAAATAGAAAATAGAGAACTAGAAAGGATATCCCCTTCCGAAACAACCAGGAAAGCATACAATAGGCTCAGATCTCTGTTCTCTTTTAAAATATGACAGACTGTTTTACCACTGGAAGTGAGAATTAAAGCACATACGCCTGATGCTAAACAACTACACATCCTGAACTCCTCTTGCACAACATATGTGAAAACAAAATCTCAACCACTGATTGCCAGATGCCAGAAATATATGAACAATAACAGTAATAACAAAAGGATTTACAATATAAATCAGAGCTTCTGAAATGGAGGTAGTTTTGCAGCAAGTCAGAATGCTAGTTGTGATGTAAACGATATTTACGTGGAATCGTTATGTTGAATTCAGTGAAAATTATTGAAGTTAATGTCATTGGACTTGCTTAAAATAATTTTCCATGATTTGCACACAGACTTCTCCACCAAAGTACAGCATCCCATCTGCCTTGACAACTTGCTCTGTTTGTTCTCACTTGTCTCCATTCATGGATTTCTTGGACTCTGTTATTTTCAGTGTAAATAAGGAGAGGAAATACATTGGGTTTCCTTTTGATCTAGCATTTTTCTTCCTGAGCCAGGGAATAGCATCAAGATACATAAGTGGTTCAACCAAAATGCACTTATATTATGCAATGCACTGAAGGAGTAGGACAGTCAGCGCAACTCTATGGCCACTGCCTGAGACTATTGAAAATGGACCCAAACATGGCCTTCTCCTCCTGCCTACTCATTCACAATGTAATTGCAGTGGTCCAGGCAAACGTGAGACAGAAGAGGAATAGAAAAGTAACATGAACTTACTTCTGCTTGTCAGAAAAGACAGGAGGATTTAGATTCAAGCATAAACCATGCCTCCAAAACATTGATACTAATCTAAAGGGATAAAAGACAAAATCTTTCATTTTATTTAATTTTTTTTTTAAATCAAGGAGGAATCTTACTCATACTCTGCAGCAGAACTTTGTTTCAGAGTATTTCAAGAAGCTTAGGACTACCTTAGTTCACTACAGCCCCCTCTGTAAGTAGCTGTTTCCATAAGAAAGATCATCCGCATTCATGAATCACCAAGGACCAAGAAGGGGAATACTGGGTAGAAACAGAACACCTTTCCAAGAGTTAAAGCCTTTCACTGTTCTGTTCTTTACAGAAGGATGACAACGCAAGATGTGCTAGATCCCTCGTAGCAAATAAAAAAAAAAACAAACGAACACAGAGCCCATAAATATGGAGAAAGTCAACATTTCCTCTGATGAAGGGAAGTTACTTTATTATTTATTCTAATAAATAAAAAAAAATCCTGTCACCTCTGCGCTACCAGCCACATGATCTGCCACCTGTAGTTAGCTTTCTGCTGCTTTGTCCAATAAACTTGTCCTTGTTTCCCTGGGAGCTAATTTGTTTCACGGAAAAAACCAAGAGAGGTGTACTTATACTCATTCTCCCAGATATCTCAAACTACCTGTTTGAAGAGACCTGCTCCTAGGTAATTCTTTGGATGACTGAAATGAGGTCTTTCTCATAAACAAAGCCAATTTCTTTTGCAATTCCAAGGCATTCACGTCGTGTCCCACAAGATCACTGAAGAGTAGGCTTAAAGTGAACTGAAGCAGAATGAAATTGTTCAGAGGAAGAGAGAATCACTTGGAAAGGTCTACCTTCCCTGCAACATCTCTAGTTCAGGATCCTATTCATTCTTTGCTTCCTAGGTATGGGGATGAAACACATTAGATATCTTCTGTGAATGGGCAGAAGCATTACTTTGTTTTAACACACAGAAAACTGCTATCAGTTGTTCATATTCATATCCTCTTGTCTTATTTCTACTTTCCATCACTAGGAACTAGTCAAGGTGTCCTCTGAAAAGCTCCAACTGGTCCAGAAGGCAGCAAATCACCTGGGCCAACAACATGGTTCTTTATAAGAACCCACACTTCTAACCTTTGCACCATCTTTCCCAAGCCTGATCAAAACCCACAATAGGATCTACCTGTTAAACAAACCACCTTCTGTGACTATGATCTCAAACATCACTTAGGTTATAGTGAAATAAAGAACACAGAAACCATAATGCATGGTCTGAGAATTAGTGAAACAAACCTTTATGAGGAGCTGGAATACGATCTTGCAAGACCTAAACCCAGTCCTCGTGTAAATAAAAGATGGTATTTTTTCGGTAGCAACAGCTCCTTTAAATTAAGGCAAATCTGTAAATGAGTATTAAACTAAAGAACTGATCTGTGAATAGAGCTGTGCAGCTTGACTGCTGGGTTTCCTGAGTCTATCTTCTTGTTTGTCTTTCTGGGGTAACTTAGAACTTTGATTCAAACAAACTCCAAGTCTCTAGGAAACTCAGCTAAGTTTTAATGCTTGCTCTGAAAAAAAATTCAGTCAGAAAACTGTTGGTGTTGTGTGAAAAAAATAAATGAATCTAAGCCCACTGGCAACTTTACCTCAATTTTACCATTCACTTACATTTATCATTTCATATGAAATATAGAGTTAATGAACTCTGTTTGAATGGTAGCAGTACCAAACTGTTATACAGAATCACACCTTTTGTGATTTAACTTTGTGGCTAAAATTGACCTCTCACATGTGGTGCCTTCCTCTCCTGCAGATACAGTGTTCAACAATATGCAGTTTACATATAAATTTATTTTGTATCTATTAAGAAACGTTTGGAAAAGGAACCACAAGTAATTCCGTTTTTCTTTTTCAACTTTGAAATAAGACTGGAATATTTTCTATAAAAACCTATATCTATCTGAAAAGGATGGAGAGCTCTTTGAATAGATATTAAATTTTTCTCTGGTATGAAGGTACGAAGGAGAGTCAAACCAAAACCAAAAACTGCATGAGTATGTCAAGCACAGAAAAGAACAGAGTCAGTATCAACAGCGGGGGGGAGGAAACAGAGGGATGCGGGGCTCCTGTGGAGTGAGGCAAATGACAAGGGCAAATTCCCAGATTGCTTGAGAACATGGGGTCTGGGAAGGTGGGGTGTGGAGTAATTGCAGAATGGTGTAACAGGGAATTTAATAGATCAGAAAGGGCTGAATAGGATAACAGGTCCATTGTTCACAAAGTTCTCTTTTGTGACCAGGATTTAAGAGAATGCCAGAGCAACAAATGACTTAATCCTGGGGGGATGCTATGGCATAAATGAAAGCAGTCTATACCTTGAAAGCAGATGGAATAAATTTCTGTATCGCATAACCACACTGACGACTGCAGCTTTCAGCAAAGTCTTAAGAGTTGCAATTGGCAAAAACTGCACAATCGTGCCCTCCCATCTCCCTCTTTCCCTCTTCAACAGCATTTTCCAATGTACTCAGAGCTGGGGGCGGTGGTGGTGGAATAAGCCACATGAATGACAAATAGACATGGTCAAATGCCATGTAAAATACAATGGTTACAGAGAAGAACAGAAAAGAAAGGGAGAATTATTCTGTGCTGGCTTCCCTTCTCTCCTATGTTCTAACCACCAAACTAAACTTGGAGCCCCCTGGTTACATGAACACAGCCATTAAGCACTATGCCACCAATTTACTTGGCTTCCCACTACCTTGCTGAAGAAATGAAAGTGCCTTAATAGACACTTGGTGTAAAACAGAAGCTCCCCTCCCAAATCTCTCACAGACCATCACCTGTCTTTGGGAAACTTTCCCATTTGCTCATGTATTTCTTGATCCCTGTTACAGCAGATGATGGACCTGGAGGGTCCCATCTAATTCCTGTTACATCTTTCTAGTTATTTCAACAGAAGCTGAATCAGGCATATATAAAAGGTAGCCTAATTTTAAAAAGTTAAGGTCACGGTGCACAAAACAATATAGAACATGTTATGCCTATGCAAGGCTTAGTGGGTAGGTAGTGGAAAATGGAACAGTGCTAAAAATGACACCATCAGCTTTTGCTTTATCTATAACAGAAGAACCAGTATTTCATTTCTTCCATGGCCAAGGTATTTAGGAAAATGTAAAATGACTGCTTTTCACAGAAAAGTGAAAAAAAAGTACTTCTCAATCAACTGGGATATTTTTTTTTCCCCATGGAAATAATAGATTCTTATTTGAAAAAAAAAAAAAAAAGAAAAAACAAAAAAAACAAAAACCATCTTGCTCTCATTCAAGCTCAAGCAGAGAAATGAAATGGTGAAATGTAATGCAGCAATTCCAAAATGAAACTTTTTCCAGATTTTTAATAATCTTAGCCTCTGAATTTGCGAATTCCTACTACAGCTAGACGATACCTATGAAGTGGGTTCTAAATTTGGCAACAGGAATTCTTCCATTCTTAGTGAATTCTGTGAATGATTTTCAATTCCAAGAATTCGATCAAAGAAAATTATTTTGCTTTTCAATACTTCAGAGTTGAAGAGGTGTAGATCACTGTGATTTATTGTTTACTTGGTAGGCAGTGCGTTATATTTCTTTCCCCTCTTCCTTCTCCCATTTACCTGTCCTCTGCTCTAAAGCTGAGCCTCTGCACAGCCTTGATCTGAGTTTCATTGAAATGTTTGCTTCCATATGCATTTCAGATTCTTTTTGTATGTTTATAACATCTAGAAGCAGCTATTACAACTTTGAACATTTCTAACTTGGAGAAAATAGAGAAATAAAAACTTTCCTCCATTCTATTTAAATTACATTTGGGTAGTTCTCTGTAGGGCTACTACAAAATCTTTTAAACCCACTACTCTCTTAGCTACATTAAATTAATGAGGCATCTCAAGCATTTATTCTTCTACACTCTCTGTAGACTCTCCAGTCAGACACCTACAATTCGCTAAATTGAAAACACTGACCTAAGGGAGACATCAGTGCTTTATCCTCACATGCAGTATTGCATTGTAATGTAAAACAGATAAAATTTGAGAAGTTAAGAAAACGTGGTGCATGTTGAGAGGATTTTGCAACGTCAGTAGGGATAGGCTTCAATGGATTGAGTGTACTGGACTTCTGACCATTAAACCATACCATTTACACCAGCAAGATACAATACTATGTCCTTCATATAAACACCTAAAACACCCAAATTCCAGCAGTTCCTACTACAATGAATTTCTGCTAACTCATACAATATTTCAATTAAGGTTGAGCAACATTATCATTATAAAAAAATATATATTTCCATAATGCCACTTTTCTTCCACTGTTACAACTCTTCATGCCCATAGCTGTGTTTATAATGAGATGGTGTGGTGTATTTTCCATTAAAAGCCTCGGCAGGAGTGTCTGCAGTTTTTCTTATGTATTACAAGTTCAATACTCTTTCTGCATTTGCTTC
Source organism: Lagopus leucura (assembly GCF_019238085.1). Lineage (NCBI taxonomy): Eukaryota > Metazoa > Chordata > Aves > Galliformes > Phasianidae > Lagopus > Lagopus leucura. The sequence goes on along the minus strand of NW_024962335.1, from coordinate 27,996,354 downwards.
ACAATAACTAGTCCATTTCCAAGTGATTAATTTTCTATTCTAAAACAATGCATTCCTTTCCCCCCTCACTTTGCTTTTTTTTTTTCCCCCCTTTCTTACTAAAAGAAAAAAATTCTTTTACAATGACATCATGGCACAAAATTTTCAAAGCAGGTTTTAGCGGGAGATATGCAGATTACTTTGAAAAGTTACCCTCATAAATAACAACAAAGTACTGAATTATCAAGGCTGTAACTCAGTCAAGAGGTGCAGTAGCCATTTATATTATATGACCTCAGCAGAACCTCTTGATTGAATTGCAGCCTTTCATTAAATCGGGCACTCTGTATTATTTTCTCTGACCTAGAGTAAATCAGAATGGCAAAGAGATTAGCTCCCAAACCCATCCCTTTGTGTTATAGAGGCAAATTTTAACCATTACCTCGATGTTATTTTGTAACTTTAAAAGATTGTGCACAATCAACTACTCCCTTCTCTCTGTGGTGATGCAGTTCCATGAGGTGACAAAAACAATACTGTGTAACCTAGCACATTTGGAAACTATAATGCTTACAAAGAAGCAAGATCCTACTGCTGGCAGCTGAGAGAACAGGGGGGAGAAGGGAGGGAAAAGAGAAGCTGAGATTCATAGCACTGCAGACTCATTCACAAAAAGCTGGAAAACAGAAGGGACCATTAGCTCATCTAGGCTCATCTTCTATATATATTACTGAATATTCATTATTTCATCAACGAAAATCAAACCTTCTTCTGATTTGTTTCTAACTACCACTTTACTAGAAGAGAAACAGCTGTCCTCTGAGTCAGGACATTCCATAAATATCTCCTTGCCTTTGCTGGGAAGCCGTGTGTGCAGGGATGTGAGTGGAGGGCACCGGGCTACTCGCAGCACTCTCCTGCATGTCCCCAGCTGCCTCGTACCACACTGCCTCCATGAAGGAAATCTCCACACCAGCCCATGACAGCAGTGCTGGTGCTTCCGAGCCTTTTTGTGCAGTGCTTCCACGCAGAAGTCCCTGTGCTCAGCACCGCAGTGGCCCCACAGGGCCTCCTTCTCCCTCAGGGTTCTTGGGTTGCTCGGTGCAACCCAGGGGGCAACCGCGTGTGCAGGAGAGAATGCTCTGCAAGAGGAGAACCCTTCTCTGGATGCACAGTTTGCATTTCACGCTATTTAAGACAGCCTCGTTTTCTCCACAGTTCACGTTGTACACCGGAGGAACATGCTGCTTTCCTTATCTAGCCATGGCTTCTCAGAGCACGCTTCGGTTTCCCTTATTGCTTGGACTTTGCCTCCTTTTCACAGCCTCTACATTTAACTCGGTGAGAGAAAAGCTACAGTAAGTCCCTTTTCCTATTTTCTTATATTTGTGTAGCTGTTAGACATTTTGCAGAGGAGGGGAGTACCAGCCAGCCTTTCACAACAAAAGGGCTACTGTCACCGCGCCAGTCCCAGACATGGTGGAAACCAGCCCACAGGAAAAGGCCTGGCTCCAGCGCTAGGCCCCGGCCGAGCACAGTCACTGCATTCACTCAAATTGGCAACAGGTCTCAGTGTTCCTGGCTTTGAGCTGTGAACAAGGGTCGGGATTGAATAACCAATTATACAACCGCTGACTGAGTTTATCCAAGGTTTGCAAACTGCTATAATAGCCCAGTATTCACTGGCTGTTTTATCCTTTTCCAGATATAGTGTCATATCTCCCCTTGTGCTCCATTTACATGTCACTTTATTACATACATCCATTAAAAAGGTTAATACAATGTCACAGTCAATGCCTAAATGTTGCCATTCAGTATCCTCGCCTCTCTCTCCCCCGCACATTTCATACAGGTGCGATTCTCCCTCTCCCCTCCCCTGGCACACACATTCACCAAAGCTTTCAAGCTGCAAGTGAAATCTATTTGCCCTCAATAACACCAAGCAGCGTACAAGCGAAACAGTAGCCAAGAGCCAATGGAAGGAAAGCTGTATGCTCACTGACGTCGCCAGTCATGTAAGACCTATGCTGTTAGTGATGGGGATAGCTATTGAAACTTCGAAAGTGCAGATAATTCCTTAAAATCATAAACATTGCCGAGATTCTCCAAATCAACTAGATTTACTGAACCATTGTGAAAGTTCACTTGAAAGCCTTTGGAAAGCTTTTTCTTACATTTGGATAAACGCTAAGCATACCAAAAATTGTTCTTCTCTGACTTTTAATGCTTCCCATCTTGATCCCACCTATAACCCAGACGCGTAGGAGGTTGGAAAATACTGCAAAAAAAAAAAAAAAGTAGAACCAAAATCCCCTATATCTTCCTGTGAATGACTGATGGAGATCTTGCTTAAAGCTTCTTTTGTAAAAGACTATTTTTTGAGATCAGATTGATCAACTCTGTATAGAAGCTTGTTTCTGAAAACAGCAAGAAAATAAAATGACTTAAAATCTTATGTGGGTTCACTTTTGAGATAAAAGGATTTTATTCATTTCCTACTGCCCTATTAACACAAAACAGTATGAGCAGCCACAGACAAACTTTTACCTTTTGATTTTATATTATACAGTGTATGAAAGCTGTTTGATGCAGAGTGAAGGCATTTCATCAGTGGTAATACTGCACCTCCAGGCACGTAGTCTTGTGAAGGGCTGTACAATAGCAGCACGAAACACTGCTGTTTACCTGCACAATGATATCATGTGGGGAAAAACACAATTTCTTAATCTGAGCAGTGTGGCAGGGGATCTCTGATGGTACCAAAGTGAAGCTACTGCAATTAGAATTTGATCTCTGAATTCAAAACCTGATTTTCATTTGACAGTGCAGCTTTTTTACAGTTAGGAAATATGGCAGTTCAGATAAAACACTTTGATCCTGACATACAAAAAGTTGTGGATGGTTTTGTTTTTTTTTTTTTTTTAAATTCTCCCTGACTTTCCTGGAGCTTGAGACTTCATCTTTTTGGTCCAGACCAATGGAACAAAAAAGCAGCTATTTCTCTGGCATGCATGATCACATATCAAGAGATACAGAGGAGATGTTTTTTAAAAAAAATATTAATTTAGTAGAGTCTACATATTAATTTACAGGTTATCACAGTCAAAAAAAAGCGAACAAAGATCTGAATATCATCTAAACTGATAATCATATCATCTCATTGTCCTTACGTGAAATTTGACCAAAGTAAGGGAACATGGAAGATTTTTCCCAATCTTTCTCACTTCAAGAGAAAATGATAGATACTATTCAGGTATATAGTACACTAGATCTAAAAGGAACAAACTCACTCAAAAGGAAGACATTCCAGAAACTATGTGGTTTACTTTAAAAAAAAAAAATAATAATAATCACATGGGTTTTGGATTATCTGCATTTCCCTTCTGATGAGGGCTAAGACTCCTCACTCCAGTGCCCAATACGCATACAGAACAGTAAATCTAATAGCACCAATCTGTGATGCACGGAGCTTAAATGATCTTATTCCCTCATTTCTCAGACTGGGAAAACTCAGGAAGATGTGGAGCACTGAGACGCATTCTTAGGTGAGAAGTAACTGCAAAAAGAAAATTAAGAGCAGAGAGGAATATTTGGTATCCTGTATCCATAAAGCTAATGACAGCCCTGACATACTTAATGGAGTGACAGTACAACTTCACAACACTTATTTGACATTCATTAAAAAAAAAAAAAGAAAATATTGAAGCTCTGTTACTCAACTTAGAATTTTAAACAAGAAATGTGTAGCCAAAAAAATAACCAACTATTTCTAGTGATTTACTTTCCTGTCTAAAAGCTGGTGTGTGAAGTTCTTTGTCGTCCCCCCTCCCCCCCCCATGCCTTTTGAAACAAGCACAATACAACTGACCACTTTTGCATCATAAAAGATCTGTAGGCACCACATTGTTCAGCTATCAGTAATAGACTCTTGATTGAGTTGGACTCTGAACGACATACAGTAGCAGCAAATGACAAAAAGAGACTGCAGAAAAGCCCTCCCATCAGTTTACTCCTAAACCAATTATCTGCAAGCTATGTACACCATGAAATTCTATTAGAAGCAAATTATATTAGCACTGTTTATGAAAGCTATGGTGGGTTGTTACCCAAAAATGTGAATTACATCTGAACAGTAGAGAGGAATGTGAGTTCTTTTGGCAAGTGGAGAGGCTGGTATTTTTCCATCCGTTTCCTTTTGTTGTCTAATTGTTCTAAAGAAAAAAAAGTGAGGCTAAATTTTGTTACCACAGTTTCTTACAACTTCATACTCTGACTTCTGTCCTAATCTAATTAAGCCTGAAGCAAGGAGCTTCGGAATTACATAAGGAAGAGGAACACAGCTAAGTCCCTTTGGAAAAGGACAGTCCCTGGACCCTGACTTCTCTTTCCTGCTTGTTCAGGCACAAAAAGGAGAAAATGGGGCTGAAACAAAACAGGACACGACACACCTTGGTGAGTTCACAGAAGCTGAAACTGGGATGGATGCAAAACTGCATCATATTTGAACAAAGGCTTGCAATAAGGAAAGGCTCAAATTTAAAACGTTGTAGAAATGTTCTATTTTTCCCCGTCAGGAAGCTTTGAAGTGAAAATTCCTGCCTATCGTTCCTTTTTTATTCCAAAATTAGTATCTCGCAAGTATCTGCAGCTCTGGTAACCACACAAGACCCTCCCAGGGGTACTGTTCTATAGGAGGATATACTACTACTTCATGTGGAAACCTTGCCTCAGCATTGCTGTAGCAATGCTACGATATGACACATCAGAAGATAATATATTGTCTGTGGCTCTATAATGTATCTGCAGCAGTCTGTGCTTCTGTTTTTGGAGGAAACTAGTATTTCCTGAAAGATGGTGAGCCCCTTAAATAAACCCATCGTACTACTGATTTATGGAGCCATGTTTTCATTCCACAGTTAGATGGCTTCTCACAAGTACTTAAGCATTAGTACAGAAAAAAGTGCTCAGTACTATAATAATTAATATTTTCTGCCTGAAACCTAAAGAAGGTCTCTAGAATCATGAATATGAAATATTCAGATTTCAGGAGTTTTAACACTGATCTATAAATGTTACTAGTTGAGTCTGTCCCACAACCAAAGGACCCAGAAGGAGTGGGAAACACTACAGTGAATGATCAGAATACTATGTTAAAATAATAATAAGAATACCTTAATTTTAATAGTTTTACTTTCTCCTAAGTTTAGGCAGAAATTTTGACTAGTTAGTTTCCAATCTTCTCATCAGTTCTTCTTCAAATGCCTACTTACTGTGATCACACAAATAAATTTCATTAATATTCCAAGTGAGATATTAATTAATATCCAGATATTCAATCCTTGACAGAAAAGAAAAATATCAGAGTTTGATTTACTGACTTCTTGAAGCAGATTCATAGAGGAACTAAAGAAATTCAGAAATCAGAATAAATTACATCTTAAGGAACTCTTTTTTTTTTTTTTATGGTCACTCTGAGGTTCTTCTATTTATAATTGTGCGTTTTGATACTCACTTTACTTTCTCGTCCTCAAAAAGAGAAGTACAAAGAAGCTAATCTGATAGCAATTTTTTCACATCAATTCTGATAGCAAGATGCCCTAATATGCCTAACTCTTTTGTTTCTATTACAGTTCACTTCTTAGCTTAGTGTTTGCAATAGCCAGCTTTAAGGCAAACTGAATAATTCCAGCTTGCTAATTCATCATTTTGGGATCATATTATTACTATTCTCAAGAATCTTAATGCTACTGCTTTCATGAATCATTATTACAAAAAAACAAACAAAAAAAACAAAGATACGAATTTCCACCTCTTCAATTTTGAGACTGCACCCAAAGTGCTGGATTGCCAGTGGTTGGTAGATAGCTTCTATTTCAAACACATATTTATCTGCACTAGCTGCAAAATGATAGGGCTGTACAAAAGTAAAGATTCACTTGTCTCATGTTTCTAATCTTCCTCTGAATATTCCTTCATAACTTGACTATAAAGGGATGGCTTCGTTTGAATTTCATTTTTGAAGCCACACAGATTTAAGAGCATTCCTAAATACATAGAATACAAGAAAATCTTTGAAAACTTTTTTTATCTGAACATGCAATAGGTTTAATCAAACTGTCAGGAACAGTGAAACTTGGAGAAGTAAAACTTAAAACCTATCAGACTATTAACGTTTTAACCACTCTCTATCACACTCAAGTCTCATTTCATTTTCAAATTATTTTCCCTTCACGAGAAACACAAACATACTTTTCTTTGATATTTTCAAGCCCAACTTAGAAACTGTTTTAACCTCACTCTGTTCAAGTGTTAACTGACTAATAGCTCTGCAGCTGTGGAAGAAAACATCTCTCATCTCCCCCATGGTCCAGCACCTTCCATTTATGGCTAGAATGATTTCATTATTTTTTACCACTGCTGGCTGCCATATTTTTCCCCCAGCGCTGTCACTGACCACTGCTAGCAGCTATAAACCTTCAGAAGGATTTGGGAAGCTGTCCCTCGGAGCACCACTGAGCAAGAGCCAATCACCAAGGAAGGGGAAGCCTTCTTACCTAAACAAACCATTATCAGCTCATCTCATGTCTTTGTACTCTTTTTTCGCTATTACCTCACGGGATTAACTTTTATCTCTAATCTCTGCTCTGGCCAACTGTCAGGGAGTCTAAAAGCCGCCTGTCTTTTAATCTGTGTGTAATAATACTGCTGTTACTAACAGATAACTGTGAAACAGCATGGAAGGAAGGAAAGCACACAAACACACAAGGGCTAATTGTTAAAAGCTGCTGTACTAGCTCCTACCTGAAAGGAGAGAAAGATCATGCATGATGTCCATATTGCATTCCCTTCAGTTTCTCTTTCCTGTTTTCCTTTTCAATTCAAAACCCATTGAAATGATTTAATTTGGGAGAACTGTTCATATTAACCACTTAATCTGCCACTCAACTTGACACCGCCAGGTTTTTCTAGGACTCTGAGAAAATCCTCACATACTTGTAACTTTCCATTAAAACAACAACAACAAAAAATCTGGGTAGAGAACATCACAGAAAATACAAAAGGAAAAAGAAAACTAATGATTCCACTGTAAAACAAGATAACCAGGGCTTCAAAACAGTCAGTATGTTTAAGCTTGACTTGAAATAAGCCTTACTGGGTGGCATGTTTACCAAGCAGTCAGTCTTTACTTGAAGTTAATTATTTTATAAGATCCCCCCAGTACTACATTACACTATGTTTGCTAAAACAAGGTTAAGACCAAAAGAAAAACAAAGACTACTTAATGATGGCCAGGTGTGTAGAGAAGCAGTACCAAGAATATGTGGTCTTGTGGAGTTAGAACAGGGAGCCAAAACCTCACAAAAATTGCTCTTGTAGGGGTGTTGGTGGCATTTTTTTTTTCCTCAGATTTTATTTAAAGCTTATTAAAGTCAAAGACAAGCCTTTTGAATTAAACCTAGTCCTTGAAAGAGCTTGAAAATTATCAGAAGACAGGAATAAAGAAAAAAAACCTCAGCAGCAGAAACATGGATACAATATTTTGAGAAGTAGTTGTAAGGATGCAAAGGACACAAATCTCACATGTAATAGTGACAGCAATTAAACCAAGAGCGTTAGTGAGTTAAAATGCATTTTAACTGTTGTGACATACAACTCCTAGGATTGCAGCTCAGTTTCTTACTATACTTCTGAAAAGCCATAAAGCAAAATGATGTACCCTAATAACTCTCTTGATAGGAAAAACTAAGAATTAGGCTTTGCACCATACCTCAAATAATCTGTACACTCAGATTCAGGGAAGCTGAGAGACATAAATTGCCACATACCAAAATGTCTTCCTGGCATATTCAAGACAGTTACTTTGAGGGCTGTTACTCTAAGGATCCCAATTAGAACAATCAAGCAGTCTGAGAGAGAATATCACTAATACCAATCTCTTGTACCGTCCTTTTACTCTCAGTGCTTTACAAAAGGGGTCATTATCATTATAGTGCCATAACTGCGCAGTTTATGGGTATCTGGTAGAAGATCTGTAGGGAGAAGTAGAATACTCCATTAGATCAGCCGATGTGGACAATGTTCACTTGCTCCCTTCAAATCAGATGAAGACTTGGTAGATCTTCATGGCTGTGCAATTTACCAGCTTTAGTTACAAAGACACTGTTATGCCCAAGTGGGGAAAATAAGGCAGAAAAAGAAGTTGCTGGCACAAGGTCACTCCAGAAGGCCCAGTGGCAGAGCTGAGCTCTCTCATGCTAGTACAGAACCAGATGTCCAAACAACCATCACTTGCTGTCAGCCTCTTGCACCTGGCTAAGTTGCACCTGGCAGTGAAGAAGCCAGTGAAGGTGTCAAAAAACAGGTTTGGTGCATCCGTGGTAGTTAATGTCATCCACAAAAAAAAAAAAAAAAAAAATCAGAAACGTATTTTGCAAGAGTGATTATCTTCTTTGTGGTTTCCAGATAGCAGTTTTATGCTCAACGTGTTGTAATAATCTTAGTTACGAATCAGTGATGGGGATTACAGTCCAGATATGAAAGGAAAGGCTGCAATCCCCCAGCCAAACACAAACAAGCAAAGGGAATTTTATCTAATAATGCCACCTGAAACTCCAAGAACAGATGACAGATCAGAGACAGCTCCAAGTATGAACTGCTAGGCAGAGGAGATACAAAGGCTGCACCAATGAGGGAAAGGGATGGCAAGCACCCTTCAATCCATTCTTAATATCTGACACACCTTTCTCATTTGAACTATTTTTAGGAATTTGTTTTTAATTCCATATGCCACTTGACCAGAGACAATGTGTCCCAGCACTACTGCTATCTGGCCTCTCACTACTACTCAAACTTTGCCTGACTCAAATCAGGGAGATCTTGACAACATTTTGAGCCCCAATGAAGAAAATCAGGAACAGTATCACAAATGCTCCCACCTACCAATATTTTGATGATCACTGACTGCATATTATGGCTGTTGACATATACTTTCTACCCATGGTAGAAAGTTGGTTCACGGACCAATGAACTCCGAATAGATAAACATGAAGAAATTCATGGCCTTTGTCACCCAACTGACCTCTACATCCATAAGTGCTCTCCGGAGTGATAGTATCCACCTCAGTAAAGGATCACAGATTATTTAGCAATATTTGCTGCTCTGGTACCAAAAACTGCTGTTAGATATAGACAAGGACAGTGGTGGTAAAAAAAAACAAAACAAAACAAAACAAAAAACCACTCAAGTCAGGCTAGATAGTGAGGAACGGAGTTACTACACTGCATCTTGACACTAAACTAATGGAGACAAGGAAATCTCAGGAAACCAAATTGCTCAAAAATCTGTCCCTCCCACCTGTTCCACCTGAATAAATGAAGTCTAAAGATTTGCCCATATCCCTCTAGTATGCTTACACACAGCCCCAAAATACAGGAGTGCTGCATCCATTACTAAACTTATTCCTCAGCTCAGATATGAAAATGGAAACAGACAGCTATATCCTCTCGCTCTCCCACTGTCACCTTTAAAATTCTTCCTCATACCACTGTCAGCGTTGGTCCCCCATTTCACCAGAGTAAAAATCTACTTCTGCTCTACGTTCCAGTTACAACATACAGTTTTTCAGATTGCCAGAACCAAAAGCTAAGAACCAAGAGACATGCCTGTGCTTGCTGCCCACTCCCACTAAAATAAGGAATCAGGGACACGAACACTGACTTTGACCCAAATGCTCAGATTAGCAACCTCCCACTTGTCCCCACTCAGGAATCAATATATTGCTGTGTTTAAAAATGGTTTGCTGAAAATCTCCTAGAAGCAGCCTGGTGAGGGTGATTATCTGAGGATCTTAAGTGAGGCTTTAATAAGGTTCTACTGTATACAGCACAGCTTAAAAAAAAAAAAAAGCCCACTAAAAATAACAATGAGAGGAGATGATTGTAGAGGATCTCACTCTCTCAGCATCATTTCAATCTTTTGCCCACATGACCACAGTAAAGATATCTTGTCAGGCCATGAGGGCTTGACAGGCCTGATCAATAGCTGTTATTTTTTCCACAAGTGCCAACAAAAGTAAAACATAATTTATGCTACACAAGATGCTGGAAATAATTCATAGTAATTGGACTGCCTAAAATTCCTCTTTCATCCTTCTGTTTTTGATTGCTTTTAACTTTGCAAGTTTCAACTGTCCTGACTAAGATGTTTAGCCTCTGAGCTAGGGAAAAAAAAAAAAAGAAAACAGAGGCAGAACAAGGGCAATATTACTTCTCTGGTATCTGACAGTTTAAGTTGCCATTTCTAAGTAATTTTTACCATAGATTTTTAGCATCTAATTTCCTTTGGCTCTTTTATAAGTAACAGTGATGCATAATTCTGTCTAGTGAATTAGTAGAGAGTTCTCAGAGGTTTCCAGAGAGAGCCAGAAGAATGCAGATGATTGAGACACACTATCTATGATGCATACCTTAATGTCCTATATTCTCATTAATCCCTAGGACTTGTAACAGCCCTTTGGAAGCAATAATCTCAAGGCTTGTTGATTTTTTTCTCTTCATCACTGGATACAACTGCTACAAGGACCTTCCAGGTCATCAGGTTTGTCCCTCTACTACAGTCAGCATGGCATGTGATGCTCTTTAGCTAACAGAGCTCTTCTGTAAAATAGTCTGTTGGTTTTTGCACCAAGATGCTGATGAAAGCCCCGATTTAGAACTCTGTGACAAAAATCCTAATTTCCAGACCACTTCTATTGATAGCCAGTTTTCCTTGTTTTAGAGCCACTATCATGTACAATAAAAAAAGATGTTCGCCCATATCCACTAAAAACAGTCAGCATTTGAGATAGCATTCTTTAGCTTTTACAAACATTGTTTGTAAAAGGAGGGGTCAGCTCAGTAACCAAACATACCATTAAAAAAAACCCTCCATTGACATTTATCCATTAGTCTGTAAAATGTGTTTTCCAACTGAAAACAAAACAGAAATCTTTGTTTTTTTTTTAATGATTCAGTAACTATTTATATAATAGTTCTGTAACTATTACGCGTGTTATCTCAATAGATGTTTAGCTTCATTTAGCTTCCATTCCCCATCCTATTTAGAGAACTGTGGATGCAGTGTACAGTATTAGATATAACAAGGCACAGGCAACAGAACTGAGTCTTTGTTTTTACCCAGTATTTTCAGTTGTGGTAATAGAAAGAAAAGGTAATAGAAAGAAACAAATGAAAATGCATTCCAAATCCTAAAACACAAGGTATAAGCTACAAAACAAACAAACAGGGCTGTCAGGCCAAAACTTTTGATGGGGGAAGAAGCAGCTAGTTGGGAATTTAGTGTGGTTGGGCAAGGAACATCTGGTAAAATGTTCTGCAGACAAAGATGAAGGACGCTCAAAGCTAAGCGGCAGTGAACTGAGGATGGAAGAAAGGTGGTCTGACAGCTGGCAGGCTTCTCAACGGGAAGGGAGAGCAAGGAGACCACATTCGATGTGGCAGTTGCCAGCTGCAAAGGTGCATGTCCTGTTGTTTGCCAGATGAACGATGGCTTGGCTAAGTCTGGTAAGCAGCAGAAGTGGCACTGACATGCTTGGAGCTGGTGAATAGGTTTAGAAGCTGAAAGGGGCTATGGAATTAGTGATGGCTGAATCTGAAAGGTTGCCAGAGGCTTAGATACATGTGTGCTCTAGCAGTTTCCCAAGGGCACTCTCAAAACAACACTGGAAATGCTGACAGGTGCTTAACGTGGTCACTCGCTGAAGTATTTTGAGTGTGAACCTACCTGCCTACTGTACTTGAAAGATTAAATGTTTAATAAAAGTAAGAGTTGGGGAAAATACTGCAGGATGATGACATCTTCTGATGAAAAGACAGTGAAACATTCATTATATAAGAATGTTGTAAAAATATTTTAAGATTTCCAATCAATTCTTGTAGTGAGTGTCACTGTATTACAATGAAGCCTGTCCAGCCTACTGAAGTTTTATGAAAGGTCCCTATTTCTGTAGGATTTTAACATAATTCTACTGCAACCAAGCAGAAATATGTCTGGTAAATGTTATGGTATCTGAGGCTACATCTTTCTCAAATCTGGGCTCAAGCCTTACAGACCTAAACCCAGATGTATCCAAGCTGTTAACAGAATCAGTACTTCAGTGTAAGCCTGCCCTATCCTTGAAACATCTGGAGAGAAAGTCAACTAGCTTATAAGAAGAATGGAAGGGAGAAACCACAGCTAGTTAATACATAGACCTAGGCAGTTTGGCTCTTGAGTTACCTTCAGCTTTCAACTAAACAGACAGGATATATTAAATTTCTAATTAATTAAATGAAATGCTTGATGACCATCCTATGACTGCATGGCAAGATTCAAGTATAACAATACGCACATGAAAACATGTCAGGGACAGAAACAAATGCTTGTACTGGATATGTAGTATTAATGTATGGATACACTGCTAGGATACAAGCAGAAACAAATTCAACGCTTAGTCCAGCGTGGAAGCTTTTTACCATTCATTCCTAAGCTTATTCAATTTCCAGAATGGTTCATGCTATTATTCTGTCCAAAATTTGCATGCACGTTTCTGAGGCATTATTAATGTTTATTACTAAGAATAAAAAAATATATATAGCTATGATATATAACACTAACTTCACTTGTATTCTGACATGAAGAGTTTAATAAACACAAAATGCACAGCCTTTGCAGAGCAATAATAATCATTCCATGTGCACAAGAGGGAAAAATGAAAGCACATTTTCTTTTATGGTTTTTTCATATACTGAGACCTCAAAGGACATCACTAACTATGTACACGTATATGGAAAAAAACTTTATACAACGACTTCAAAACTCAAGCAGAGCATATAGAGCACATGGCTTTGAACAAAGGAACATTTTAGAATAATGATGGCTGAAAATGTTCCTTTTTAGCTTTTTTTTATCTGCCTTTGTAATGGAGTGAAAAAATTCCTAGAGACAGACAGGCCGCTGATCAATTAAATTCACTTATCAGGGATGGGTTGAGCATTTCTTCATTCAGTTCTTACCCAAACAGTGAATCCTCTGTCATGATTTCTCCATGCTTGTACCAAGTGAAGCTAGTTCTTTGTCAGTTACTTTAAATACAATTAACTGGATGACAGAATCATGTACAGGGCAGAATGGAATTATTAATTCAGAGCTCTGACGAATCCCTGTATCCATATCCCACTGTGCTGATTTTGCCAAAGTCACTATTAGAATCACACGTTAATTTACCTACAGAGAAAAAAAAAATTTCCAAAAATAAAAAAAAAAAAAAAAAAAAAAAAAAAAAAAAAAAATCACATTTACAAAATGTGACAGCTTCAATTTAAAGGTCTATGAGAAAACTGCAGAAAAATATAATAAAAACACAGGATCAGTTTTTCTATTCTTTGAACATATATACCAAATCAAATCTTCCAGATCTAGACAGTGCTATAGATATGTATGAAAATGAAAATAGAAAGATAACCACATATATTGAAGAATAGATAAGAATCATTAAATGCATTACCATAGTTTTGAACGATGACAAAAATTGCACTTGAATGAAATATTACCCCCAGCTTCATCACACTCAGCAACACATTTGATGTCAGAATAAAATTTATAGGACATTAAAGCAAACAAAACCACACTTAGAGCAAAGCTAATGTTACTTTGGTGTTTACACATATACCACCAGAAGTCTGCAAATTTAAACTTGACATGCAGGCCTTAATCTGTTTTATAAACATAAAAAGGAAATGTGTACGAGTATGTGCATCTTGCAGCTTTGGATTTTGAACATAGATTTCAACTTCAGATTTTCTTTTCCTTGTTCAGGTCATTTGGCACCTCACCCTTGTTTCTACTGACAAGGTATTTGAAAGTAAAGCACTGCAGCTGTGAGGCTATCCATAGCATCTAGGAACATCTTTTGATCCAGAGTAATATTTTGGGATATATACTAAGCTCAAAGAGATCAAGACATATGTTTAAGGCATTCACTGACTCAAAGCTAAACAGCTCAGCTTTTAATTCTTCAGCATCAAACCAAATGAAAATAGGTTCCACACCACTCTTCTTAGTACTGAAAAGTATTCCCAGCTCTAATTCAGAAATTCATTTGGCCCGCATTTAAACTTTAAATATTCGCTTAAATCCAACTTTATTAAGCATTGCCTAAGTGCCTCTAGCTTAAGCGAATTTTGGGCTAAGCTAAGACTGTCATAGGAAGGTGCTTTTTGAAAACATGAAAACAATGATAAAAATCTATTCATTATGAAGTAGTGTGAAATGCACTGTGCTAGTGTTTTAAGAAGCTCCACTTGTAAAAGTGCAGTATATTTGTAAAGAAGAATTTGGGAGTTCTACAGAAACATTCTTAAAATTTACAGAGGTAAAAAATGAAGACAATGATGTGAACACGTTTTTCAGTTCATCATATCAGGAAATTGGGCAAATTCTGCTTTATTTATTTATTTAGTTAGTTAAATATTCCCTTCTCTTGATTCCAAATGGGACTACTGAAGGAAACACAAGAGCAGAATTGGTATGGGTTATTTATACCCATCATGTCACAGATCAGCTCTTGTCTCGTTAACCAAATACCATAGACAAAGGGTTTTTATAAGAGAAATGTGACTCACAACTAAAAATAAATCTCACTTCTCTCACTTCTATTACAACCACAGCAAAGGCAGAAATACCAGTGTTTGGTTTCATCACCTCTCACATAAACTCGGTTAATTAGCGTAGCATGGAACGATACCCCTGGTACACACGTGCCATGTACACCCACACAGCAATTCACTCTGCTGCGTTCAAACTTAATTAGATGTGGGCCCAGGCTGGGAGGTTCAGGCCTGTACCTGCAAATTCAGAGCGGTGGCCAGCATGCTGGGTGCAGATGGGGCGATGCAGGCACAGGCCCCACTGCTTCTCTGTCAGGCTACTTTTAGACTAAGGTCTCTGAGGCAAGATCTGCTTTCACAGTTTGCTTATACAAAGCCTCACACAGAGGATCCCACGATGAGTTTGCATCTCATGGGGATTAAATAGTAATACAGACAATGCTGAGGTTAGGCAACAGTTGCTTCTTCTCTGAGATGAAATAGCATAGACCTGAAACACTGCAGTGGTCCAGGATATGTTCTATTACTGGCTTCTTAAAATGACAAAACGGCTTTTCTAAAATAATGCCAATTAAAAAAAACTTTTTAAAATAAACATTTTAGATTTGTTTATTCTTCAAGTGAAAGACACACTGGGTACACATTTGCTTGATACACACTGAAGAACTAATAGAACACAACATTTGAATGCTTAAACCATATGAGAGATTAAGTTCAATTTCAAGGTAAAGTAGGCGCTCATGGTTCTAAATCACATTGAAAGTTGATACAGCTTCATTAATTCTGCCAGCCTCGATTAGATAACACCTTTCAAATCATGGACTTCCAAAAAACTTAATCAAGATCATGCAAGGTGTGTTTTTTAAGCTTCTAATTTATTTTGTTTTCCAATCTGTGAGGCTGTGGTTTTCTCTGCTGGTTTTTCAGTGAGGGTGAAAACAAGCCACTCACATTATAGACATTGCACTTTCAGTAGAAACATTAACCTGCTGCAAGTTGACAACGAGTCCTTTTGTACCTGTCTGCAGCAGTACAGTAAATTAGCACAGTCCCACAACACACATGAGATCTGCACAACAATGCTGGAATAATGTAGTGCTCCAAGCTGTTCTGATGATGTCATTTTCAAACATTTGACCAGTCTTACGGTAAATACGCACCGTTTAATTTTCTTTCCGAGGAAAAGGTGACCAGTCAACCTATTTCTTTCTGTGTCTTGCAATGTGGAATGAATAAAGTGGATCAGACCTGGAAGTCTGGCTACAAGCAGATACCGAACAAAGGAAAATACAAGTCTCAGCATACACAACTGGGACTTTCTGCAGTACACAACTAGATAGAAACAAAACAGAGGGAAAACTCAAGAAGAAAAAAAAAATATGAAATGTTGTGATATACTACAGGATGAACGTTACCCTCTCCTGAAATCATTCTGGAGAAAGGCTCCCTTTGGCATCTGAATTGCAGAGGTGTTTAACTAATCCACAGACAGAAAGGAAGATATTCTAGAATCTGAGAAATGAGTGCTAGCAAGAAGAGTGTCATTTGAAACCCTGAAGCTGCCTGATAACATACAGTCTAAGTGTAATAACCACATTAAAGGAAACCTTACAAACCCCAAACTGTTAGCTGTCTGTACCCAATGGGACATCAAATCCTTTTAACCACAACTCATTTTTGTTGAGTCCTGTACTGTCTGGAACTCATCAAGTTTGAAAAAGTATGAACAATTTTTATTATCAAGTATTGCCTTTTAACACTATTCTCCAAGTCTGCCAACTTCACCAAATAAGCGTCACCACAGAAGGCTTTACACAGGTATAACTCAAATACTTCACGAGCTCCACTGCTTGAAGACTATATGCCTGACATAGAGAAGCTCTTACCAAAGTGGGAAAAAAGCATCAACAGCTTAAGCAATAAAGGAGTTCTTCATACAACACAAGTTGCAATGGGCAGTGATCTGGGGTTCTCATCTAAAGTTCACAGATCTCTATTGACTTCAGCAGATTTTGATGATCATTGAATAAGATTACTGAATTTGGCTTTGCTTAAATCCTGAAAGCATCAGAGAATAAAACTCTACATTTTATTCATCAGAAGAATCAATCTAACACCATCATAAATTCATGCACTAAGTTTCTCTGAAGGAGAGTGTATAATCAAAACATATTAGGCTGTTACCACAAAATAAACAAGAGACTTAGGCAAAGCAGACTATGATGACAAAAGAGAATAAACAGAAAGCTTACCCCTATCCTGGGCTCCCTCACAAAACACCAGCAGGGGCAATCTCCAGAAGAGATCCTTCCCCTCTGGTAGCCAGCTCTTAAATAGGTCTAGGAGGGGTGCAGCCAGGTTCCACCCCTTCCAGCAGCACGGGTGAATTGCCTCCACCTGTGCTCCTCTGGCTGACTCATGGCTCGCCTCAGGTGATCAATCAGAGGTTCAGGCCCTGACTCCGCAGTTCCCATACAGCATTCAGAGAGAAGATGCTGCTGAGTTGCCAACAAGTACACCAAACAGGCTGGACTGTTACATTTTAACATAGCTACTCTCTTTTAGTGCCATGAAACAGCATAAGGCCATTGTTCCATGACATATGATAGAATACCAACACAACCAACTCCCTGTATCTTTTGGTGATTCAAGAATAGGACTAAATCTTTTTGGGTTCTTTTGACTCTAGGAAAATAGTAAGAAAAAAAAAAAAAGCTGCAGTTACCTGTCACAGAAAAGACAGTATTAATTCATATTTACACACATCCTAAAAAGAGATTATTTCTGGACTTTCAACTACTGTATTCTACCACGAAGTTTCAATATGTCCTCCAGGCATTAATTTCATGTCACAGTCTACACAGAAAAGCTGGTTAGGAAAGAAGAAATCTAGAAATTTAATCCAAAAGTCAAAGTCTCTAATCCTCTGAGCACGGGCTGGAAATACATGCACTAGCTGTAGTGCTCTGGTTTTGGGAGCACTACCAGCTCAGATTTTTGCCCAAAGGAGTTTGGGTGATTGTGTCCTGCAACTACCACTGGAGATATGGGAGGGGAAGTTGTACCAAGTCTAGTTTGTCCTGCAGGTGAAACTTAGAAGTCTAGCTGCCTGCCTCATAATATTGTCTCATCACAATGAGATGTCATGGCACAATGCATTATGCTGATTCTGAAATTGTTTCTAGATCTTTCATCTGCGTTTGGCCAAAATTATCTAGTCTGCTTGATAGAATCTGCATTTATCAGGCACACACAGGACATACATGAAGTTCAGAATCATAGTTATGATACAAAAAAGTTTGCTGAATGTGGAGAAGCATGGTTAGACTATTGCCTTTAGACTTCTTGAGACTGAGCTGGTTTTAAGGTATCTCAAGCTGATCGAGGGGGATGGATGTTGTCAGAGCTGGAATTAGCCCACCTAAGTCTGATACCTGGCAGTATAAATATCCTTTTTAAACTATGGAAGGCAAACAGTCAGAATTTTTCCATGAAGCATTTCCAGCTTATAATACAGGCTTTTATTCTTCAGGACAGAGGCCAAATGACTTCTCGTAAACCACAGAAGCAAGTAGCATCACTTTGATTCAATATAATGGAAGCAGTGAAAAAGCACTGAGTTTCCCAGGAAGGAATCTACATCTAGAAAAAGTCCCACAATTAGGTTTTTTTTTTTATTTACCATTACACTTTTTTAAGCTAAGCTCAACAAAGTGGAGAGGGAATTCTGACAAGATAGTTTGCAGACTGTTACAGAGTTCAGGGAATATGATCAAAGTAACATTCCCGCAGTTTATATTTCCTGTATTTCACAGTTGCAGATGAACCTTCCCATTCACATGAGTTCCTTCCACTGACATTCCTCTGAGAGCACTGAAGGAGATTTCTAACCATGACAATTAACTTAGCCTCCTAAAACTACGTTCTAGCCACATTACGTGTAGTTGTACATGGTGAAAAATATCAAAACATTCTCAGTAGGTTCAACATACAAGTTTAAAAAAAAGATGCGATAACAGTAAAAAGCAGCAGTGAAAGAAAAGAAAATCATTAATGCAGGAGAACTAAGCTAATCAGCTGATTCTCTAACAGGAGAAAATCAAAATAAATATTGTGCGTTAAAGAGCAATCCCAAAAGGTTCATACAGTTGACTGTCTCTCTCCTTTCTAGGACATCAGCCTGTATTCGTACCACTCAGCAATCCCAAGGGGAATACTCCTAAAACAACA
This sequence comes from Lagopus leucura, assembly GCF_019238085.1. Classification (NCBI taxonomy): domain Eukaryota; kingdom Metazoa; phylum Chordata; class Aves; order Galliformes; family Phasianidae; genus Lagopus; species Lagopus leucura. Next base: position 27,977,499 of record NW_024962335.1, on the reverse strand, counting down.
ACCAACCTTCTGCTTGTAAGACAAGTTGAGACCCAAACTCGCAGCACACTGGCCATGCATTGGTATCTGCTTGTACACCCACTCTTAATCCACAGCCTGTGTGTTAACTTATGACCAGTGAAAGAAGACAACGCTGTAGCAGTTTACTACAAGAGAAGACAAATTACGCAAGCAGGAGCTAGAAGTAAACAGCAAGCTGCAAGTTCTTAACTTTTGTTTACCTCATAATTTGCTCATGACCATATTCTGTAAATGCAGAAAAAAAAAAAAAAGCAGCAATTATAAAAAGTTTGCTTTAAAATAGTTTTGCTGATCAGAAAAAAAGACTGTAAAAGCTCTTCTACATTAGTATAGATAGATTCCTGCTTAGATGTCTGCTCTAATTGTTTTCACTGAAGCTCTAGTATTTACAGGCATTTCTCATTTTGAAAAATACACTATGGATAGGCTCAGAGTTTAAGGGTATGGAAAAAGGTAGATGGAAATTGGATGGGAGAAAAGTCAATTAGGTATCTTCTTGTTTTTTCACAACTGGAAAATAAAATCCACTTAAAAAGACAATATCCAAGATGGAAATCCATTTCTTCTTTGTCACGCAAACTGGCTAGGAAACACAAACATTTTGGAGATTGTAAATAAAAATTTTGAAGAAAATCACAAAGAAATACTACTCTAAGTTAGGTGAGGTGAGCTATTTTTTTTCTTTTTTTTTTTTTTTCATAAGAAATTGCTAAATATTAATAACAGCTACCAGTACAGAAAACTTAAAATCAGGCCAGTGTGCCTCAGTGACTTTAGAATATATCACACTGTAAAAAAAAGTGTGACACGGTGTTTTGTCTTTCTTGTCTCCCTTAGAAAAGCAGAAATAAGCATCAGTTTATATTAATTTATTGCAGGAATAAAAACACACACAAGCATAGAAATACACAGTCTTAATCTTAGCTCTGTTGACTTCATTGAAGACAGCCTATCAATGTCACACACATACACTTATTTCACCTGTGTTTTTCTATCAGAAAATTAGAACTAGAACTAAAACTAGCACTGGAATGTATAATTTTCCATGATCTTAATGGAATCAGACAGACCCAGAGACATGGTCTAGTTGGACAAGAAGTCCAACTAGAGAAAAATACTTAACTGTCCTGCATCAGGACACAACAGGTATTGCTGTTGTTGTACCTATCACAGACAGTTGACAATAGTAGCAGGATGCAGAATTTTTGGTTTGCTTACCTGGGGAAGTTTTATTAATTTAAGCAATGAATTTACCACTGTGTCTGAATGCAAATGAGTATTTTTTCATCTTAGCTTATGGTCCTTCTTAAATGACAGACTAAACTGAAAATGTCACTCTTCTACCAAAATAAGAACTACACAGGGGGGTCATGGTAGTATACTGATAATTGTAAATTTTCACTTTTCCAAATAGAGAAACTTCTGAAGCATAACTTTGCATATACTGGGGTTAGAGATCCACAAGAGCAGTCAAGAATTGGATTATATCTCATATAACAAATCACTGTTTAATTAAGAGCCTAGCAATATTCTACAATACAATGACATTGCATTGCACTTTACATGACCACGTCCTGTTGATATCAAATTTTCACTATTATTTTTTGCTATTATTGCCAGTTTTCTTGCTTGCCTTAGAGAAGCTTGCTCATGCTTGTCAAATCTAGTTAATGGATGTTAATGAGCTTGTTCAAGAAAGATAGGAAGAGAAAGCAAGCAGAAAGGCAAAATAAACACAGAACTGAAAGATGAACACTGAAAGAAAAGAGGAAAAAATAACTAGTGTGTTTTTCTGTGTGTTATACATTTTTCAATCAATGACGAAAAAAAGTGATGAAGCAATCTTTTATTCTCCTCACAAAAAGCAGCCTTCAGGTAAATCTTCCTTTAGTTGCTCCAGTCACACAAGTAAGATACAGATGGAAGGGTGTGCACACTTTTAACTATTACAGGTCCCTGGAGTTTGAAGCCATGAAAGAGCCTCCTTGGTCCCTGAGTGTTTTATGAATTCAGCAGCATGAGTGTTTGTGCACCTGCAGACTCCTCAGTGACACTGGAGCATTCCACAGCCCCCACCCTTCTTATATATGTTCTATCTTCTGCGAGATAATAGCCTGTGTAGGTATCTCGTACACCTTTGGATTGTCAAACATAAATCAGTTGGCCAAAACTACTAAATGCAAAGTCAAAGAAATTTAAATATTGACTTGAGTTGCAAAATTCAGATTTTGAATACCTCCTAAATTTAGATGTTCAGGGTCAAGAGTTTAGGTTCAGTCCATCACTCAAATGGAAGCGAGCTGAAAAATGTGCTTACCTGTCAACTCCCAGAATCATTACTGTGAATTGACAAGGTTTTACTAAACATAGATAAGATTAATAGAACCTTTCAGGTTGCACAAAAACCTCAAAGGTTTGGAAGTACCTTTGAATTTGAGTAAGCAAAGCAGACATAGATTTGTACATTGTAGGAACAGGGGTCTGATCTGTTTCCTTACATGAATTTTGCACATAGATAACTTCACTGATGTCACTTATTACTTTTGTCTTTTACACTAGTGCCATGCCAAAGGAGATTCAAGATATGTATCTGCAAAGAAAGGAATTTGCAAAAGAGAAAATACAAGGAGAAAAATACCAATAAATTAGCTTTTACAGCATTAAGTTAACCAGTATCAACACTATTTGGCAAAAGGAGAGGGTGAGAGTTTGTAGCAGAAGCCATGAGTCAAAGGTCAATTCTGCTGTAAATGGCTGGTGGGGACCAGATGTGGAAACAGAAGGAATAAGGAAACAGCAATCCACTTCAGGAAACTTAAGCAAGTCTGACCTCCAAGTTCAGCAGTTTTATAAACAGCTGAGTGCATCTTGCAGAGCAAAAGCTAAACCTATATTGATAAACCCCGGTTAGAAGGATCATTTCACACTGCACGTTCCAGGAGAGTTTGGTGCAGGTTTAAACACCAAATTATCACATAGACTATAAATAACTATATAGAACTGAATCACAGTCTCAAATTTTTAATCTCACTAACGTTAATAAAAATTAAATAAATACATAAATAAATAAAAATTGGGATAGAAACAAAGTTTCCACAACAGTGCATCCTTCCTTTTTCTTTTGAATTTTCCATCACTTCTGTTTGTTTTTCAAAAAAGCAGTATTACAAAGGTTACTCTGAAAGAAATGCCCCCCCCCGTTTGTTGCCATGGAAACTACAATAAAGAACACAATAACACTATTTGACAGAGCTGATTCTCAGCTACGAAACACTTCTTCAACACAGTCACTACCATTAACTAAGTATTTTCGCCAGTGATGAACAAGAGCCTGGATGCCACGCTCATAAAAATCTGTGCCAGCAGAGGTGACCCACTGCTTCACAGCTGCTATGATGGTGTCATTGCTAGGAAAATGTTGTCCATCCTTCATCAGCCCAACCAGACTATATGGTGGGTGTGGTAGGACAGTCCCGTCAAGACTGGCAGTGTGCTTCATTGTTTCCCAACTGCTATGGGGCCTGGCATTATTGTGCTGGAAGAGAAAGGTTGTCTACACTGGCATAACTCTGGAAGTCCGAGACTTCAGTTTAGTCATCTTTGTGATGTAGTGGTTAGTTGATGGTTTTAACAAACAATCCAGAAATCCAGAAGGATCACCTTTTTCCTATTCCAAAAGACAGTGTACTTTACCTACTGAGGACTGCACCTCGAACTTTTTCTTCAATGGAGAAGTGCCATGCTACCACTCCATGGACTACCATTTTTACTCTGGCGCATAGTTGTGATATCACACCTTGTTACTGGTAACAATGCAATCCAGGAAACTATTACCTTCTGCCTCTTACTTGTTCAGCAGGTCCTGACAAACTTGCACATTGTGCTCTTTCTGTTCCTGTGTGAGCCTCTGTGGGGCCTGCTTGGAGCCTCTGTCATATTCTAGTGTTGCCACCACTGAAGCTGATATTCATCTCCATGCACAGTTTCCTGGTCACAAAACATGGATGATCTGACTGAAATGTTCTGTGGTGTGACAGCTGTGCATGGCTATCCGGAATGTGGTTTGCCTTTCACAGCCTTGTTGCCACTGCTCAAGTGCACTGTGCACCACCTCATTGTGCTCACATCCACTGTTTGGTCCCCATCAGTGTTCAGCAAACACGGATGAATGTCAAACGGCCATTTTTTCTGCATGGAGGAATTCAATGCCACACCACTGCTTCATATACATTTCCATGTCAGATGCCATTTTGTTAGACTTCCCCTCTGCTGCCATCTGTCACATGGCAACAAAACTTAATGAAATATTGGTGGGAAGGTTCAACCTCTACTGCCATACCACCAATGTCCTCCTCTGATGTCACGGGGCAACAAAACAAAATAGAAGGCATCACTTTCAGAGCAGCCCTCATTTGTAGGATTTACTTGCTTTGATCTAACTATGTTCCTGATTAGCAGCAGCTTCTGTGAAATCAGAATTTTACATTAATATATTACTGACTAAATTCTTTCTTACTTTAAGTTGTTTTAGAGTAGCTGTAGCTCCATTATTTGTTAAAGAAGCATGAGATGCATTAGAATTCAAGATAAGCCACTGTCGCTTCTGCTCTTGCTAGTAGCAACATTAGGTGTGTGTACACATGTATGTAATCTGGTCCTACATATCCACAGACTACTGTGTGCACTGGTAGAGAAGCCTATTTCACTACTAGTATTCTAGGTTTTAATATTAAATGAGACCTTCAATAATCACTTCATATTTAAGTAAAAAACACTACGATTGTTTAGTACAGGATGGGAAATTTAAGAAAGTTGCTTCTCCTTCTTACTTAAGTCATGGTGCTGTTTGAGAAGATTATAGTGATGGCATACTTAATACTGATGTATACTGCATACAGATTTCAAAATTTCTCTAGAAAGGCATTATTGTGAGGTCTCCAAAAAAAGCCACAACTGTACTGGAGTCTGGGATGCTGCTCAGGTAGCAGCAACACCGTCTTACTGGCTGAACACACCAAAAAGCAGATACATTGTAAAAGTGGAGATGGGATCTGTACCTGGCCTGCTGAATTAGATGGTACTTCAATATCTGTCATTTCCCTTTAATCTTTCATATAATTACTGAAGTTTTTGGCTTCCTTTTTCTCTTGATAAAAGACAATGAAAATTGTAAGGAATGTGGCATCTAATTTGAAGTCTTTATTCTACTGCAAGACATAAAAGCAGCACCTTTTTTATGTAAGAGATAGCCAATACAAAGCATGCTTTTTAAAATGAAACCCTACCTGAAACCTAGCAATTCATCTGCAATCTACTGAAAAACAGACTACCTATAGCCAGAGTAATCCTTCAGAGTGTTGTAAGGACAGCTTGCAAAATAAGTCAGTGGAGCAGTGTCAGTTCTATACCAGTTGAAAGCCTAGCCAGAATACCGTAATGAGCGGAAACTGTAAAGGCACAGAAAGCCTTCCTTGTCAGGATGCACATGTGTGTAATCCACAAGTGCTATCTGCCTCTGAAGCACTGGTAATGGACTATAGATCCTGACCCCATAGGAATATGTCATGTTAGAGAGTGCCTATTGAAATCAATAACATGTATCAAATTTATGATTTTTTATTTCCCTACAGTTCTTAAGGCTACCATGTGTATGCCATTAATCTAATGCAAAGGTATTTTAGATATTTTCATTACGAGGTCCCTCCTGTTAATACTCATTATTAAGATTAAATGTATACCAAGGCAAAGGGGAAAAAAAGGAGATGAGTACTTCTGAAAAGTGGGTTTTATTTTTGGCAATAAAAATTTAGAGCCACCCTCTCCCTCTCTCCCAAAGCCTCAGGTTGATTCATCTCTCATTCAAATTTAAAATGCACAGAGAGGCTGCAACAAACCCACAGAAGATTGATATGCATTGCACTCCACACACGGCTTAGCTCTTTATTCCAAAGTCTGGCATGACGATGTTGGGTTTTGTGATATTATTATTTCGATATATAATAAACGGGGTCTGATATAAAAACAGTGTAAAGCAAGTCCCCTTTAAAAAAAATACAAATTGTTACTATAGCACTTTGAGAGAAAGAGAGAGATTCACAATGCAGGCTCAGAACTTGGCAACCTGTAAAAGTGCCCAGTCGAAAATTACTAACAGCTGGAGATGACAGTTGTTTTAACAGCTGAGCTGACAGGATTAATTTAAATGCACTGAAATCAAAAGTAGATAACACCTGTTTAGTCTTCCAGGGCCATTCGACAAGGTAGGCCAAAGGAAAAATGCAGAGCCAGGACTGTCTGTGGGAGCATGTGTGCACGCACGTATATGCATGTGTATGTATGTGGGTGCCTGTCCAGGCTCCAAGGAGGCCAGGAGGATGCTGGATGTGAAGGACATGATTCCTGAGGGTGCTGTGTGCAGACAGTGCAGGGCTTACTGCCCTATAGTGCGAAGGCTGACTCCTGGGTCCAGCACATCTGGTTTCCATCGTGCCCACTCTCCTTCCCTTTCTCTTATCCAAGGTCCCAGACCCAAATCCAGCAATGGACAAAGATCACTAGGTGCTAAAGCTGCAGTTTCTCACTCCAGTGGCCCTGCGATCCTCCTAGGTTAATTAGTGCACTCGCTCTGAGTTCCTCATCACCAGTGCTCCCACACGCTACCTCCCACTCTACGCTTCCCCAGACCAAAAACAAAAGAAAAAATTCCTCACCTTCCTCCTGTGCCAAAGCTCATAACCTTCATATCCATTTAACAATTTTTTGACGAGGCAGGTGGCAAAAAGCCTGCTAAGCACAAGAAGGTTTTTGTGCGGCAGGGGAAGAGAGGATGACACTAGGTCTACTTCTGCACCTCACAGGCCAGAGGACGGGCCATGGCCCTTCCACCGGACCGCCGCACCACCACTTCCCAGCTGGGAAGAGGGGCATTCAGCAAGGTGAATTGCCTTCTCTTGGAAAGGAGAATCTTGGAGGAGATATGTACACCAGGCCTCTCTCCTTAGCAGCATAACCAGCTGTGAAGCCAGCTGCACCACAACCCTACAGGCCCAGGCCTGCAAATGCATCACAGGCAGAAATCTTGTTGATGTGGAAGTGAGAGACCTGATGACGGGGAAGCCACTGAACCCAGGCCAGAAGCTTCTGATTAAACCTGCCATCTCCTTCTTGTTTAGGCAGACAAACAAGGCTGAGCTGAAAGAGATGTATATGTCCAGCAAGCTTGTATCTCCAGACCTAGTCCTCTCTGATAACCAGGACTGCTGTCAGGCTGCATCTCCCAAGCAGTGATCAGTTGCTATTACCAGCCATGATTTAAAAACGCAGTACTTTGACATAGCTGCAACACTAAACTTTTCTCCTTGTATTCCTCTAGGGATAAAAAAAAATTGCCATATAGTCAGTATAATGGTGATACTTCATACAACCGCTCTTCCCTCTTGCTCTGGAAGTCCTCAGCAGAAGGAAGGTAAAGCAAAGAGCTCAGGTGCTCACTTGCTGGCTCACAGTATGCCTGTCCTCTGGGCTGCCATTGCAGTATCAAAGCACAGCTGGCACCTTCAGTTTTCATAGTTGAAAAGAAAGTGTTCAGTAAGAATGCTTCAGAAAATGTTTGATTTGTTGATATCAAAAGCTAGGAGAATCAGAGATAGTCTTGGATACAGCATTAACCCATGCCAGAAAGAAAAGAAAGAAAACAACCCATGGTAGCTCCCTCCTCAGCCCATATTCTCCTGTAGCCCAACAGTGCCAGAGCTTCTAACTCCCTTTTCCACGAACAGCCCAGTGATCCACATAGGTTAATGCACTGTGCCAAGAGAAACAGACCAAGTCTGAAATACACTGCATCTATATGTATTCATATCAGAATCTCTAGTCCTCTTTTAGAAGTTATCATCCAGGTCAAACCATTTACCTGGGCAAATGTAAATATTTATGGAAATTCTGCCAGGAGAAGGAAGACCTTAATACTGTCTCAAGAGCAGACCCTATACATAATGAACGTAGGCAAATCTGCAGTCAGCAATGATGTGCCCAGACAAGTACAAGCTTGGACTGAAAATTGTCTTCATTTTGTTCCACAAGAAAATGCCTAAGTCACGTAAACTTTTCTTCAGACGGTACACATGGGATAATAAATCAATTTCAATGAAGATATGGAATGCCTCATGATGGACTGCATCTGAGTTTTACTATTGTAACCTAGCTTATATATAGGATTCGCTGCACCACCAGAATGCCTGTTGCCAATTTTGCCAACCTTATACCTATTCCAGGAGAGCCATTCTAAAAGGACAACTACACCAGTTTGCACTGACTGCTAGGGAGGAGAGCAAAGAACTTAAGTCTGAGAAAACAGAAAAGGCTATTACCTTCTCAAGCACTGAAATTTTTCTGCAAATGAACATAGGGATCCCTGGTACATTACTGAAATATCGGGCTAATATCAGAGGGCATTTTCCCAGTTATTTTTCACGTCCATGAACCTCTGCATCTCTGGACTCTGGCCAAATCTGGAAACAGAACTGCCAAGTAACATGCGAGAGGCTGTTCTCCTGACAATTCCAATTTGGCTGGTGGTTGGAATTGACAGAAATCCCCTGAGAAAACTAGTATTAATGATAGCTTGCTCCTGAATATACAGAAACAAGAACCTTACTGTCTGCAATAAATAAATAAATAAATAAAATTTAAAAAATTGGGAAATATCTGAAAGGTGGAAGAAAAACAAAGGAATAAAATTGAGAGAATGCATGTCTGAAAAATAAAGACACAGCCCTCTACTCCTTGCAAGCAAACACCAAATGAAATAGTAGCAGTGGTAGAAATAGTAGTGGAAATATTAATTACGATGATGTCACAAAAGCAACATCACTGTTGCTTTTACTCTTATTTTATTCTTAGAAATTAAAAAAAGAAAAAAAATCTGTCCACATTTCTAAATCATTCATTTCCAATAATACTACCAGAAAAAAAAAAAAAATCTTGCTTTTTAAAGGGTTTTTCAAAGTTTTCAGTCTACTGGGCATACGATGATAATTGCTGTTCTGTTCTGCTTAATGATAGAGTCCTTTCCCCACACAAAATAAGAAGCAGTTTCTTCTCCGCTTTTTATTTCTTTACACAACTCAGAGGATCAAAGAAGATAATTACAAACAATGCCTGAAGAATGGCTCAGTTAATGTTAATTTATACAACAAACTAATTACTACCAAATGGTAAAAAAATCACATGTGGAAGTTCCTGTCTCCCACGCACACAACTAAACCAGCAGCCATCTGTCTCAGCCTGAGAGCTCTCAGTGACAACTGAGGAAAGAAAGGCAAAGGATGGATCCAGATACACTAGCTGCTGCTTCTCACACAGCATCATGGCATTTAAACACCAGGCTCTGTGTGGTGAACTTCACGGTGGCATTTTTTTCCCTTTAATTTATAAAACAAACAAACAAAACACAGGCATCTATAACTACCTTTCTATCTGCATTCTATCTCAATCCCAAGAATTTAAGATCAAGTCTAAAATATACCTACCTATCTATCTTCCTCCTGGCAATTTCTGTACAATACTCTTTTAAAAAATTCTTAATGTACTGCCTATCAGTAGCATGAGGTGAGACAGTCTTTGAATTTGCCAGCAGTCTGATAGACATCATGACAAAAAAAAAAAAAAGTGCTGCTTTTTTTTTGTTTCAACGTGTTCTCACCACCTGAGAAAGCAATTTTCTCCAAAACCTTAACAAATCAAAGCCAGTACAATTGTTAAACACCTTTATGGGATGCTCATTAAAAACTGACAGGGAGAAACTAGCCGGGGACAAATCCTGAAGCATTTGTTCAGTTTAAAATCTCATTGAATTTAATGTGTTACTTTATTGAGGACTTCAATACCAGATCCTTTACATTAACAAGTACCTTGGCATTTTGACTGTTAATTATTCCCTGATTAGCTTGCACCTAGTGAAACAAACTAAATGCAGTATTATTCTCTAAGCCCCGTGTATAAGGAATCTCAACTCCAATATTCTCCTCTCCCTGTGAGATCAGAACTCCAGCAGTCATCAAAGAAAGCACTGCACACGAAGAGGAACAAAATATCACAGTTTAGATTCACAGTACTGACTTTCAAGGAGAATTTTTTTCACTAACAATAAAAACTTACAAATCTTTCTAAGTTTGAACAGAAGGTAAAATTCTTGAACTGTGGAATGGCATCTTATTTAGACAAGGGCCCACACTGCTTGTGTGAATCCCACACCAATGCCAAAGTGACGCCATATGATTTCATTAGAAAGAAATGAGGCAGGATAAGGTAAAGATTAAAGATCTTTCAGTAAAGATTAAATGTCTCTGAATTTGTGTTTCTGAACATTTCTCTTTTGAGGAAGAAAGAATGTTTCAGATGGCCTGAAATGACCACAGAGGAGGAACAAATGTCACAGCAATTTAAAACAAGGTCCTTGCAATCTCATATTCATGAAGTAACATGGTCATTATTTCTACATGGCAATAACAGTTTCAACAGTTTAAATGAAGTAAACAAGAAGGGATCACAAGAGAATCTACATAACGAAACAATAATACCTAATTATTCTTCATTCACAGTCCTTCACAGAAGTACAGCATATAAAAATGTGCAGGGGAATGATTCTTGCACACAGCCAAGAAGATAAAATTTTGCACAAGAAAATACATTCACTGATGAATATATTCACTGATGAAGCAGTTTTCCTGTTGCTCAGTCCTTTTCACTTGATCTTTCTTCTACCTTAAATCATCAAGAGCTGTTTTCTACAAATGGAAACCTAGAATCCTTCATAAAGATTTTACCCTGTTTCACAATGTTTCACTTTTATTTTAGGTGCACGTTATCATTAGCTAGTGTTGGTGTATACAAACAAATGGACTTCACTGAAACCAACGATGAAAGCTCTCAACAAAGAGTTGGCGTGTGAAATGAACTTCTGAGTCCTGTATGAGTGAGTGAAATGAGGAAAAAAAAAAAAGGGTCACACACTACAGTGCATGTTGCAAAAAATCCTGGATCTGTAGGCTCACTTGCAGTCCTTGTTCTGTGACCCACATCAGGCCTCTTCCCTCCTCCTTCACCCCAAGTAGCCTCAAGCAGATCTCACAGCCAAAAGTCTTCCTCTAATTTTAGTTCCTACTCCTGGCACATGTGGTGTCCTAGATCACTGAAAGCCTTGAATTAATACACTAAGACCCAGTATTAAGCTAAAGAGCTGACAGCTTTATGGGATGCACTCAGCCTGTGAGGAAGGATACCTGGGATTGCCTAAACAACCACAATGTCCCCTTCTAGAGGGAACAAAATTTTGAAAATAATAATAGTGAGTCTGAATAATAATAGTGAGTTTGAAAATAATAAGTGAGTCAAACAGACCCTCATTCACTGTCCTAAAATTAAATTGATTCCAAGAGCGCATCCTAAGGAAAAGTCTGAATAATACTAACACCTCTGGTAAAGAGCTACACTGAAAATCTTCCAAAAGTTGCCTTCCTCTCCCTTTCTTTCCCCCATGCTGATGCACTGATTCAAATGCAGGAAGCATCTTCTTTCTTCTCCTCTTGCAGCTTTTTCACCTGTTTTTATGTCTACTAAAAGAGCTGAAGCAGATGAATTAAAACATGGTCATACATTGCATCTCATTTGCTCCAGACAAAACTTAGGGTTGTAATAGTTGGCAGATTTAGTCTGGTTTCTGGTGAACATTTATAATGCTCACTACAAGGAAATCAATTGTTAGCAAAGATGAGAGAAACCAAGGATGAAATGGAACTGGCAAGTGAACTCTCCCTAGCACTTCCATTGCAGTTTGTTCCACACTGTATTTACGGCATAAGGCCAGCACAGATCCAACAATCAACAGAAAGAATTTAAATTAGAAAAGTTGGGAAAATTTTGCCATCTGATAAGCACCTCTAATTCTGTTATTTATTCGTGATCTTACAATATTTTATACTACGTTAAAATCCTCTGTGCACTGTATTCTCCCTTTCAAGAATTGGTCTACCAACAAAATACTGGTAAAAAATGGTAACATACTAATATGATCAGCACCTCAAAAGAACTGCATTGCTTTTCAGCAGGAAGACTGGGTTATAGCCTAATACCCTTCATCATGTGTATTACTCATCTCCTTATTTTATGATTAGCAATAGAATGATTCCCAGTGGCGGATTCTTAGTTCCTCTGAACTCAGATAAGATTGGCTTGGCCAAACTTGCAAAAGAAAAATGCATTTTGCCTGGATGTACATCCCATACCCCAAAGCTTCATAGGAGCTGTGAATCAATTAGATGACATAGCAAGAGGAAATGCATAAAAAAAGACTTAAAATAAAATAATCTTCAGTGAAATGTCTCCATATTTAGTTAAACAGCGATGCTGATTAAGGCTGTACATGAGCTCAGTGTGGAATCCAGAACTGTTGCAGCTGAAGATCATTAGCAAAATACTGCTGTCCTCTAGTTTCATCTTCATATATTAATTTCACATAGAAGGAAAAGGAACTATTTGGCAATACATTGCTTTATTTAAGCCCAGTTTATAGACATCTCAGCAAAAATACATTAACATGCTTTATGCTTTGCAGCAAGACAGTGATCTTACAGGATTTGTGTGAATACGCAGTGATGAGTAGAGCTGAAAACAGTTTTTCTGCTTAGTTTTTGCCTTCTTTCCTTTTTTTATTTTCCCCCTTCTTGGTGCCTGACTCTGTGGGGGTGCTCAGTTACTGAAATGTGATGTGTGTTGTAGGAAAAACAGGATAAAAAAAAAAAAAAAAAAAGGTTCAGCAAGAAAAAAAGATCAAGGATGCATACAAAACTAAGAGGCTTTTTCTTCTTGATCTTTGTCTCTAGACTATTTATTTACCCTGAGATTGTGTGGCCTAATCTATAGCGCAAAGCTAATGTAGCATTCCAAACTGTGCTGGAAAAACAGAACACTTGGATAACCACTTCCAAGTTAGGAGAGATACTTTCCCTTCTGATAAATTACTTGGACACCAGTAGTAGTAACTTTGGGGCTTTAGGGCTTTAGCTGTGATCATTCTTGCAGGGAAGTGGAATAACTGTTTTGTTTTTTGAGGTGGGAAGAAAATTTCCCCTTGTGCATATGGGCTGGGTTTTTGAAACTGCACTTGACAGAGATTTAGAAAGGGCTTATGTATAATGGCCATGTAGCATGTCCTGCACACAACCAATTGCTTATGACTACAGGCATGGATGAAAACACTGCTGAACTTCAGATTCTCTTTTTGTTGTCAGTTCCCATGCCTCTATGATTTTTTCAGAGATTCAATAATTTAATTAACTACAGTTAATAGGCTCAACTCTACAATTGAGGTTCATATCCTTCCCTATGTGTTGCCATGTAAGATCACAGAATCACAGGGTTGGAAGAGACTTCAAGGATCATGAATCTCCAACCCGCTTGCCACAGGCAGGGCCACCAACCTCCACATTTAATACTGCTGTTTCTGTGGAACAGGGAATATCTGGCTTTCCCAAAGGCCTGTGGATCTCCTTTCCCACTCCATAGAAGGCAATACTTCATGTACCTCCAAAAAGTAAGTCTGGGTGCTAATCCATCATGCACAGTATTACTTGGATACAAGCATCTCACCATCTAAGAAATGGAAGTTTGTAGTAATTCATGACTGTATAGACTTTGTTATTGTTGCCTTTCTTCACATCTCTTAATGCCCTTCCTAGAACAAGTACAATCCCTGCCTGTTTAGGGATAAAAACACAGTTCATGCCAGGTTCTTTACAAATCCTGTATCAGATCAAATGTTGCCTTCTTCAAGCTCTTGCTGTATTCAGCAGAAGTTGTGGCCTTGTATTTGAGAGCCCACTGTATTTTCAAGAGTCTGTTAATTCTCCCATGTGCAGAAGCAAATCAAGATGAGATTCCTCTCAAGCACAAACCATAGTGCTCACAACAGGTAAACAAGAAATTCAAGTTCACTCATGTGGTTCTCTCTTCCTCCCTCTGACTCACAATGGTAGAAAGGAGAAAAGTGCAGTGAGAACATTAGGCTGCAGGATGGGGCCTGCATGGAGCCAGCTGGAGAGAAACCCCGAAGAGCTTCTGAAGATGCGCGATTTCCCTCTTTCCCAGCATTAGGGCTGAGATATGCAGTGGCACGTCAAGTGCCTGCTCTGTTTGCTTTGAAATCAAACATTTTCCCCAAGGTTGACCATTCTCCCCCTATGCACATCACTTCTTTCTAGCACAACTTCAGAGCAACTTGTCTTATGCACGGGTGCAGCAACTCCATGCTGCTATCTGTCTGCTGGAGGCCCTTTTGTCCTGGGGAGGTGTGTGAAAAGGAGGGGGAGGAAGAAAGCAGGTGGACCTCTGCACTGATCACTAACTTTTGGGGTGGGAAGCAGGGCAAGAAAAAAAGGAATGAGAGATAGAGATAGATTAGAGGATAACAAAACTGGAGAGGAAGATAAACAAAGCCAAAAAGAAAAATGTCCTTTGTTCGGTTAAATAGCTTTCTGCTCCCAAGCCCTTGGCATGACTAATGCCACGCTGTGGTGTGTAAACCTCTTGGGCACATAACACAAACAAAGCATAACTCGGCCTGAACAAACAAAGGCCCAAGCAACAGTGATTGAATTCATCTTAAAACAACAAATCAATTCTTCCCTATTAATGCCCTAAATACCAGCGTAGGAGCACTGTCCTGTTGTAATAAACAGCCATGTGTTCAATTACCGTCTGTTTTCCCAACTACTGCTCTCTTCAGTAATTACACCATGCAATGCATTCTACATTGACATTATATTAATGTGCTGGGAGGAGAGATCTTAAATACGAATTAAATCAAGGCTAAACATTTCAGAGTCGCACAAGTGCTAACAGAGCATTCTTAGAAGAAAGCACAGACCCATTTTTTTTTCTTCATTCCCTTTTCACCTTCATCCTCTGAGTAAATCAATAAAGAAAATGTGAGCTTGAAAGAACTCTGTTGCCCCAAAGGGTGCCACAGAAAACCTTTCATAAGCTCTGAATGTCTACTTCACCTATACAAGCTCAGCGATCAGTAAGCAGTGTTTCACAACTATCAACCTACGTCATATTAGCGTTACAGCAGTAACAAAAATCCCTCAACAATAGACAGGTGACAACAAAACACCACTAGAGAAACAAAAGCAGAAAACTTTCTGTGCTGAGACAAACGCAGAAGAATAGAAGTTTCAAAAAAGGTTTCTTATCCTTTTGCAGAACTGTCAAAGAACTTCTATTGACGACCGAACAGCACACAGCAAACAGACCAAACAAAAGGTATGATGAAAGACATATTTACTTGTACAGGGCTCCTTCCCCCCCCCCCTCAACCTTTCTTTCCATTTCATCTACACCCACACTGCAAGGTTTGCATTGTGTTGTTAAATAACCAATAGCAACCCAGATGAAACAGTGGAAGGGTTTCTATGATGCTGTCAAGCACCAGACAGATGCTTGGCAGCGTCAATATGGTTCTTTACATTTGGGTTGTGCCAAGATTTGAAATGAAAAATAAAATAGGAATCATAGTATTACTTGAATAAAGACAAAGATGGCAACGAGACATGCAAAAAAAAAATAAATTTACTCAATGGAGTACCATCCTACCTGCTGGGTTTTACTTCAGCAATTTGAACCGTTCTGGAAACAGATAAATAAAGCTTTGCTTTTTGCCTGTGTCTTGGAGTGCAACAATTTTAATAGAAAGCAAAATCAAATTCTGGGGGTGTAATGACTGCAGATTTTTAAGCCCTCCAGAATTTACCCATAGGTTTCCGCTGTAAAGGCATGCCAAGTTATGTCTAGCATATGAAGTATGATAAACTTCCAAAATCTGTTTCAAAGTAAAATGCCCTAGGAGATGCTGCAGAACTTTTCTGACGGAGGCTTTCAGAAGACATGGAAATTTGCACATTTGGAGGAAATCAAATTTTGAAAGCTTTTCTGACTAAAAGATTACAGTTTACCCTCAAGACCATAATGCATAACATTCAGATGCATTTATGTGTTTTTATAGCAACTGCTCATTTGTTCTCCTTAGGTTATTAGATACAAAACCACCCCAAAATCTTTCCAGGCTTTGAAAGTCATTTGACTGGTATTCTCTTTTGTTTCAGCTGCCCAAGCAAATCAAAGGAAAAGCTGTTTCCACCTGACCCAAAATGTTTTATTTAATCTTAATTGAAATGTTTTCATTTCTCTTTCTGATTAATCATCCTAAACATCTAAAAACAAAAAATATCATTTCCAATGAAACATTTTGTCTAAAAATGTTGACCGTTCCAACTTTTCTAAAATTTTTGGCTAAAATTAACTTATTGAGTTGCTAAATGGTATCAGCTCTTGATTGCAATATAATACTTTTTTTTTAATTTCCTTTTTTTTTTTTTTTTTTTACTGCATCTCTCCTTTAGCTTGAATGCTTCTTGAGCTTTTACATTCCAGTAAAGGAATCACACACATGCAGCACGTTTTCTCCTCGAGCAATACAGAAATCACAATATAGTGAAACTGTAGGAGAAGAAAAGATAATGAGCGGAGCTCTATCTTTGCAGCACAGCTTATTTACTGCATGGGAGACATACATATTTGTGCAAAAGTGGCAGCGCTCAAACCACCTTAAAAACACTGATGTTAAGTAGACACGCAACTAATGAAACTAGCCAAGGGCTTCAAACTTCAGAGTGTTTTTACAAGGCTACTTCATTAGCTAAACAAGCAAGTGGGAGTTGCTGTGAATGCTGCTCCTTGCTGTACTAGAGGCTTTCCCTTGCTTCTGGTAAACAGAAGACATGAGACAGCCGTGTGAACAGCTCATGGCACAGACTGCCATCTGAAGCCAGGCAGCCCATACGATCACTCATCTTAATCAGCTTCAATAAGCCAACCCACACGCTGGCCACTGCTCACAGCCGCTCCCTCCCCGATCACTCTCACATCATTTGGCCACATTTTCTGCTTTCTCCCCACATCACACAGTTAAGCCAGCACATCAGGAGCCCTCCAAGTCTCCGTCCTTTGGGCGCAGGTGGTGGGAGAAGCCTGAAGTGAGCTCTCCAGTACCTCTAGTGCCAGCCGTGCCTCCTCCACGAGCAGCTCTTATTAAAAAAAAAAGACCAAGTATCCACTAGAACAAAACCAAGCAGGCCTATTTAATTAGGGCAAGCGCTTGAAATCCACTTCTTCACGTTAAACCACACAGTCACACAAGCCTGGGAGGTCTGATTAATTTTAATATGCACGGTTGTGACAAGCGCCTCGGGGGTAAGAGAGGGAAAAAAAATCTCACAAACCCCGCTAGCTCAACAAATAGGTTTCAGCTAAATGCTGTGCATGTTGCCCAGATTAGGATGTTACTATTCAGCAAGGGCTTGAACCCTTAATATGGGGGACAAGAGGCCTGAGAAACAGGTGGCTCGCTCTTCATTCCCAAATAAATGACATCCCCAAAGCTGTGGCACAGAGGCATGCAGAGAGAGCCAGCACAATCCCTCATGTATATTTGTATATTACCCGACTGGGTCAGAGGTTTCTCCTGCAGTGATCCACGGGCTGTACGAAGCTCAGAAAGTTAATGACTTTTCCAGTGAGGGGAAAAAAAAAAAAAAAGAAAGAAAGAAAAGAGAGAGAAGGCAGACAGCAGAGTGATCTAGCTGGAATACAATGCAAAAGGCAAATCAAAATGAAGTGGGGGTAAGATTGGTAGTGAGCTTTGAAAGCACCCACTGAAGTGCATAAGGACTATTAAAAAATCTGCCTGACTGGAGGAGTCAGGGGTAAACAGGAGCTCACATTATCACTGTGGTCTTAGTGAACCATTTGTGTGCTACACTATAGAATTCAGGAAGTGAGAGAAAAAGCATTTTGCTTTGCTGCTGCTTGTCTAATATTCTGGAGTGAATGCACCCTGCAAAAAAATTTTAATTACAGAGGCCCATCAGAGAAGACTTTCATTCTAAAGCAAGAGAGGGAGTGGGACTGCATCTTGTCTCCAAAAGCATAAGTTTCCTGCATCTCACTTGACTATAATGCTTTCTTCTATGTTTAAGATGCTGTATCAGCAACTCAGGCGCCTTTCTGAAAAGAGAAAAGAAAAATCCAAAAGCTCCAAGCCTTTGAGGATGTAAGCATGAGAGAGACGTAGAAGAAATTCTAAGCAAATTTTGAAAATATCCATAGAAAGACACTATGAGTATCGGCTAAAATATCAGGAAAGAAAACACTTAAACTGAAGGTGATAAATGAGCAAACTTCACTTTGAGCAAGTAAGAGCTGGCAGGACTTCAAACTACGCTACCTCTGTTCCATAGTTAAAGCATTTGTTAATAAAGGTTCAAGCCACCACAGCATTTAAGAGTGCAATTTCTTTGCAGAGGACTATTTCATAAATGTCATCTTTTTTTTTTTCTTTCTTTTTTTTTTTTTTTTAATCAGAAGTATATGAATGCACATTTCCATATGGCAGTGTCTTTGAAAGAAAGGCATGGAAGTTTAATGCTGGCACGCTCTTCAAGATAAGACATATTTTCTGGTGACAGACTGCGTAGATGAACATGGAACCGCAATGGATGCACTTGAAACATCCTTCCACAGCAGCAGGAGTGTATGAGCAAAACTTAAAAGTACTCAACTGAAAATTATCCTCGTTCGTCCTTCAGTAAAGCAGCATTACAAAGCCTCTTTGACGTGTTCTTTGTCAAAGGGACAGTGAAGAACCAAATGAGAGAGACTCAGACCTCAACCAATAAGAGTATCCTGAGGCTTTTCTCCTGGATTCATTCACTTTATTTCTTCCCATCTCACCAGACTGGAGTCTGCTTTCAAAGGACTCTCTTCTTGTGTCCATTAATGGTCTGCTCGGGAATTTATGGCTGAAGAAGAGGGAGATCTCTTGACTTCTTTACAAGATATGATGATTAAAAGTTTGATAATATTAGGAGATATTCTGGGATCTTATTTCAAGTAGAGAGTTTGAATTCAATATGGCTCACTTTCATAGACAGAACTGCTTAAACAACAGCCATTTAAATTACCATAGGAACAGGTGTTGTGATTTATAATGTAAACTAAAACATCAAACACAAATAGGCTTTAGAGGATGCTCAGAAGACAAAAATCAGGCCCAAGAGATCTTTCTTATCACTTTCTTTCCAACAAAATGATTACTTACAGTGTTACAGTATACTACTATAGATGAGGATCTAATACTCACACAGCTTGTTGAAGCCCTGTATATACACATATACTATCTGCTTTCTAAACACTTGAGATTAATTGTTCCTGCTCAGAAGACCTAAGGACTAGCAGATGGAAATTCTGGAGTAGGAACAATATTAAACACTATATATACATAATTATTGTGTGTGAGTGTTGATATAAATATTTACTTATAAATATACACTTTACATGTATGTCTGTGCATATGTATTTATAGAAAAAAAATCCAAGTATTCATTTAAACAGCAAAACAGAATTGTCAGAGATTCTTATTATAGAAGAATGAGCCGTGCAGATGAATGAATGCACAAACTCGTATGTACAATCTCTGTGGTCAAGCAGATGTCCATATGATCCTTTTTATCCAGAATTCTCCATATTCTGTACAATAACATGGATCTTGCTTCAGAAGTCACAGCTCAGGCATTTTAAAGACAAACAGACAGATATATAACCTTTTGAAAACATTTTGAACAAAACTGAAAAAGACAACTGATTTGTAATTAAAAGTTTAGATGGAAAGAGCCAGTGAGCACTCCTAAAATAGGAGACAGCTTGCTTGTTTGCCTGTATTTTTTTGTTTTTTCCAGAAGCCAAGTCCTACGTTCAGAGCAAAGGCTACAGAGATTTCAGAGATTTAATTTTCCAGAAGCACAAGCCATGAATTAATATACAGCTATCCAATCCCATTAATAGTGCAAGAAAAAGCTAAGTGGCTGCTTTGGTCTTTGCTTTCATGAACTTGTGTCAAGCTCAGTGACTTCAAAGAGATTTCCATTTCATTTCTACAAATGAAGAGAACAGACAGACAGAGAGTCTCTGCCATCCTCTGATGCCTTAAGAAAACAGAAGAAAAACATGCCTGTATCTCATTCGCCTAATGATTTTAGCTGCAAAAAGAATCCCATGGTCGGCAGACGACCCTCAGGGCAAGGGCTTGAGGTCTGTCACAGTATATAAGGCTCCTCCAAACCCACTCCATTATCTTCATTATTGTATACCAGGAATAAAAGGGGACTGACTCCTCTTCTGAAGTTCAAGTTAGAAAGGACAGAATGTTTCATTTAAAATAACATTGTGTGACTTCAGTAATAGGTTTATGCCTTTGGGGGCCTAAATACTAAAGCTGCATATAAGGATTTTCTGCAGAATTTGAGAGAATAAAAATGAATGCTGTATTAGCAATGAGTAAAATTCCACAAGTTTTAGATTCACTGAAACACTCCATGCCTGTGTGTCAGCATGACTCATTGTCAATCATGTACTTTCATAAAGCAAAAGTAAAATGGCAAGTTTACAGGAAAAAAAGAGGAGCATGGGCTTAAGAGCTAAGTATAAATCCCTATGAAAACCAAAACCATACGCACATGCAGGGAAGAAAAGGAAGTGACAAGCTTTTGGAAAGTTCTTAGGAATTAGTAGGTAGCACAGCTTCCTACAGGGAACGTGACCCGAGGGCTTATAAACAACAAAACAACATGGAAACCACTTATTTGAACAGTGATGATTCCCTTTCTCAATGCACCTGTGGGCTCACGTGTGTACTCACATATGTGCATACATACACGTATGTATTTGTGCACCCTGAGCAGTATGTTTCATAACACTGTAAAAATCCTCATCATTTATTGATGAAAAGTATTAAAGTGTCAACTTACTTTCTAACAAACATAATTTAATAAACCATTTGCCTTACGTTAATAAAGTTTCTTGAAACAGTCAGACCTGAATCAATATTTTGGAGTATTTCACTTTTCCTCAAAAGCCAGTTAAGAAAAGAGAATTTCTTCCACTGATTGATTGATGGGAAGTTTGGATCAAGACCTAAAGCTGTCTACCCAGCACTTTTTTTTTCTTTTTTTTTCTTTTTTTTCTTTTTCAGTTTTGAAGAAACATTTGAAAGAATGCTTCAAAAGCACATTTCCCACTGTAATTCAGAAGTCAATTTCAAACAATAAAAACAGAGCAAACACAGACCATTGTACAAGTTAAATAATATATAAACTTCTGAGTACATAGAGGAATGGGAATCTGGCTCTTATCTGGTCTTTGAAAGATCCATGGGAAATTGATTTAATTAAATCTCAGTTGCTGGTGTAAATGTTCCCTTTTCTTCCCAAAGAGAAATAAAATATTGTATTATTGTTGTTGATGTAACGCAGCAAAGCTTAACCAACATTTTTGGTCTTATCCTACAAAGCCTCACAAACAAGCAAGACTAAAAATTATTACTGAAAAACACATTTTGAACTATTACCTATGTGTACTGCCAAAGGCTTCCACTCGTACCTTATCTTACTCAAAGGGAAATTCACTAATGTGCCAATCACCTGACCAGCGAACAGTGATGACTGACACCTGTATTACAGCACTATATGAGGAAGACATGAGAAGTAGAGATGAACTAGAGTTAAAAAATCATTGTACTTGTAGTAGTACATAATTCTTTTAGGGAAAGAGACTCCTATCAATGGAGATATGAGAGTCTCTTAAGAACAGTCTTGCCATCTGTACCCAGAAATATATTTTTTAATTAGCCACTCTGAAAACAATCATGTTGACTGAAGAGAAGGGGGAGGGAGACTTGTCAAAATGATGTATTTGTCCCTCACCACCTTTCAATGCTCTTATGCAAGTATAATTTTCTTCCTAGCCAGCTCACCTCTCTGGCCTCCTTTTGTTTCATGTTCCACTTCCCATTCTCTTCTAAGTTCTGAACTTTTGTTAGTTCTCTTTTAAGGAGAAAAGGAAAAAAAAAAAAACCAACAAAACAACCTTTCCTATTCATTTTTTCCTGGATGGAGAGTAAGTAGACATGAATATGGCACCCTCATAATGATTTAACTAGGGCTTAATGAAATTTTCATCACAACCTGCTGTTCATTTTAATGGCCTTTGAAAGACAATAGAACAATGGCCAGGGGGAAGAAAAGATTTTCTGTTGCATGCATTTACAAAGCCCAACATTTGGTTGCTCCCCCTCCCCTCTCTTCCAATCTCTTCACAAAGCTGTAGATCTTTTGTTTGTACTGTATATTTTCATTTTAGTAAAGCTGAGATAATGCACAAGCTCTGTAACCATTCTCATGGCTGTCTGCGGCCTTTCCTCAATGGAGGCTGTGCAGCTGGTACAACCTCATACTCAACACGAAAGCCTCTGATCTTTCCTCTCTCAAATAGAAGTCTGGTCTCCCTTTCCCTCTCTATACTATATTCAGAACCTTTCAAATCAAAAGCACAAGATGGGTCATGGCACTGGCCATTAAGTCAGCATAAACTCAAAATGAAATGCTATGATTATACGTGATATTTCAAAAAAATAGCTCAGATGAAGACTTTGTTTCCCAGCAGAGCCAAACTGTGTGTTCCAGTCAAGAAGAGATTAATTTACAATCCGTCATGCTCATTTCGTCACAGTGTGGCAATCATATTTTCACTCCAGAACGCAGATTTTCCTAGTGGGTGCTGCCAATTCATACTTAAACACAGAGGTGGCTTTGAGGGCCATGCTTTTAAACATTTGAAATACATTTCTACAACAAGACAGGCAGGTGTGAATGAAAACTAATTGTTATTATTGTGCATTAGGGAATAAGGCTCAGTGAGTTCACAGAACACTAACTGGTCTAAAGACTCTTGGGAATCCAGCTGTAAATATGCATGCTAGATACTTATGGAAGTTATAGTGAGAACCTCACCGTCCAGTCAGGGGTTTGATTCTACCTCAAAAGGACAGGAACTGAAAATCTTATTTAAAGTTGCTCTGTAGCTTCTCAGAGAGAAAATGCTGGGTCTTAGTCTCAGTGCACAGAGCACAAACGGCGTTAAAACTGACTGGACTTCCAAAAAGAAACTGATTCTCAAGCGGTGACTCCTATGTGCCTGGGTTGAAACTTGCTGGCTGGAAGCAACACGGAGAAAACCTGTGCTGTGCTTGTTTGTATTGTACCCTGCACTACAGATAAATAGAGAACGACACGATGCAGAAATTCCAAATTTAACTTCTTACCTTTCAAATAATGACATGCCTACCAGATATTTTTACACACACACACACACACGACATTGCTGATAACACCGTTTTTGCTCTAAAAATGGTAGGGGGGTAGAGGGTGTGGAGCGATGTAAATGACCTCCAAACTGTTAAAATTAAAATGTTCACTGTACCCATATTGAGGAGGTTAACAGGATACTGTGTCTATTGCATCTGTGACAAAAAGACCGTATGTCAGACAAAGCCTCCCATTTGGGAAAAGCTAAAAATATTAGCTATGATGGGATACAGTTAAAATTTATCTCTAATGTAGACAAGTACTATGAGTTCTTTATTTCAATTCTGCTAGCAAGAAGAAGTAAATGGAGCAGAAAATAGGAAGATTAAAAAGTGTACATATCCAGAGAATCTGGAGAAAACAAAACAGAAAATTTTGGCCAGTTTCCCAGGCCTTACCTTCTGGTTCATTTTTGATGAGCTCTTCCATTTTTCTTTGCTTAAGGGTGTCTACAACATCCGCTAGGCTCCCTTTGCGCCTTTCAGGGGTTCCCAGGGCTGTGCTGGACAATGATTCTCCACTCTGACGCCCACCTTCTTCTGCCTTCAAGGGTGAGGTAGATGAGTTGTGCGGGGCAAATGAAGACATCACTTTATTGCCATCAACTTCCTGAAAGAAGAGAAAAATGAGATGAAACATTTCTTTCTTTTCTTAAGAAAAGATTAAAAAAAAAAAAAAAAGATGGTAAGAAAGAACAGTCCTTTGTTCTTCGAGTTCATTGCTGTTTGTTCTTCTGTTGAAACCTTTAAAAAAGCATGCAATGCTTCAAAAACACCCAGAACAAAGCCTATCCATAAAGCATAAACCAAGATTACAGGCTGAAGTGAACAAAGATCAGCTTGCAAGAGAGAAACATAAAATACAGTTTTTCCCTAATTGACAAGAAGTGTTGTACTTGTAGGTTTCCTAATAACAATGATATTGATTACCTTTAATTGTTTGTTCTTTTACAGCTTTCTTTGGAAAAAATCTTCAATTCTTACAAGGACCATTAATTTCCTGACTTTATAAAGTACTTAATGCCATGATGGCTAGCTGCTGTAAGAAATGAAACAGTAATCAAATATTAAATGCCCTTCATCATATGATTTATTTTAACACACAGTTCAAGTAGTTCTCCTATCTCTAAGGGATGAAGCAATTGTTTTCTGTCTTCTGATTTTCTATTTCTCTCTTTCTTCTTACACCTTTATTTCTTGTAGAGACAATATTTTTCACAAAGGTGGCCTAATGACTTGCACTGGCGGCACAGTGACAAAACTCTATGGCTTCCCAGAATATACACACAATCCTCCTCACGTGCGAGTCCACAGAGGTCTACTCATTAATTTTAATGGAAACCAAAACTGGTTCCAGATCTTCAAACTCGCCTTCATTAACGTGAGAGTGTCCCCCTCCAACATAAAGCAATATTCTCTGCCCATATTCCTTTTCCCTTTTATCTCTCATATCCTTTTCTACACATTTCTAAACCCCTTTTTTTTCCCTCTGCTAACATATGCCATCTATCTTGCAAAACTTAGGCCAGTGTCTCTAAACAAAGCTCACTGCATAACACAAGACTGCAAACATTAACAGAATTTATTTGGATCAGATTCTCAAGACTTTTGTTTTTTTCATTATTTTATCTTATTTCCTTACACCTTTGCATTCCAGATGTTTAATTAATATTATTTCTGAAAAAGTCATTGGATCATCTCTGATCTGAATCACAGAGTTGGCTGAAAGTGTCTCAGTAATTTTCACCTTGTTTTTATTTTACAGAGTATGAAGGAGAGGCATTTTCCATTTTTAGTGATTCGCATTACATTTTTACCTTTTTACCTTTTTTTTTTTCCTGACTAATTTTTATTATCTCTGGTTTCCTAAGCCTCAATATTACAGTAAAAAAAAAAAAAAAAAAAGAGATCTTTCATGAGTAGAATGTAAATTGCTAAAAAAAGATCTCAATAACATCTGAATAAAGCAACATGGAAGATATAAACAATGCATTTGTTTTTCAAAGATTACTTCATTTTGTCAAAAAGACTGACCAGATGACTGCTGGTTAAGAATGGCAAAAAGATTATCGCTGGTTAAGAAAACTTTTAGTGCAAACAATTTTGAGCAGCTTGAATGTGTTATACTAGTGAATAAATTCCCTAACAGAATCGGATTTAGCTGAGATTACAATCTGGGCCGTCATATGCCCCAAAAGCCAAACCCAGTGATGTTAATGAGAGACTTTCTACTGACGTCAATGAGCTTTTGACCAGGCCCCCAAAAAATTTCCAACTCAACAGAAGTGCTCTTCTTTTTCTCAAAACTCCCTCCACTTTTGTCACGCAATTGAAATATTATTGGTTGTGAACAGGGGATGTCAAAAGTGAGTCGCAGTTGAATGTTGGTGGTGGTGGTGTTGTTTTAATGTATAAACCTGAGGAAACAATGTTTTTTAATCCTGGTCTAGATGAGCAAAACAGTGGACTAGAGGATCTGTTCAGACCTTATTTAACATTCAAACCCATTTTCATCAAGCAGTACTTTTTTTCCAATGAACAACTCCAAAAGAGGAAATATCCTGAAAGCTGCTTTCTGGTTCACACTTCAAAGACACATAAGCCAAATACCATCCTTAGTTACAGTACTTAAATCCACCTGTACCATCAGTTATTTATAGAAAAAATATAGTTCCTTGTTTTCCCAGCTATCAGCTCTCAGAACGGGCACCAAAGACACACACTTGTGCTTCTCTATATGTCACACTCCGGACACAAACACAAAGGAATTACAACAGCTGTCTAAATCTCAGAAATTATCACTGTGGTTTCTATGCACATTTTGAGTACAGGTAAGTGTTTTCATACGTAGAAATATATTCTGTGTATATGACAAGTTCATTATAAGAGAAGAAAGATAAGCACATAAGATCTAGGGGGACATGCAAGTTAATAGAAGGTGATCTTTGAACTCTCAAACTGCTTGGCTTTGAAATGGACCCCGTCAGTACTTCTAGGATCTCTAAAAATTTGCTGTCTCCATTCTGAGGAAGAGGAAATGTGCAGGGCAAGGACAGAAGTGCAGTCTGTGAGTTACACTCAGCTTCTTGTTTTTTGAAATGTTCTCTGCAACCACGTGAAAAGTCACTTTTGTTTCTGCATTTCCATTTCCTACCTGTGAAATAGGCACAAAGCAACTATTTCCTTACATAGTAAAGGTCTTGAAATCGCAAACTCAAAGCATTTACACAGAATCACCATTAGGAAGACTCTATAGCTGGATGGATAGGAAAGGGAAGTGCCCTGAGCACTTTTTAGAAGATAAATGATAGATTCAACAATATATCTAAAGTAGTCAACACCAAAGCAAATTATTTTCCTAGACTGCTGTTATGTGCGCATGTATGCAGTGCCTGCGTATCACATATGTGGGCTATTTATACACTTGTGAGATTTAACATACACTCCACTTAATCAAAACATATACAGTAGGGGAACAGCTGCAATCACATCTCAGTGGGCTAAATTACAGTACACCAGTGAATTATTCATTCAAGAAGATCTGTAGCAATCACACATTCATTGCGTGATTTGCAATCTAAGAGGAATCCTCTCCTTTCCTTAGCAGGGGATGAGTGTGCACATCAGCTACTGGTGGTGATGAGAGTCCAACATGTACACTTCTAGTGTATCAGCTCAAGAACGTGCCTTCCCCACTTGTCCATGGTTCTTTTATTGTCATTCAGAACAGCCATCTGAAACACTCAGCTATTTTATTGGCTTTCACTTTACATCCCCTTGGTTCATTTTGTTCTTTCTTAAGTCATTATTGGAGGTAGTGAAAAAGGAATTCCAGGGATTCTGGACTGTAACAACAAAAACCAAACCAAACCAAAACAAAAAACAATGCAACAGAACAGTATACTTCCAAATAAAAAACATACTCATCTTATAGTTATATAAAAGAACTTTCAGCAAGGAAACTACTCTGAAATGACGGACATGAGTTTAACCATCACCCTGAAAACATCCCGAGAAATCCTTAACGGCAGGAAAGCTATCCCAGCAACAGCCCAACCTTTATCCCCTAGAACGCAGGTCCCCCTAACAAGTGAGATTTAACAGTTTCCTTTTTTGAAAGAACACATTTACACAACTTTTTTTTAGTTACCTGGGAGGAAAGCAACAACGCTGTAACAAATGGTATTAAGGACGTGAGTACCTACTAGCGGCATGTTAAAGTGGATTCCATAAAGCCACACAAAGCTCAGACACCAAAAGGGGTAAAAACCCCATCACTCCTCCCTCAGCTGCAACCATTTCACCTGTTCAAGTGTGATTACACTGCAGCCTCTGGCTCTGTTAATCCCAGAGTGGTTTGATGCAGTCAGCAGCTGCTCCATGGATAGGGACGGTTGCTTATTTATGCTGCAAATTTCTCTGCTAATGCAAGCTGGCACTACATGTCCCAAAACCCTGCCCTGGGACTATACTCACCCACACCTGATGCTGCTGCTTCTTGGTTTTCCCACTTCGGAATGGCCGACAGACCTAGAGAGATCCTGCAGGCTGAGACAACCCAGTACCTTCTTTCCCCACAATAACAAAAAGGACCAGACCACGCGTTCTGTCTTCTGCTTCCCTCTCAAGCTAGAACCCAGAGGAAGACCTGCTCGGTTGCAAGAGAGTTGCCGTTGTATCGCCAAACAGCTTTCCACCTATGAAGGAAATAACTCTTCCAAGGTTTAATGATAAAACAGGCTTCTGCCCTTTTGGGATGAGGTCAATAATCTTCCTTTGTTAATCTTGAGCAAGCTTTACTTAATCTAGCCCCCTTGTCACCTTTGTGATTGACAGGAAAAGTCATGTCACTGGACAATGGACTTATCCTCACTGAGCAATATCTTTTTTAAAGATTACACAATGTTACCCTTGCTCTCATAAAAAGTGCAAACATTTTGCTGTTAAAGGTTCCTATTCATTCCAACTGTATCTTTCAGATTTTCTCTGGGTCCAGCAGAGACCAATTCCAACTCTAAAAAGGGACAGCAAAATGCCTAACGAAAAGAAATAGGTTGTTCTCAGTGAGATTTCCAAAGCATCACTTAATGCTCCAAATTGATCTCAGCTTCTCCATCCCATCTAGACAAGCACTTTATTGCAGTCTGCAATTACACTCAAGCCAACTGTGTTTCTCTGACAGTAAATTTTTGTCCCAAACCAACCGATATTCAAAGCAGAAGACAACCCTAAACTAAGTCTGAAACTGTTAATTATCACCATATGGTATGCAAGGAGACAGCATCTGCAGCAAAAAAAAAAAAAAAAAGTATGAGAATCAGGCTCTTGGCTTTGCAACCAAGAACACCTGGAATAAAATACTTGAGTCTTTAAAACTAACACTGATATTGTCTGATTTTAAGAAGCCTGTGATCCCAGAAGCTACCTAACAGGTTCTTTTTTCAAAGCTGGAATTTTGCCCAATCTTTGCTCTTTTATAATGTGTAAAGAAGACATGAAAGCAAATTTTTTTTTTTTTGCTCTGCTTTTTACATTACACAGTTTTATAGTCTCCATAGTGACCAGAAAGCTGATAAGAGTGTGACATAAGACAATCAAAAACCAGAATGCTTCACACTTTTGAAAACAAATGATTCTTAAGCAGATTTGTTCCACTTGCTATTTATTTTTGTTTTAGCTAATAGATATTAATTCCCTAAAAGCTTATATTAAAGATCCAGCAATGTAACCACTTCAGGTGAAAATCTGAAAGCTATAAAACACTCCTAGTGCCCACAGGAGGTCCACCAGTAATTAAGGGAAAAACAAAACTTGACATTTCCACTATTTTTAAAAAGGTTTAAAAGATACAAAACACACATACAATATTCACAATGCAAGAATGATCTTTTATTTTCTTTTACCCTTCTATTTAGGATTTTTGCCTTAATTAACGTAATTAACTTTAGCAGCACAAGTACCATCAGCTTTCAATGGGCATCATATCTCTAAATCACTTAAGTGACTCTGAAAATTCTTCCCTCCTGTGTTCTGTGCCATAGGGCTGTTGTGCAGACATTATCATAATCCTATGTGGTTTGTGGTGGCTGGCAACCTGGCACCTTCAGGAAGATGAAATGTATGTTCCTCAAAGCACCCCAGTGGACACAGTTCTTTCTACACTGTAGAATTTCTATGCTTCTACCTTACATTTAAATAGGTCTTGTGTCTATTTGCTTACTTCATAGAGCAAAGTTGCTCATCAGTGATTGAAAAGAATGATCCCCAAGGAGATGTAAAAGAAACAACGGAGAATATGGAGAGGAAGAGGAGACAGCATGTAAAAGGGCACAGACACTGAAATAAACAGAAAAAAAAACAAACCAAACAACTCAGGAGGAGATAAATACACCATTAGGAGTTAGGAACTGACAAGTGCACAATCTGAGGAGGCATAAAGGAGATGTTGAAAGGTGTCACATAATCAAACCTAGAACATCCTCAGGCTGTGGTTCTGCAATCAGAGCCATGCAAACTGATAGCTATTCTTATGTGGGTGTTCTTTTTTTTTTTCCTTAGGACAAAGATTTTAATGAGGAGGAGGTACTGAAATGTAATGGAGAGTGAAGAAGTTGATGAATGGGGCTGAAGAGTCACCTGAAGAGGTCATCATGGCAGAGAAGTAAGCATTTTACCTGAATCAGGGAGACTGAACACACTAAAACAGAGACACATTTTTTTTTCTTTTGGCACTGATCATGCTAGCGTCCAATGAAATACACTCCAGTTAAATTTTGTTTTGGTTTTACTACTAGGATCCATTTGAGTCTCCAAGTTCCATATTTTGGAATTTTTATCAACCACCAGACTTACAAAAGCCTGGTCCCATCCACATCTCCATTTAAAACGCTAATGGCTTGGTACCACCCTTATTATTATTGTTTCTTTTTTCCCAGCAATGATCACTACTTCTTGGTGGTAATCTCTCAGGTGGTATTTATTTGACGCCAAGTTCTGTATCTGATTAATGACCTCCTTTTGATAAGGCAGGAGATATCCCGCAGAGATTTCAGTGAGAAGACTAGCAGGTATTTCCAGTGTTTGACATCTATGAACCTTACTGAAAATTAGTTGAAGCTCAAAAAGACCATCTCTTCTACAGACTCTGCCATATCATGTTTTCTTTTCTCCTACAATTTTCCTCCACGTGTGGAACTGAGACAATAATATACATTTCCTGCAGATTAGGACAGTTTCTATAACTGAGGCAAAAAGCATAGAGATTATTGGGCAAAAGCCTCATGGCAGCTGTATTTTCATCTTTATACAATAAATACTCGGTTCTTACATTACTCCGCAGTGAACTGCAGCCAATCAATTGAAACCAAAACTGGGAGCTCTCATGTATCAAGCAGCACCCCACAATAATCAACATTAAGGCTGAAACACTTCGGTTTTTTTATGTTTTTTTGTTGGTTTTTTTTTTTTTTACCAAATTCCGTGACACTCAGATAGCTGTCAAAACTGTATGAGCAGGGGAAGATTTCAAACAATTCCAAGCTTTGGAGATGGGCTGTTAGAAACTGATTGGCTGCATTCACACAGAAGGAATAACTTTTAATTTGTTTCACAATTTATTTCTAACTTCACCCTCTGTAATATACAGCACAGAGGAGCAGGGACGTAAGGAATTTCAGTATCAAAAGAAAAAGGAGGTGCCAAAGAGAATTTTTGAAAATATACAATATATATTCAATTAGTTCCCACAGATTTCATTACAGGTCCCTGAAAACAAGACTTGGAACCAGCACAGTGTGAATGACTGACCCTCTGCACATCTTCAACATACCACTATCAGGTTATCTATAGCACAGAGCACAATCTGATAAACAGTGCTTTAAGACAAACATTTCTTCTGCTTTTGCAGATCTTCATTCCAGCCCATCCCCAATTATACATCAGAAGTTTAGTATTTTTCACTGCGTATCCCACCATTTCTACTCAATTTATTGCAAATCAAAGAATGATATCCAACCTGTGTAAGTCTGAAGTGTAAAAAAAAAAAAAAAAAAAAAAATCAGAAAATATTATGAGGTAAATTTTAGAGCCTTTTTACACTGGATATCTAACAATTCATTTACTTATTTTGTGCTTCAGATTTTGGTTCTGTTTTTAGCCCACCTCTTGCAATGAAGCATTCTTATATCCAAAAGGCCTGCAAATCTTTCTACAGATTGAAGGTATTAAGAATAGTAAAATATTAACAATCACTTTATATTGGGTAAACGTAGTTAGCACCATAATTCCTGACAACACATCCTCAGACCAGATCTCTTCTACCATTTCTTCCTCCAGCAAAATCCATTTTAAGAATGTAACACAGGATTACATCTATTTGCTCTCAAAATACTTAACAAACAAAAGTGGTATTTTGAGAACTCCTAATATGTTAGCTATAACCTGCAAAAACAAAGAACATGTTGTACTATGATGGCCTTGTTATCTTCTTGCTAGTAATCTTTATGCTTAAAAAATAATAAATAAAACTCTGTAAAAGCACTTTTAAGACTTTTATGATGTCTTCCCTGGGGGACTAAAGATCACCCTTAAGACCTTGCTAAACAAAAAATAAGACTACTTATCGAAACAGCTTGGTAGAATCTTCAGCATACATTAAATCCTTCTAATAGTTTGGAAATCATGCAGTATAAAACAATTATCTCTGTAAAAATCCACGCTTACTAGCCACATACAACAATTCCATTTTTCAAAGTGCTAGAAAAACTACACCGAGCATCAACAACAATTTCATCACCTGCTTTCTTACTATGAAACAAACTCACTGTCTGTGCTAACTCCTTCAAATAAGGGGACCATTTGAATAGTACTTAGTAATAAAATAAAATAGAAGTAATAGGCTAGCAATGACTTCATGGGTGTCTCCAGCTATCTGTCTTCCATACAATGATTCACCACAATCTACAGCTAGGAAATGAATGTAAGATCATCTCATATGTTCTCTGACAGCCCACAGAGAATCATACCAAGCAGCTGTATTTCACCTCATTCCTTGGTGTGGGTGGCTGAGAAGAGAAGGGAGTGAAGAACTCTACTCACACACCATTCAGAGTTTGGTCAAAATTGGGTCCTCTGTGCTGAGAACAATTTGGAAGATGACATTTGGGCTAGTAAAATGCCTCAGACAGTGAGGTTTCCCATTGTCACTATTAATACTGTACACAGTTTAAAAAACAAACCAGAAATTCTCACTACTCTCAAACACTGCCTCATGTTTGCTTCCTTTCACCCCAACTCTTCTTGCACAGCTGCTTCTTCCAGTGCTGTGGTCCATTTCATTTCTCTGTGAGAGCCTTTGCATCAGTTTGCATATTTTTACTTTCCTATTACTAGCCCATATTTAGCCCCCCTTCTTTCAGACTTCCCTCACAAATCAGGTCCTACAAGTCTTTAATCATTTGTTTCTTGCATCTGAAACCCCTCCAATTTGCTGACTTCTGCAATGTGGCTAGAAATGAACACAACATTTCACATGTAATCTTAGCACAGTTACAAGAAGAGCAATTACTTCCTTGTTGCTGCCTTTTTTGCTACCTTGCTGCATTATAAGCTCATATCTAATTTTTTTTTCTTTTTTTTTTTTTTCAACACACAAATCTTTTTCAGCATCACTGTTTTCTGAGTGTCTTAGTCCCATTGATTATCTGTGTTTTGGATTGCTTTATCCGGCTGCATCAATTTGTAACATTACATCTGATTATTTCCTGCCACGCAGTTCTCCTCTTGATTTCTGTGATATTATGGCTCTATTCTCCCTGGTGCACCACTGGAAATTTTACCTTTTTTTATACTTCACTTGTTCAAACTTCTAGAATAACATATCTGCTTCTCCATCTTTCTAAAATGCTGTTATAGGTGCTTGCTGCCTTGTGCATACCACACCCAGAACCAGCAAGCTTCCAGCAGGCAAAGGACTACTACAAGTACATTGCTTTCAGTTCATTTTTTACCAGCCACCTTAGAATAATGCAAGAGACAGATGTTGCTAGCAAACCAGGAGGCTAAGGTGAGGTAAAACATACTATAACGAAGGATATCTGCAAAGAATATGCTGTCCTAGGAACTTTTATCATTCCTCCAGAAGGAATTCTGATGATATCTGTGATTGTGACTTCACAGATATTCACCTTTTTCTGGCGTTCACCATATCACAGAATCACAGAATCACAGAATTGTAGGGGTTGGAAGGGACCTCCAGAGATCATCGAGTCCAACCCCATATATCTTCCTCTTTCTAGTAGCAAAATAAAACCATATTTACAACATAATTCTACCTACCTCCCAGCAACTTATTTCATTACTATCTTTCTCTTTTTATAGTTACTTCATCTGTTTTAATTAATGAAACAACACTGACATCAAGGCTAACGGGTGACATGCATGAAATGTCCTATGAAGGAAGTCTCTTCTAATGCACACACACTTGCAGTCTGAATTTCATGCCATGTCCAATAATAAACTCTTTTGGATTACTTGTTCTTTATACTTTAGAAGATCTTTGCCTACACATTTAGTATCAATATATCAAATACCAATATACTATAGTATTAGTATTTAGGACTTTTGCATATATCCAACATGAAGGGCAGGTGTGTGACTACATCCCCTATGGTTTTCAAATAATCGTGTTCTGCTCTACATATTTCCTATCTATTTATTTATTTCTATTATGTATTGTTCTTTTGCTTGTCAGAGCATTACAATTTGACCTTTAGAGCATCTTAACTATCAAAATCAACTTCTCCCCCATAGACATTAGTATCAAACTAGCCCTTTTCTTGAAAACAATCTCCTGTAAGTTGCCATATTCTAGAAGGACCAGAAACAATTATCAACATCAAATAAGTACTTGAGAAGCAGCCCCACTGTCTCCACTGGAATTAACTGCTGTATAGGACACCACACGTAGAATATAAATTTTCAAAATTAGTCCTATTGGTTCAGAAAAATGTATGTCCTCGTCATTTTTTGAAATGCACACCACCCAGCAGATGGCTCATGGATCTGCTTTTATGATAGGTCCCCACTATCTTACCTGCTTTTTCTAGACCAATTACTTTCTGTCTTCTGCTTAATCTCATAAAATTCTTGTTAAGCAATGTCTACAAAAACAATAATTTATGGAATTTTCCAGGGAATAACCATTTTCATCCTCTTCACCGATTATTAAAAGATTTATTTTCTCTCCTACACTTATTTCACCTGCTCTTCTGTTCATGTTCTTTGTTACTTGATTCTCTTTCTATCAGTGACTGTTCCATCATTTTAGTGAAACAGAGTTTGGAATTCTGATATAAACCAAAATAGTTTTCTTAGCTTCGGAAGGAAGACTGCATGAGAAAAAAGACAGACAGACAGACAGGAAGGAAGGAAGAAAGGAAGATAGAAAGAAATTCTGTGTTGATAAAACAGAATAAAAACCTTCACAGGAAGTCTTTTCCACAGAAGATGTTTCAGAGGAGAAACCAATCTTATTTGAACCTTATGCACTCCCAAGAGAAGACAGTGTTTGATCAGAGAATGCCACATATATCAGAGTAAATAATAAAAATTAATGATAGAAGTCAATTCACATAGCATTGATACACAGTAGTATGTATAAGACTCCAAAACTTGTAAGTTAATCCCCATAACATATCTTTGTGATATTACATACAGGGTAAACTTGGAAATGACATGTACTGACTTGCCAGGTTCCAAAACAAGCTAATTCAACATTCAAAGGTTCCTGCATACCAGTTCTCTATTCACTCTTCTGGCTCTTAGTATACCTCAGATGTCAATACTGTGTCCTGCGCAGGGAACAGCGTAACTCCATTTAAGTCATTTAAGACTTATTCTAAAGTTCATTCAAGCACAATTTAAACAAGATTTAAAATGCACATAGACACTCCCACCCCTGGAGCAAGATTAGACTGTGTTTGATTGATGTGAAAAAGACAGACAAACTCTAACTCATGATGGATTCACAGTTCCTCTCACTCCGGGGATCAGTTATTCTTTCTTCTGTTCCTTTAAACTGCAGACAGTGGTCTATATTGCCCACTATGAAAAGACCTTTGTGATAAGATGATATCAGAAGATGTCGTGAGACTCCTGATTAAGAATTATATGGTAATCAAACTGTACAGAACAGCTGGTTTTCCTCCCCTTTCTCATCACCTACCTAAATTAATCTGACTAATACAAATAAGCTTTATTAGCTTTAAAGTAGTTCATTCTCATTGTCTCTCCCTTTTTTTTTTAATTAAATTATATCATATCCCTGTAGTATATTAGGCCCACTATACATTTCCTTTACCAATCAGTCTAGCCCACTGTTATATACAGTGTTCACAAACAAGCAAAATAACCCAAAGAACATCTAGTCCTCTACAGTCATAATTAAAAACCCACCGTTAGCAGAGAAGGAATAACATTTTGCTGGAATTAGCCCTTCTTCTCTAAGCTATTCTTTGAATCACTGATTTCTGAGTATTCCCTGTAGTTTTCAGTCATCATGAAGTGATGCTGGAAAACTCATAGAACTGCCCAATCCAAACAAGAAAAAATGAAGTTTCTCCACTTTGACTGGAAAGAATGTACGCCTACTTTGGAATGACGAAGCATTGGTTGACTAATAGAGAATGATTTTGCAAAATCTGCTTCTTCCCTCTCCTCCCCCCCCGCCTTAAATATGTCAAGAATGAGTCCCAGGACACAACCCAGCCAGGTGTCACTATGCTTGCCAGCACAGTGAGCTGAGGTACAGGAGAATTATAATAAAATGTTCTCTGCATTACATTTTATTTATTTATATCATTATATTTAGCAATATCAATCAGGGAAACATAATTAAAAAGCTCCTATTGAGCATGTGAGACCTTAAGCACAGAAAGGGGCTGAACACAAAGGCAAGCTGTTTGGTTGTAAGAGTCAAATTCCTTCTTTTAAAATATATGTACATCACTCCAAAAGTAATGCCTCTTATTTATTTATATGGAAACTACAACAGATAAAAAGAGCACAATAATACTATTTTAGAGTACAGCTACAAAACACTCTTGCAATACAGACACCACCATTAGCTATACATTCTTTGCCAGCAATGGAAAAGAGCCGATATGTTGTGCCTGTAAAAACCTTCATGGCAATCCATAATGTGACTTGTCTTCACATTCCTGTTGGCACTGCTGAAACACACCACCTACCGCCTCACTGTGCTTGCATCCACTGTTAGGTCTCCATAAATGTTCAGTAAGTGTTGATGAATGTCAGTGGGTGCATTTTTTCTTCGCATGGAGGACTTTAACTACACAGCCTTGCTTCATACACACTTCCATGCCAGACGCCATTTTGTCAGACTGTCCCTCTGCTGCCATCTGTCACACGGCAACATGTAACCTAATACTGGCAGAAGGTTCAGCCTCTCCTACCGTTCCACCAACATCCGACTGGCACTGTGGGCCAATATAATAAAATAAAAGATATTACTTTCAGAGCAGCCCTCAAACATATCTAAATTTACACACACACACACACATATATATAAATATATAAAACATTTACATTACATTTCAGAGAGTTTACTTGTTTTTCTTCCTTCTATTCTGGTCTATGTGTTCCTATTTTTCAGCATATGAAATTAGACGTCACAGAAGAGTTATATAAACATTCTTGACGTAGGTTTTTTAAATCTTCAGATGTACACATGTGTGAAGGCTACACACTTGAGAAATACTTTCCCTAAACTCAGTTACGTGAAACAGTAGTGCAAATCCCATGCAAATTCTATGATAAGGAGAAACTATGCTACAAGGTACAAACAAGCAGAAGGTATTTTCTGGCAAGGCCAGTCCATCTGAAAGACATCCAATCCTTCTTACAGTATCTTTAACATTACTACAAGTTGCACTTACATATTTTAATAAAGCCCATCTCAGTATGTTTTGGTGTTACATTTCTGTTGTTCAAATACCACACACTGTCTTGCAACTTGAGGTTCAAAGACATTTTTGAAGCATGCAGTAGGGAGATGTTATGATGACACTACGCTGCAACATGAGTTAAATCTGGTCATGGGTTGCTTTCTTGAGTAGTTCATACACTATCATCATAGTATGCTCACAGCTATTAACGCTAGTAATGGCTGTGATATGACAGCTTTGTTTCTTTCATCAGTATCCTGTGTTAATTGGCATGCATGTTTAAGTCATTCTTAAAAATGCAAGATATTTTTTTCCTTCCATCCAGGCCTTACATAAAAGCTAACTTAAAAACTTTGGTACTCTCCCAGTCTCGTTTTTCAACTCTGTTTTATACAACTTTATCATGACACAATGTTTTCCCTGATGACTTAGAAACTGGATTTATAAAAATACAGAAATCCCTACGATGGTGGTTCAAACTCGCTCCAGGCCTATATAAATCAAGATAATGTTATCACATAAGCTGTTGATCATGTGAAAAGATTAAAGGATATGGAAATCACAGACACCCTAATCAATCAAAATATCACCTTCAAAGGAGAAAAACTAGGATTAGGAAGGCTCATGGAATAGAACTGGGGGTGTAGTTATATCTTTTAGAAATTCAGTGACTAAATAGGAATTCCTTAGAACTGTAAAACAACATCCTTTTGTAATCATTATTCTACTAAAACACTAATCATCAGCCTGATTCTCCTGATTTCAGCACATAATTATCTAAAGAAGCTAGCTAGAATATTGACTGGCTAGCAAGAGTTTCATAAGATCTCCAACAGCAAATTGCGTTTACCTCCACAGATTATTTTCAGTGACCATGGGTTGACTTGTTCAGAAGACTAAGCAGTCAAGGAGTCTCACTTCCAGAACACATTTTGGTTTAAGTCTTTGTGTGCAAATTTATTAATTTTTCATCATGGTTATTATTCACTTCAGTGACAAGCATGACTTTCTTCCTTGAAACTACCAGAATTAGGCTTAGTACCAGAGAGGTCAGCTACTGCATGGTGCAAGCTTTATAAAATGTCACCAGAATTAGCTATGAAAATTTCTTAAAAGAAATAGTCGTTTCTGTTCTCTTTTGCTCAAGCACTGATGAGAATAAGCACTCTGTTAGAGCAGCACAGAGGATACCCATGAAAATAAACTGGAAAACACACAGCAGTCTTTGTAAACTCCTAGCCATCCTTGTGACTGCAAGGATTGCATTAATTTTAGATTGGCACAGATTACTAGAATTTTACATGGAAATTTACGTGGAAATTTACATTTACGTGTTCTGCTTCAGTAACATGTGAACCTCCAACAATATATGGGGATA
Source organism: Lagopus leucura (assembly GCF_019238085.1). Taxonomy (NCBI): domain Eukaryota; kingdom Metazoa; phylum Chordata; class Aves; order Galliformes; family Phasianidae; genus Lagopus; species Lagopus leucura. The sequence goes on along the minus strand of NW_024962335.1, from coordinate 27,938,825 downwards.
AGCATAACAGTAGCTTTTAAATGTCATCGTTATTCAACGTATTTACTCTCCACGTATTTTCTGACTCATGTCTATATGCCTGCCTTACTGACTATATTTTTTTTGCTCCCATTAGCTCTAAAAAAAGTCGATGCAGCTACGAAAGAAGGAACTGGTCTCTACTCTGCAGACATATCATCAACAAAATAGTCAGTTAAGTACAATTTGCAGAATGTTTATTACTAAGGATGACATGAGGCAAAAAGGACATTGCTTTATTTTTAAACCTCAGGTTAAGTTAGTATTATATGCAATTAATAAAAATATCATATTTTTATGCAACTAAATATGACCTCTAAAGCCACAGCAAGACAGAAAATGTGGGACCCTTTAATGTCATTTTTACAGTCATTTATCTGACTATAACCACACTTTACAGCGTTAAGGTCAACCGGTCATGAAGCATGAGCTACACTTCTGACTAGCATGCACCACATTTGACTTGAGAGTAAATAAGGGACTGACACTCCATTAACCTTCACAAGTACAATTATTTATCAAAACAGTTCAAAAGAGTACCCGACAGAGAACTGATAATTCTGGAAGTGAAAAACGAAACTGTAAGAGCACAAACTGATCCTTTGCCAGTGAGGAAGAGCTATTTCCTACCATTCCTGGGGCAAGTCTTCAAGTCAGTTTTTAACACAGCTATTCATTTTAAAGGACTGTCCCTTAACTCAAGTTGGTTTCGACAAAATGTCAGAGATTTTTTTTTCTTTTTTCTTAATTTCCATCTTCTTTTCTGAAAGTAATATATGCTAATATCCTCCTCTATTTATAAGCAGCTTCAAAGACTTCCCTCAGAAACACATATAGAAAATTCAGAAGAGTTCTGACACACATGGTCACACATACTATTTTGTGCTTTTTGCTTCATCATGACAACTGTACCTGTTCAAGACATTCCTATTTGGTGAGTTGATTGTAAAATTCCTACCATTGCATAAACTTGACTTGTTTTATTACAGAACCTAGAGCGGTTTATATCCATGTGGTCTTCAAATTTTGTTAATTCTGAAAAAATTCTATATCCTTATGTTGTGAAATTTTATCTGACTGAGGCATGAGGTTGAGCTGCTTATCAGCAGCTGTCATCTGCCATCAATTACTTTGACTCTTTGCAATAGCTCTCCACATTTTCAAAAAAGAAGGGAGTTTGCCCAAAATCCATCACCAAAAACAGTCAGGAGAGAACAGGCAAAGCACAGTCAATTTTGACTATTTGTCTATTTTCCGTGAAATATACTCATTTTGTTTCAATTTCAAATGTTCAACTGTTTATCCTAACACTGAGGGGGAAGGGGAGAATACAAGTCTGAAAGTCTGATTTAGCTACTGCAGAGGTGGAAGGGGCTTAGCAGCACATCACAAGATGTGCACACATTACACAACCAACTTCTGCTCGCTCACTCATGCCTCTAGTAAGTATGCCCTGCATGAAGATGAATTCGTGATCAACTGGAAATTTCATCCATCTGCCATCTTGTCTCATATGCTTCTTTTTTCCTTTGGCAGTTAAGCATACTCCTTTTTTCCACGGCAACCCAGACTTATCTCCAGCCTCTCTCAAGAGCACAGATGGGAAGTACTGACCAACTATTCACCACTCCAGTAGTAGTTACCGTAGCAGATCTCCAGAAAACCTGTGGTAGGCACCAAACAATCTAGTCGGTGCTCTTCCTTTAGTTCAGTACTAGTTTCACAGCTTTGTGAAACACAAGTTCCATGAACACAAACAGCTATTATTTCAAGATGGCTCAAATGCATATGTCATGAGACAAAATCTCAAAATGTAAAAACAGAGAGACAAGGCAGAAGAAATTGCCTTGAAGAGGAACGTGGCTTTCCCACAAGCAAGTAGCCCAAAACACAGTAAAAAGAGAACTGTTGACTGATACTAGAGTCAATTTCTACTAAGTGTCTTGTAATAAAGTGAGAGGATCGAGTTGATAATTCCATTTAGTAGGGGATTTATTAAATCCATGAAATATAGAAAAGTACAACCCTCATTATAGCCGTTACCTTCTTATTTCAGCTTGTACAAATAGTGAATTTCTTAAAGATCATAAAAGGAAATGTATTTTGATTTTTAAATCTGTCATACACTTTATCTTGTTCATATGAAAACAATTATGCTCAGAGGAGTGAGTACTTTTTAAATGTGACTCAGATAATTGATATCATGAGGTCTGATGTTTATTTTTTCCCCATTGACTTACAGATCAAATGTCTTAAATTTAAAAGATTTCCTCCCTGCTGATTCCTTGTCTTGGAAACTCACTCTGGGACTTGAGACTCAACATTCCCTATTCCTCCCTATATGAAAAGCTCCAGCAGTCAGCCTTCACTGGCAGTTCTTTTGATATGCAAGAGGCTCTATAATCCGTTTTGCTATTCTGCAGCTCTGCAGTCATAGCTCGGCAAAGCTAAGAAGCCCTAGAACATGGCTTCTGCCAGGGAACTAAGCAAAAGACAGTGACACACAAAGCCTTCCTTCCATTACAAAATTTAACCACAGCTGAATAGACAGGGCAGGACCAGAGAGGATTTAGCTGCAAGTTAATAGAACAACACTACTCAGTACAGTTTATGAAGCAGTGACTGAGCCATCTCGAATCTGGTTTTACTTGGAATTTTTACTAGACTTTTCTGGTAGCATCTCAGATGCACCTGCTGCAGATGGATGTCACTGCCGTTAATGTAAAATTATCTGTTCTTACAATTTCCACTACCACTCGTGTCACAGAAACAACAAAATAGTAAAGTTTTTAAGAAAAATATGGTGGAGATGACTTCCACATACCAAAAGAAAAGCTTCAGAAAAGGATATGTGATTTCAAACTTCAAACACAAAACATTTGCTACAAAGAGGAACGCAGTTATTCTTGCCATAGTGACAGGAACAGAAGTTAATGAGATAAAACTGACAGAAAATATTTGAGTTACACACTGGAAATAACTTTCTAATGGTAAATATAGCAATACCCTGGACAGACAGTAGTAACTCTCCTACACTAAGTAACTTAAAGAAATCAGACCTGGTGGAAATGACATTAGTGCAGTTGATCCCTGGACTGAAGGTGGGATTGGATGACTTCTTGCAGTCCTTTCTCAGCCCTGCAATTCTATAAAATGTAGGGCTCATATATTGTGACAAACAGATTGATTCAATAGGGGCTATACAGATCTGTAAGGGACTTATTCACGAAGCTGGATCAGGGTTTTTTTTGGTCATGTTTTGCTTTGGATTTTTTTTTTTTCCCCCAAATAAATCAATAGGCTTGGGCCATTTTCCAGAGATGTGATTTGGTAAGTTTCAAGCCAAACCTCTCAAGCTTTACTCATGAGATAAGTGCTAAACAATGAGCCAAATTCATCAAAGCTTTATAGACTTACTTAAAAGAAAAAGAAACTGATTCAGCCAACTCATTTAAAGCCAAATTGGGCAGTTGAAAATCTATTCCTGAGATTTGGAAAATCTGTCCTAAAAATATATGTATTTTAAAAACATTTCAAGAGTTGTTTTGCAGAATACTTTGGAAAGGCAGGCAACCGCCTGTCAAGAATCAATTTTTTTCCTCTCTGATCGAGAGCACAATATTTCTCATGTCTATAGGAGATAGTTTATATATATATGTACGTATATTTATATTTATACATTATTTTTAATGTATAAAGGTAACATAAAAAACGAAAAAAAATTACATTTTGCATCAAAAGTTTGGTAACTAAACTAGTGTTTTTGCTTTTCAAAAAGATGAATAATGAATTTATTTAGCAAAGGGAAAAAAAAAGCCATGGTAAGGCTGCTCAGCAATGTGCAATATTAGTGCACAAAGCTAAAAACAGTTCCCTGCTCAGTTAAGTGTCCTAGCACACAGACCCACAGTACTGCTTAATGTTGCCACTTAGAGTACTCACAAGGGGAAGGTTAATTTCCAAGTCTAACCATCTCCTGGTATCTCTATTGATAAGGATAATAACTGGGCCAAACAAGCTCACTTTTGTGTGCAACCTCCAAAACCCATACTGGAATGACCAAAATGTTTCAAAAAAGGAATCAAATAAATTTGATTTGGAGAGGGAAGGACATAGGCCTTGTGCTACCTGACCAGAATGGCCACTGTGTGGACTGTGAATGGGGGAAACACATCCTGTCTAGCTCTGCACAGTGAGGCAGTTTCTAGCATCCCGCATTGGACACTGAGCTGGAGAAAGCTTGGACTGAAAATACTGTGCTGAGAATAGTGCTGTGCTGAGAATGTAGAGATTCCTACGCAAAAGCGGAGAAGAGACCTCCATATTCTTCTTCCCACATATCTTGTAAATGCACCAGTAAATTCAGCATTCAGCTGGTGGAAGTTGTTGGTACCACAGTAAAGATTTAGCCCAGCAGACAGCTAGGTGGCTGCCCAATATCAGGCATTTACCATAAATGTATATGCCAAAAGCAATGAGAGAACATTCAAAAGCTTGCCATGCCTTCTTTTTCTGTTTCGTTCTTTTCAAGGAAGCTAATCCTTACAAGAACATATGAATTTGAACTGGAAAACCTGAAAGATCAGTGAGCCCACCTGCTAATGAGCAACTTGCTACTGAAATGAGCTCATTAGCTTTCATTTTTGCTGGCTGTTGATTGATTGATGAGCCACTTACGTGGCCTCTGTAAGCTGTACATAAATTATCAAATGCATCGATTTCTAAAAATAATAAATCAAGAAGTCTGCAACATATCTCTATTATAAGTGCTTAGCTCAATGGCCTTCAAAATTCATCCAAAGAAAACAATGATAACATCAGTGCTCACAGATACATCGCATCTCAAATGGCAAATATTCTGCTGCAAAAATAAGTTCCTTTGGCATCTCAGAGAAGTGAATAAAAGCTTGCCTCTGAAAATGTTACATACAAAATGTACAATACAAAATGCACAGAATTTTTCATGAATCTGTGTAGGTGGCAGCTCAAGAAATTCACAGTAAGAAACAACTGTCTATAGCAAGTGAAAATCCAAGCTAGATGATCTCCAAGCCCTTTTTCATCTCAGATCATTACACTTACATAACCTTCTTCAGAGGACTGAAGTAATGGAAGACCCATGGCGGCCCAGAATCAGTGCTGAGTTTCTGAGTAAAAGTACCTTCTCTCATCACCTAGAACCTCAACAACAGGGGAACAGAACATGCTAAACACTAAAAGATCCAGCAAAGGAAGAGTAGAGAAGGAGTCCTTATCTCAAAGATGCAGCCATAACACTACAATTTTCAGTACATACAACTATCTCCAATACTACACTGCCAACTGGACTTTACCTGGCCTCTCAACTACTTATAAAAACTACAGCAGAAATTAGTCCTTTGGAATCCTATGCCCGCAAATTTCAAAACACTTCACGTAGCTCTGAAAGTAATGCCTCCTATTTATTTCCATGGAAACTACATCAGATACAAAGAGCACGGTAACGCTATTTGATAGAGCAAACTCTCTGTTACAACACACTCTTTTGCAGCACAGTCACCAGCAGTAAAAATCAACATGGCTGTCTGGAACTCGGCTAGTCTTTCACCACCCTTTCCCCATGCTGATATGTGCAATCCTCCACTTCAGTGTTCTCATACATGCACTGTTTGGACTCCATCAACATTCAGCAAGCATCAACAAATGCCAATGGGTGCCATTTTTTCTGCATGGCGGAATTAAATGACACACTTTTGCTGCATACTCACTTCCATGTCAGATGCCATTTTTTCTGACTGCCTCTCTGCTGCCATCTGTTGCGTGGCAACAGAACTTAGTGGAATATTGGTGAGAAGGTTCAACCTCTGCTGCCATACCACCAACAACTGCCTGTGGTGTTGTGGGCCAACATAATAAAATAGAGACATTACTTTTGGAGCAGTCCCTGTGTAATGCAGACTGGCAACAATTTGCCTAAGGTCACGGGGGTCTTGATCCAAACGCTTTCATAGACAAAGCAGTCTTTATATTGACTTCTAAGAGCTTTGGATTGGACCCATAATGAGTCACTGCACAGTAAAGAGAAAAATTGGGAACAGAATACCCGATCAAAGGAGGAGATGATACACTCCTTCATTGCCTCAGTTCACTGAAAAGGACATGAGAGTTACTCCTCCTGGTTTTCTGTATCACACTGCCAGTCTAATGAAAGGCCTGCAGCCCTTTTCCTGCTTAGCAGTATCTCTAGAATTGTTGAATACTAAAAATCCTCTGATACAGTCTGAAACAGGAGTTGAAATAACATTTCAGAGATATCCTCATCACATCAACCCTCGGGCAGGAGGGCGGCTACCTGGACAGCCCCCCTGGTGAGCCACCTCCAGGTGCACCAGGTGAGGAAAGTGCTGGAAGAGCCAGCTTGATCCTGAATAATGGCACGTGTAGGGCTGAGTGCCGTAACAATAAGGAGTTAAAATGTGCAGACCAGAGAACACTGTTTAATCCCAGTTTACTGAAAGGACATGTCATTTTTAGAAAGTTGTCCAAACAACCGTCTTCATATTCTACACCAAAGTGGCTATTAATCAAACAACAAAGGCCCAATTAACACATAGCTGTTGTCACCTTGATGTTAAAAGCCTTTCCCTTCCCCCCTTCTTTCTTTCTTTTTGTCTTTAATGTTACAACCTAACCCAAAAACGCCTGAGGGCCCTACAGGGAAAAAAAAAAAAAAAAAAAAAAGACAAGATAAAGGGAGGGAAAGAGAAAGAGAGGGAGGGAGGGGGAGAAAGTGGGGAGGGGAGGCAGAGGGAGAGAGTCTTAAATACCATCTCTCCTCTAGGCAGCAATTTCCACAGATGAAGAGGTCACCACTGTTTAACAGTGTGCTGCCACGTTAATTTAGTATGACAAGATAAAGCAGTAATCTCTGCTCGAAGAGGCTGTAAACCGCCTGCTATCCAGGGACATGCTCGAGTCGATTTGCACTGTATATCACTTTATACAATTGCCGTGACAAAGCCCCCTGAGTTGCCGCATGTAAATCTGCCTCCCCGCTCCGCTGCCAGTCAGGCCCGTAAGCTGCACCAACCTCGCCCGGCGGGCCCGGCACCCCCTCCCCCAGGAGGAGATGTTTAGGACTTTGATAATCCATTGATCCCACTTCCATATCGGCTTGTATTTTTCAATCTGTCGTGTTAAGTTGTCAGAGAGGGCGATTAAACCGATGTTTCATGTTCCGAGATTTGCGTTCCTGGGAATGATAGTTTTCAAAGCCTTTCTTGCTAGGTTCTGCTTAAAGATTATCCCTAAGAAAGCTGATGTGAATATTATTACTGGCATAAACCTGGTAATAAAACCATAAAGTGTTTTAGGTAAAGACATTTTAGAGATATTCAGGGTTATAAACATAAGAGTTTAAAGCTGGATAGAATTTGGAGTGCTTAAAAAAAAAAAGAAGAAGAAGAAGAAGAAAAAAAGCCCTGTCAGGCTCTGGAGTTTTCTCTGCATGAAGCAAAACAACATATGTAAAAGGGAAGAGAGAACCCGCGTGCCTGTGTAAAACAAATATGATTACAGAATGACGGAGGAGGGCAGGGGAGAATGCCGACCTGTGCAGCTCGGCAGAAAGGAGACGACAAGATGACGGAGCGTGTGTAGCATGGCCAGGTGCTGCCTTGGATAGAGCCCAGCCACAGCCATCGGGCACCTACGGGTCCGCCGGCACCCCCAGCAGCCCGACAGCTGAAAACACCGCATGCTTGTTGGGGAAATAGAAGGGATTTTTTACAATATGCTGCAACTCTCATATGCCATACTGCATCTCGAGAAGATGCAAGTTTTAAATTACGTCTCCTCTCTATTTCGCATTTAATGTGCGTCGTTTTCCCGTGGCCTGCAGGCATGATACGAGTTGCAGCACACAATATACCAAATTCGGTGCCAAAAAGGGAAACTGCACACATGTATACATACCCACTTTCTGGATTAAACACATAAGACGACACAAATAGAATTAAGTCAAGCAGACAGATTTCTGCAAAATAAGGCTGAGACTTAACTAATGTTGCTAGGTCTATCTACTAAGCCTCTGTAGGGCATTTAGACTTCCAGAACGGCCATACAAATGACTGAGCCAGGCTAAATCAAGTCTCTCAAACACAACAGGTTAAATACACTGTTCTCTTTTCTGAATTAAATATAAAAATAAAATTTGACACTCATTGCTGTTTACAGAAAGAATGGCAAATGCTTTATTAAGCACATCAATTTCTAACAGCAACTCAGAAGTAATTTACCAATTTTAAAATAAGGAAAAACACTGGAATCAATGTCATTTTTCAATACTCAGAAAACCTTTTCAAAATAGCCTTTTGAAGGCACACTGCATTGCTTCTGTTCTTTAACCAATAAATGTAAAATTTACTATTTGAACTTAACTTTGCTGACTGGATATACATCCAGCAGTTTGTTTGTAGGGCATACCTTTCTCTCAAAATCCCACTAAATACCATCAGCACTGTTTAAAAAACAAATTTGCTAGAAAATTCACAAAAAAAAAAATACCAACAAAACACCAAGATGAGCTTGAACACCGTTACTTCTACAAAAACATGAAAGAATATTTACAGAGTACTGTGTGTTATTCCTTTAAATCCACCATGTACTGTGAATGGAATTACTATCACCTAATTTTAGCCCCAAATTAGACATCTAGTCTAAACTAGTCATCAAGGCTCCCTCTATAGTCAATAGACAAGTACTTTCAGAGGGCAATTCATCTTTCTTGTCTTGGATGCTTATTTAAAGATTGGAAAGGTTGTTCCAGGAGGGTGGTTATCTTTTTCCAAACTGTGAAGAGATGCTAAACACCTAACGTTTGTGTGCCTAAATCCTGCTGAGCTGAACCCCAATCTCAAATGTATGGCAGTCACAACTCCCCTTGAGTTTGGAAACACTAACAGACCAATGGCTGAAGGGCAAGTTTAATTTTGATTGTACTATCGTGTACAGACAATAGAAATGAACTGCTAACAAAAAAAAAAAAACCACCAACAAATGAGAAACTGGAAATATAGTCAAATTTCAGACAGTAAAAAGCAAACAAACAAACAAAAAAAAACAGTACAGTTTTTGATAATATTTATAAAATTACAAGTGTGGAAACCAACAACTGTTTGCAGTATTTTGCATAACAAAATAAAGATAAAGTGAGATTTTGGTCAAACTAGCTTATCCGCATGGAAAACCAGCAAATTCACTGTGGCTCTGTGTCAATATATTACACAATACTCATGTTGACAACTTCAAAACTGAAGCTATACTCTCTGTCCAAAAGCTAAGTTTACACTGGCCACAAGCAAACAGGAAAAGTACATCATCTACCGCAGAAGTATTCTTTGCAGGACTGAATCACTCTGTTTTCAGTTCTGTTTGTAGATCCTGAAAACTGTTTCCCAATAGAATTTATCAAATTGGTTTAAAAAAGATTTAAAACTACTATGACTGATCTCTCCTTCCCTCTCTACCTGCATTGCCATCTGTATCAAGAGAATATAAACTTAAGAATAAAAAAAGTATTTGTAAATTTTAAATTCATGCAATTAAAGAATATGCCATGGAATTGTACTCTGACTTGGGATGTAAACTCGAAAGAGATGAGGGCTTTGAGCTCTGAGATGCAGAATGTTCGATATTCCCAGAAGAAGTAAGCTTTGTATAACAAATACTTATTTACAAAGAGGTAAATTCTCTTGCCAGGCAATTACTTCTCACTCAAGGCTTATCTGGTTGAAGTTATTTAGCTACAGATGTCTCAACTATAGGTATCAACAGCTGAGCTTATCATTCTAAGCTCCAGTTGCAACCTGTAAGGAAAAATAGGCACTCTTAGGATGTGATTTATCTGACCTACTTAGAAGCTCTGCTAGAGCAAAATGAAACATACTCTGCTATTCCATGTTTACTTCAATTAACCATAAAGTTAAGCCAAAAGTTACTACCTTACCACTAGGAATGTCCTTTGCAAGCATTTAATGAATTCGGTCCTCACTGTCAACTCCATGCCCAATTGCATTGCATTGTTAGTGACCACCTTAAATGCTGACTTCCTTTTCTCCTAAGAGAAAGCAAAAATGTTTTCTCACTGCTCCAAGAAACCAGAGTCAAAAGAAATTTACTATTAAGACTACTGTAAGATATCAGAAGGGAAGGGAACTGCTGTAAGATATCAGAAGGGAAGGGAAGGGAAGGGAAGGGAAGGGAAGGGAAGGGAAGGGAAGGGGAAAGGGAAGATCGAAAAATTTTGCAGGAAAATAACACTCTCCAAATAAATCTTATATCCACTGAGCTATGTATTTGTATCTGGTTGTTTTTTGGAGGCCTGAAGATTCTACAAAGCCAGATGCTAATCTCAGAGAATGTTACTGTTTTTGAACACAGAAGGATCCAAACCTGAGCAGCTTTCGTGATTATGACAAAAGCAGTTTAAAATGGAAAGAATCATAGAAAGAAGGAAGCTTAACTTAGGGTTTCAGAGATGAAACTCGCACTGTAAATTCAATCTGGAAATCAACACAGAAGGCCTGAAGCACAGATATTTTGTATTACTACTGGCTAGCAATATTAACAAGCATTGTAAGCTTCCACTTTTGATATGACTTAGTGTATAGATACACACACAATCTATCAGAGTAATTCAGACTCAAGATGTCAGAAGGATTTTTACCTTTTGCTGTAATATTTCTTATTTTCTGTCATCATACTCCAATCCTACAAAAAGCTTTGTGAAGAAGGAGTTACAGGCAGTGACCTCTCCTTCCCTCCCTCTTGCTACCATCGGCATTAGGTTCCAATCAACCAGATTATTTTGCAGGAACAGGGTCATAAGCTAAGCATTCTAGGGCAGGAATGTTTCTTTTTTCTGTCTCTATAAAAATAAATCATGCTCTGGGCACAATATAAATAAAGATAATAACAGTCTGATGTTAGATTTTATTGGTCTGTGTTTTGGACAATCTATATAATTTGCCTGTACGATCTACAAAAAGTTAATCTTTATAGCCCTTTTTTTCCTTTGGTGTGGACTCGATTTAAAAGCATACAAAAGGATGCTGAAGCGGACTATTTCCATACGTAATGACAGTATTGCTTACGGTGCTCTGGCAAAACATTATCTTCAGTTAAAATGGGCACAATCTCCACTCACTTATGTCTATTGTTTTATCTAGTGATGATAAACTCACAGGATTCACTGAGTCCACTCCTTCGCAAAGGGCAAAAATGTGTTATCTGGTTACACAAACGTACATAGACTAGAAAAAGAAATAAAGAACTTAACAGTATTAAAGTAAATCTGCAAACGAGGCTGGCCAAGCTATCCACTATTTTGCTACACAAACTATGCAAGGTTCTTTTTACTTAAGAGGGCTTTTCCCTCCATTTCATTGCATCGGAACAAGGTTGTTTCAATAACATCATAGTTTGCCAGTTTTCCCACAGGTAGGTTCCTGTATGTGCCTCAGGAAATACCCTACCTATGTTAGATGCCCATACTTGACCAACTCCTTGCTGAAATTCATAGTATCAGTTATTCCACAGGCCCTTCTCTAGCCATGCATCTCCAAAGAAAATTACCAAACCCACTTAATCCAAGCACCATGAAAGAAAAAAGCCATGACTGGATGACATGACACCGAATGCTAGCAACTGCATGCAGCCACGTTTTCATTACTGCTCCAACCACCACTATTTCTGGTGATCCTACAAAAGTTTTAGCAGTGGCAAGAAAAATTAGAGAAAGAAGTCTGACCTTGGCACAACCTAATGCAACTTTTGTTTAACATTTGTATAGCATGAAAAGATGTACCTAAACAGACAAGGCAAAAAACACAATGGAGCTTTTCACTCAGCCATTAAAAGGACAGTAAATAAATAAATATTTCAAAATATCATTACAGTTGGGTATCATCCTAACTATGGACACAAACATCTGACAGTGAGAGAAGGGGGCATAAAACATGATGGTATTTAGCATAGCAGAAAAATCCGCACTTCTTAGAGCCAGAGCTGATAATAACAGACATTCCTTGCAAACCTGACAGTCTAAAAACCAATGTTTCATAATGCATTTCAGTTTTGGTGTATTTCCACTGAAAGTATGCCACATATCAAAAAACAACCATTGTTTATTGACATTCTGTCCAAGTAAACAGCACTATACTTTATTTTACTATGCAATGTCTTCATATGAACTATTTACTAAAAAGCTTTAAATTGTTTATATAGTAAAAATGACTATATTAAATAATGACTACAGGAAGAGGAAAGAAATGAACAAGGGAGAAAAAAGTTTTCAGAGGACCACTGCATCCAGATAAAAAGTGACACAGTAATGGTGTTCTTATAAAGCTGCAACTAGAGGAGGAGGCTTTCTCACCTGCAGTGAAAAGAAAAAGAGAATGCCATACCAGCTGGTAGGAGGAAGCAAGGTGCACATAAAAAGTGTATGGATCAGAACAGAAAGCACAACTACGCTCCAGAAGTTCCAAAATCAACAGGCAACTTCTGAAGTAAAAATTATTCAAGATGGTATGCAGAAATAGAACTATGCATCATGCAAAATATCATCAAGTTAGATTCACGTGTGCCTTGTGACGTGTCAGATAAGGGCATGAAAGCCTGGTGTGTTGTTGTCTATATTTTGATAGCAGTTATACTGCCAGCCCAAGGCCATACTCTTGAAAGTGTAGAAGCTTGGCCAAAGGAGGTAAATCCCTCAGCTGAATGAGAAACATGAGAACTACGTTTCTGCTGCCTTCTCTTTCCAGAACTATGAAGAACTGGGTGTTTCCTTAGCAGCAGAAAGTCTTCAGCTCATTGCAGTACTGTAAAGATTCATTATAACTAGAGAAAAAAACAAAACTTCAGAATAAATCTGGGTGCAAGAAGTGATGGATCTGGACTGGAGAAATTATACAAAGTCCATATTTTGATAGAGATACCACCGATGCTACCTAGGTTGTATCATCACTAGTGATTGACTGTTGTAAGCAAAAACCAAATCAAGAAGAAGCAACGCTGAAATATTTAATCCCTACATTGCTGCTGTAAACTAATCTTGCTCTCCTGCTAGGGCTTCTTCTATACGCTAGCCTTCATCTTCGTCAAGGCTCCTCAATTGAGAGTATCAAAATCTTGTTTCAATCTGTGGCATCTTTTACTTCCCTCTGGAAGATCTCGTTTCTTCCCATCATTGCCCCAATATGTTGGGTACTGGCTGTTAAGTGCTGCTGCAGGCATGCTACCACAATTGGGAGCCATGAAAGCTGCATGTACCTCTAAGCTGGCCAGGCAGAGCTGATGCCAATCCAGTATTTCCATAAAAAATGCACAATCTCAGTGAAACTACCTGTTAAATCTTTGTGTGTGTGTGTAATCCCAAGCTGAGCAATCTACTAAAAGCAGTCTGAATTGTGATACTAATTAGAAGTGAAGCCACTGTGTCCAATGTAGAAAACAGAGGCAGATTTACTTAGAAAGACGACCAAGTTTTTTTTTCATTTAAGGCTTAAGTATTTTTTTGCTCGTGCACTTGATAGTTCTTTTCCCTTCCTCATAAGAGAGACCATCTGGTTCAAATATTCATAAGGACCATGGGGTTTATGTTTTCACCTATCTTTTTTTTTCCCCATGCAGTTTTTCAGCTATTCACTTGAATTAGATTTTGGTAGTATTTATAAAAGAAGCTTAAATGAAGATATTTTCCAGTATGAAGTCAATGAATTGATTCTTAGGCATATAATCACTTGCAAACAATGGATACATACAGTTCCCAGCACTTCTATAAAACAAAGGTGTTTACTTTTCTGTTGATTATTTTCTGCTTAACTGCATTCAAATGAATCCATTAAAAATGTGACTGCTTCACAGTAAGATGATCTTCAGCAAAAACAAACAACTGCTGTTTCCACTTCTCTTCATGGCCTTTAAAAACTACAGTGATCCGCACCCTGTATTTCAGGCAATTTATAAATGATAAGTCTGGTCTTGATTTGTTCATTTATTGTTTTAAATACTGCCCTAGCTCTCCTGCTTAAGAAAAAGAAATGTTTTCCTACTTTATTACTTATTTATTATCCCCTAACCAACCTTTGGACCTTTCAGAGTCTGATCAAAACACCAACAGGCCATCTCAAACTTCAGCTGGCCTTTCTGCCCATTTATTTCAGCTGGAATAAATATCCATTCTGGTTTTCCAGGGCCATAGGTAAATGAAATTCACTGTATTCACAGCTCCTGAATTGTGCTCTGTATCATCTGGAGAATGAAAGTATTTTATTTGGTTTACATGCCCCATACAGGATCTGTACAACAAGGAGTTCGCAAATACTTGTTAAATACTGAAAACATTACTTAAATACATAAATGGGACAACGTTGGAGAGAAAAGAATTACAGTAAGAAGGACAAATAAGTTATATTAACTTAAATTTAAGTTATAATAACTTAAACGGAAGATACAGAGTCACTCTGATAATAGCCAGAGCTTTTTCTTGCTCTGTCACAACTGCTTCTCAAGGATAGGGCCCTGTTTTCTGGGCACTAAGTAATACAGTAGGCAGCTTCCATGGCTGTTTGATGGGTTCAGGCTGATTTTCCTTATTTATTCCCTTTCCTAATAACCAGCACAGTCATCCTCTGCAATGGTGCAAGTGTAAAGATTGAAAAGATCAAATTCTGACATAAGGATGAAATTATATCTGTGGAAACTCCTTTCATGTGCTACTTTTGTGATGACATTTATAATGCAATGTTTCTAACAATGCAATTTCATCATCTTATAAATATCAGTTTACCATTAAGGGAGGAAGGAAGGAACGTTGGAAACAGACAAACGCAAACTTACCACCATTTTTGCTTTAATTAAACTAGTCATGTTCAGATAAGCCTGTCTATCTATAACAAAAACAACAGTTTATAGTTTAAACTGTGAAACTGTGTGTGCATGTGTGTGTGTGTTGTAATGATGGTGCCTGCTAACAATTTCATACTGCCACACTGCACATATGGCTTCCAAGCTAGCTTTATCTGAATCTTTGTGAATCTATTCTCCATGCTATTAAACTGAGCACATTCCACATCGTTCAAAAGTAATTACACTTTTGTCTAGAGTGTAGGAGACTGCTCTCCCCAAACAATGAAATTCTCATTATTAGAGCTGGCACAATAACGGCACTGGTGTTCACAACACTGTGCATTGTAGCATCACAATAACTTATCCTAAGCTTGATGCACAAAGGTACACTGGAAATTAAAATTTCTCTAAAACCACTGTGTTGGTTTTTTTAATAGGCATTCTTTAGCTTAGTGTAATTAGAGTTCTTTTTGACTTTTTTAAAAGCTACATACATTCAGATTTCCATTCCCTTCACAACTTCTGAACAGCAGCTAAGCGCTCCAGTCACATGTTGTTCTGGTCCAATGCTATTCACAAACTGATGACCCCAGACCAACAGGTGAAGTGCAAGCCAGGACATATGCATTGACAAAACTCAAATGCAGTTTTAAGCAATCTTTTGTTTTGGACAAGTGGAGGGAAAGCATGAGACAATGTGTCGGTAAGCTCTTTGAGCAGCAGAACTGTTATTGTTAATACAGCCAAAATTTCTTAATATTATTCCCAAGTTACAGAGCAGTAACTTCATCCACCACAGAAATGCAGCATTTGCTTGTATGAAGCAATAAAGCCCTTTAACAGTGCACTGAAATAATTCATACCAGTTTAAAGCACAGCTGGAAATGAATTTTAAATCCCACTGAAAGTGCAAGACAAGTGCAGGAGAGCAAATGCAGTCACGCAGCATGGAAGGTTTGGACACTGTCACAATTACACTTTACCAGTTTGTTCTTTGGTCAGAAATTTTCTTTTTCATCTTGTCCAGAGTTTCAGTGATATTCTACAGTTATGAAGATATTCTACAGTTATGAAGAACAGCCAAAGTTGACCACGGTATACAATGTCTGTAATGTACTTTAATCAGTGCTTTTAGCATTGGTATCTTTTATGTTCAGCAATTAGCACACAAACTGCTGGTGACATCAGCTGCCCTGAGAGGTGGCAAAAGCACAAAGCATTAAGCAATACAATAAGTCAAACAAATAGAATTAACTCAGAACTTCAGTGAGTTAACAACTATCTGGACTATCCAAATACTGTAGCTTCAATAGGCTTAATAGAAAAAGGTATTGACAGGTGCTGTAATCCTCAAGTGTCTTCCTGCTAAGCTTATGGCCTGCTATGAGCATTCCAAGGGCAGCCAGATAATGCGCATCCTACAGCAAATGATTTGTCTCATATTTTCTTCCAAGCTTTCGGTTTAAGTCTGATAACTCTCTGTTTCTTTTCTTACTAGTGGTAGAGCTTTCCTACCGAAAAGAAATATTTCACTTCTTCTGTTAAGAGGAAGCAAGTTTGGGATACAATTGCCTTTCATGGAACCACAGAAATGCTGAGGTTAGAAGGGACCCCTGACATTCATCTGGTCCAACTTCAAGAAGGGCCACACAGAGCCAGCTGCCTAGGATCATGTGTGGGCAGCTTTTGAGTAGCTGGAGAACTTGCAACCTCCTTGGGGCAATCTTCACTAGTGCTCAGTCAGCCTTATTGTAAAAAAAAGGGGTTTTCTGGTGTTCAGATGGGATGTTCTGTGTTTCAGGCTGAGTCTTTTGTACAGTCTTTCTCTATCTGTAGTTCCAGCATCTTCCATCCATAGAAAGATGGAGGATGCAGCTTTGCAGCTTTTTGCTGATTTGGTGATATTGGAAGATTTCTTTCTTGAAATTTCTGCCCTGTTTTTATCAAAACCCAGCTAGCATTCAGAGCTGTGTCTACGCTGGCAGACAAAGACAGGAGTTGTTATGACTTGGTAAATTACAAAGTAAATTTTGGAAAGTCTAAGTTGGGCAAACTCTTGAGTTATCACTCTATTGCAATCAGCCGTTTACTTTGAGGATCCTAGGACGTCCCAGCTGGCAGGACTTGTGAAAGGAAGCACAGCTGGAAATAACCTATGAAACAGGGGTCAATTGACAGCTAGAAAAGTGAGGCCAAGAAATTGATTCTCAAGGTTGAAATTGTTTTTCTAACTGTCTCTTCAAGACACATTGCTGAGGCAAAATGTGAGAAGACAGGGCTGGCTGTGGTGACAAGAGGAATACAGCTATGCAGCCTACTGATGAGACAACACTTTGTAATTGCGTATCTTCTGCAGATCCCTTGTCTGTGCATTTCATCAACTGAGATTGTTTCATGGAATCATAGAATCATAGAATCACCAAGGTTGGAAAAGACCTAAAAGATCACCCAGTCCAACCGTTCACCTATTCCCAATAGCTCCTACTAAACCATGTCCCTCAACACGACATCCAGCCTTTCCTTGAACACCCCCAGGCTCAGTGACTCCACCACCTCCCTGGGCAGCCCATTGCAGTGCCTGACCACCCTTTCTGAAAAGTAATACTTCCTAATGTCCCTAAGCCAAATGGGTGTCGTATGGGGCAGCTAGCAATGAAAGGCCTGTGTGGATCTACACCATGTCTGTCTAGGAACCCCTCAAGAGAAGACCTGTAGCCAACAACCATGCCTAAAGCAGTATGGCCAAGAGGGGTGCAGCAGAGTGATACTGTGCATGATTGCAGACAGGCTGTATGTCTCCTGGGGTCTTTGGGGAAATCTGCAAGGGTGTACCCTGCTAAGGGCGGCATGTGGCTGCAAAATGAGAACTCCATAGTCACTTGCAGACTCGGTCAGTAGGTGTAGCGGTACAGCTGACAAGCTATTAAGAAGTGTGAAACACACTGCTGGAGCTTTGTCAATAAAACTGTATTGGACTGCGCTGTGTGGTGGTGTGTGCATATGTGGATTTGCTTCCTAGAGAGAGTAGAAGAGCCCAGAATGTCAGATTAAATGGCATAAAAACAACCTTTGTCTTGCTATGAAGGTGAGAGACTTTTCTAACTGCTAATCACACAAACTGAAGTCATCTACAAGTTATCCAAGGACTAGTTTTAACCACTTCCTTCTTACAAGACATACACACCACAATGGCCAAGGGAAGGATTTTATGCATTTTACTCATTTATGCTGATCACATTCTTGTTTCTGGACACACACGGGCTACATCTTTTCTGGCCTACCTAGATGATGATTTTCACAAGACACTTCTTTTTAAAAAAAGAAATACTATCAAAACGTCACATTTGTACAAACAATTTTCTTAAGCATGTATGAAGACAAAAGCAGTCCTTACAATGCCAAAAAAATGCTTCACATGAGCTTACAATATTACACCACCATGGTTAAACTGTCTAAAACATGCAATAATACAGTGTTTTGTATTACAAAGAG
The DNA here is from genome assembly GCF_019238085.1 of Lagopus leucura. Classification (NCBI taxonomy): domain Eukaryota; kingdom Metazoa; phylum Chordata; class Aves; order Galliformes; family Phasianidae; genus Lagopus; species Lagopus leucura. The sequence continues at coordinate 27,920,423 of NW_024962335.1, read as the reverse complement.
ACACAGTGCACTGTTTTAACATCACATAAAATATAGTCTTCACACTAGATGATCAGCTAAACTTCTTGGTCTTAAAAACTATAAATGAACAGAAAAGCTGGTTAAAATCAGTTAAAGAGTAGTTAAATGTTTCACTGAGGCGTAGCTAAAATACGCCTCCTTAGCAGACAATGAAGTTTTATCTCATTAGGATCTGATTCTACCCTCCTGTCGTCATGACAAGTTCTTCTATTGACTTAAGTGCTTACAGGAACGGCCTCTAAAATACTCTCTTAAAACAGGCCAAAATACAGCAAAGCTCATGTACCGATTACATATTCCTCAGTGGCTTGAATTGTGTATTTACAAATTACATCTCCGTAAAACACATGATAAAGGATCAGAAGCAAGAAAGTTAGAGAAAGATAATGACATCTGTCCATGAGTAATTTTCCGAACAGTGTTCTTTATTCATATGAAGTTACAATAACACCAAAAAATAAGAAAAAAATCTACTCTAAGCCATTGTTTGAACTTAAGCACTGTACCAAAGAGGAAGAAAAATGGATTGAGATGAGTGAATTATTTTGTCTAGAAGAGCCGCTTCATTGAATATCCACTGGCTTGGTCCTATGAGAGAAAATCTCTAAGGCTTTTTACATAGGGCCTTTACAGATGCATAACGAGCTGTAAGGGCTTAAATACCACTATGGAGCTGTTGCAGGCTTTTATGAGAACACACCATCACCTATTTGGTGATGCCTTGTTAAAAGCCTTCAAATATGCAGGTCCATTCATTATCTTCACTTAAAATGAAATTGTCAGTGCCCTTGTTGAAGTAGGGGACTAACAGAAAAGTTGCAGTCAATCTGGAAACAGACAAGAGCTGCATAAGTGTGTTCATACAGGTTATCTCGGTTAAGGTGCCTAAGTCCTGGAGTTTCAATTCCTTTCCCTACACTTTTCAACCTTATTAAAATGTATCACAGTACGCGACATTAGAGGTCTAACACAACACCTTGCAGTAGTGGCGCTGCCCTACCAAAGGGGAACGTGGTATTGCTTTCTCATCCTTCTTGTTTGCTTTTAGATAAAGCCAGCTCTAGACTTTCAGCAGGCTGCTAAACGTAGTGACTTAAGTCCACAGTGTCAACTTTTACAAAATACTGTTACAAATAAAGTGCACAAAAATGCTGGTAACTCACACATGAAGCAGTGGTAGGCTGATTTACTTCTGTAAACATCTCCAATTTTCTTGTATGTGTTGCCTGTAAAATACCTATCAGACTTAATTTTTTAAAAACAACAAAATCCAAAGTTTCTTTTTTTCTTACCCTGTTACAGACTTTTGTGCCTTACTATTGCATAAACTTGGCACTGGGGTGATATTTCAGACACCATGCCAAACATGACTCTCACTTACAGTGTTCCAAAACCATTTACTGTTTGCTGAACACACACACTTCAAATTCACATTGATGTAGCTAAAAAATTTTAGCACTCTAAATGCCAGCAGGCAAAGGTGAGGAAAAGCAGAGTGATTTCGCATTTGTAGCAGAGGGTAAGACAGTCCAGCTAGGTCAGAGCTTTCACATAATTGTAGCGTGTTCTCTATGTGTAACTATGCATTGTATACTCCATAAAGTTCAGAGCTGGATGCCAAACTACTGTAGAGGCAGAATTCAAAGAATGGATGTAAGCACAATAGACCATTAGCAAACCTACCATTGTGTTGTGCTGAGAAGTGGGAGTCCTATGGCCACAGTTCTCTTGCGTCAGCAGAGAAACTGGCTGAAATTCCTCAGAGTGAGGCTTGTTGGGAAAACTCACATGCAAGGGAAGGTGAAAGGCTGGGAGCCCGTCACTCTCCTCTTCTCCCACTTTCTGTCTGCTTGTCACCATGGCTACCTCTCCATCTGCTTCCCCATACGGAGAGGCTGGTCGCTTGGAAGACATCCTGGAAGGAACAAAAGAGGAGAAAATAATGAAACCTCCAAATAAATCCTTAATGCCGTCATTGTGTGGTTAGGGGCCATTGTAACAGAAATGCCTTTTTTGTGCTGGCAGAGAGCAGGAAACCATCCAAATACCACTGCAAAGCATACACAATTGGGAACAATGGCCAAGCAGGTAGCAACTGAACAGTGGCTTGTTTGTTGTGAGAATAATACACTAATATAGCACTCTCCTGTATTCTGGCTTCTTAAACATGAAAATTCACCTAAGAAGACTGCATAATGAAATGCAATTCCTTTTAAAAAATACCCATCTGGTTTTGCATTTGCAAGAGACTGTAAGACACAAGCTATTGTCAACTTAGCTTTAATGGAATAACCCTCTGCATATATTTAGCTTAAAAAATAAAATATCAAAATAAAATAAAATTAGGAAATAAAACAATGTAACTAAATAAGATAAAATAGCTTGCTGTCAAGGCAAAATGTCTGTGTTTATAAAAATTCACTCGTGTGAACGGTGGAGTGTTATAATCACATTGAAAGAATCTTTTCAGGTTCACAGATCTGGGATAATTAAGCAATTAAACATTTGGACATTAATAATCTAAGCTTTTTGACAACACAAATTCAAGGCTCTACTGAGTGAATGAGGACTTACCAAGAGATATCTGGGACTTCCTACCCATAGTCAGATCAGAAAAACACACACGGAACAGTAATCCATATATATATAAAAGGACACACAAGGGAGATGCACAGAGCACACGTAATAAAAATCACACAAAAATCTTGGCTCAAAATTCAAGCCCCTTGTCCACATTTTTTGAGATTGTCTGGTAACATTCACCTTTCAGGAGTACTGATAGAATCCTTATCGGAAAAAGTTTTCACCCAAACCAAGAACCACTGAAAATCTTACAAGACAACCCGGAACACTTCCTGCTTGGGTTTCAAAACAGAGGGGTCCAGTGAGGTATTAAAATGCAAGAGACTTCTGGGATTAATTACAGCAACATTGTTCATGAAAATCGGGGTATGTACACGGATGGCATAATGGGCCTCTGTGCTAAGCTGGGGCATCTGCAATAAGGAGTGGAATGAAAAGTAAGAAATCCTGCAGACGTAGTCAATAGAAGAAAAGAAAGAAAAATGAGAAATATTCAATGGAAAAGAAGAGGTTATGAACAAGGAAACTGAAGACTGTTGTACATAAAAGCTGAAAAGGCAGGCTGAAGTAATACTGTTCCTCCTCAAAAATCTAGCATTTATGATTCTAATTACCCCATTTTGATTTTCCACTTCACAGTTAAAGGGCTGCATTTCAAAAGCCCAGCAGCCTCTTGAACCATGTGTGGGGCTGCTGTGAGGTGGAGCATGTCCATACGATTTGGCATATTGAGCACGAAATGGTTCTTAGCAGCAGTCAACTGGGTCTGAAAACAAACAGTGACTTTAAACAGCCCTTTGTTAGGACTTATTTTGTTTCTAATGATCTCATTTTGTGCTTTGCCTCCCGAGCCAAGTTAGATTATATTAAAAAAAAAAAAAAAGAGGGAAAAAAAAAAGAAAATAATAAAAAAAAATCTCTACCAGAACCTAAACTCAGCTGCACATCGCCTGTTCTTCTGAACACCACCTTTTGCCTGTACCGAGAGAAGCAATCTGTATTTTCTATTAATGTTTGACTTAGTCCAACAGACTAACACTTCATACATCCTACCTGAATTCTGTCTTCTAGGCTTCCCCACCTACGTGTCTGCAGAGAAGCATATGTATAAAGACAGAGATCACAGATACGCTCTTACTGGCAGTTCTCTACTAGCCCACTGAATTCAGCATTTTACAGCTAATGTTTGGCATGACAGATCCCAAGCTTTTCTATTGCAGAAAACATAGAACACCACCCTGAAGTTAACATGAATTATTCACATTCTGCATTGCACTGCACCAAGAAACACATTTTCTATTAATTTTGAGTATAACATTTTGGTTACTCATTTCAACACTGGCTTGGATTTTTACAAAATCAGCACTAAACAGTTGTCTCAATTTTGGCAAACAAAAAGGGAGAGACACAAAATCATTAGTCAATTATTGCATAGTTATGTTCTATATTTTAAGACACTTATATTTGATAAGATGTCTAAAAGCATTGTAAGCTATCTACCAAATCCTTCACTGCAATTCACTCTGACAATGAAACAAAGAGAAAGGATGCCCTCTGTGGTACTGAAGACTTGTACGTAGGTCACTATACTTAAATAGTGAAAATAATGCCTTGCATTTATTTCCATGGAAGCTACAAGAGATACAAAAAGCACAATAACACTATTCGATAGAGCAAATTCTCAGCTACAGAACACTCTTTTGCAACATAGACACCACCATTAGCTGGTTTGCATGGATGAACTGATCAAGATACTCTTCGTTTCATGTTGTGACTGTTGTGCAGGGGTGTCCAGAATGTGTCTTGTCTTTCACATTGCTGTCACCACTGCTGAAAGCCATCACCCACCACCTACTTGTGCACACATCCACTGTTTGGACTCCATCAACATTCAGCAAGTGTTGATGAGTGTCAGTGGGTGCCATTTTTTTTCCACAAGGAGGAATATAGTGACATCCCTTTGCTTCACATGCACTTCCATATCAGGCGTCATTCTGTCAGACTGCCCCTCTGCTGCCATCTGTCACATGGCAACAAAATGTAATGGGATATTGGTGGGAAGGTTCAACTTCTACTGCCATGCCACCGCCTCTGGTGTTGTGAGCCAACAGAATAAGGTAGGAGGCATTACTTTTGGAGCAGCCCTTGGATATACTCTGTACTCAAGTTGAGAAGTTGAGAGTTGAGTTGCTGTTTGAGTTGAGAACCTCAAACAACCACAGATTCTGCCACGTGGCTTCACAAGAGGAGTTTGACCACCTCGTTAAAGTAAAACTCTTCTGCTAACTTTATCAGTGCATATACGGTTTCCCATACAGCGTTCAGTAAATGCGCTCCAGATTGTCATCACCTTCTGCTCATCACCTGTTCCCAAAATGACAGACATTTTTACAGGGAAAAACGAGACGATTATGTTTATGATCTAGAAGTAAAACCTATGGGTCTGCAGGTCATAGTAAAAACCAGCAAAGGAAGCAGGGAAGCAGCAGCTTTCTCCTTCCTCACACAGTTCTTAAAAGATCCTGCTTATATTACAAACCATATGGCCATCATAATGCTAGAGGGCTGAGAAATTGCTAAAGTGTCTAAAAAGCCAAGTTACTGATCCAATTTGCTTCCCAGGTGACCAGGACACTTGAAGAAGCAGTGGCACAGCACCAGATGAGGGTCACGCAGCCCAGGCAATGACCGCAATTTGCTTTCTAGCTAGTTCTATCCAGAGCCAACCTGAGCCAGGCAAAATCTATGCTTTTAGAAATCCCATCATCACCTTTAACACCAGACACAAACATCACGCATTCGTGGAAATTATTCCTTAGGAACATCTGGGAAATTTCCACAAGAAAATGTAAGATTTTTTAAAAATAACTGAATACTTCAATTGGAAATGACTTCCAAAAGGACAGTAAATACCAAAGAGTATGGCAGCAAAAGATCAAATCACCAAGAAGTTCACATGAATAAGAAAACATGACACAACGTAAATTCACTCGTTATTTCTGCAGCTTTATCGGTTCCTCTTCTGAGTTCTAAATGCTCCCTCCCTCAGTCCATATCCTTTTCACACCTCTTTACTTTCCTATGGAGCTAATACCAGGTATTAAAAGAGTCCATATCTGAGATGCAAGTAGAGTTCCCACTATAAACAATAAGCAAAGAGAAACAGCTACATTATAAGTAACAATGTTATCTGAAATTGAGCACTTTCAAGCAGGTCTATCTATTTATGAAGTTACTAGGATTATACCATTTTAACAAAGGCCTGCCAAATGCCTTGGACCTACATTCAGGGATAACACAATGGTTTACAACTTACATAGACTGAAGATCTTTTCCACAAATTAGTTTAAACTCAAAAAGATTTTCAATTACTCTGGAAGAAGGTTTAACGATCACAGAATCATAGAATAGAATCATAGAATGGCTTGGGTTGGAAGGGACCTCAAGGATCATCAAGTCCCAACTACCTTGCCACAGGCAGGACTGCCAGCTGCTAGAGCAAATACTTGACCAGGTTGCCCAGAGCCCCATCCAACCTGGCCTTGAACACCTCCAGGAATGAGAGGCATCCACAATCTCTCTGGGCAACCTGTTCCAGCACCTCATCACTCTCTAACAATAACAATGAAAGAGTGTATCTAAAGAATAAATGTCAGTTTCCTCAAACATCAATAAATAATGGGGGGAAAACAAACAAGCAAATAAACAAAAACCTTAAAAAAAAGTCACACGCACATAAAAACAAGACATAACTTTCAGAGAATTTAGAACACAGCTGTCCAGAAACTGAATCTAATAGGACATCCCTGCAGGTGGAATCCAGCCTCTTAAGTCTTGCAAGAAGAGCTGAATTTGGAATTGCCATTAATCATCTCTATTGAACACAAATCCAATACCTGACTATTAATTTTTTTAAGACAATTTAAATCTGCAAAGTTTAAATGTAGTGGGAAGCAGCAGAACTCATCCTACTATCTGAAATATAAACCCTTAGCCCAAACTTGATTTTGATCAAGGGTTAGGATGGAACTGAAGATTTAGATCTGGTGGTGAGTTCAAAAAATATGGTGATGAACCCTACATTTTGTAAAGGGATACTGTCCTGTTTTCAGAAAGGCTTTCTGATATGCAGAATTGTGTTAAATTTTCATTAAATACATGTCCTTTCTGATAGCAAAAGTGTGGCTTTTTGCTGGGAGATAAAATCTCACCCTTCTAACACACTCTTAGCCCACAAATTCCTGATGTGATTCATTTTACAATAGAAGATGGCTCTCCATATCTTTTTTTATTCCCTTTCGATTTACAGCTGACTCTTTGCAGGCTTAAACTGTGCCTACTGATCTCAGTGCTTTCAGACTGAGTGCAGCACGGTGGGATTTTCCCACTGAAGATAAAGAGATGAGCAGCATCCACATGAATCTTTTCTTCATGCCATGCACAAGTATCCACCCCAAAAATTTCAGTCCACCCAATAACATCAGTTTGGTTTTTCCCTTGAGTTAACTACCTCAAAAAGTGATCTCTTCACAGGTCTACTTTTTTATTGCTACTTCTAACAGAGCCTCATTAAGATGTCTCTACTACATTTCTTCATTGGTTTTGGTTCATCTGACACATGGCTGCACACCCCAAGTAAGTCTAGAGCAGCATCCAGTATTCGAGGAGATAGTGCCCTCTAGCATACAACCAGCATCCATCCCAGTTTGATTGCTCATGCCATAAAATTTCATCAATTTTATGTCATAAAACTCTAATCTTGTTACATTAAGCAAAATACCTCAGAAACATTTCAGATACCCACAAAAGCTTTTGGAGAAATGGCTTATCCATGTCTTCAAAAGTGACAAACACAGATGTGTCAGGAGAAAAAGATATGAGGCCATAAATCTTAACTTGTTGGGAGTTAATTAAGGGATTCATCAATCACTGCACAGCTAACACCATGCATACACAGGCAAAATCCCGTCAGCTGCCACAACCCACAGCAATCTACAGGTTAAAAACTCCCAAAGTCCCTCTGTTCTGACTATTTATAAATGACTTTGTATAATCTAGCATTAAGACCTGTAATTATAAAACAGCATTAAAACAGGCCTGCATAGTTATGGATAATTATAGTTGGTACACTTTTTAAAGAAATAAAAAGCTTTTCCATTCAAATGCAGGCTTTGCCTTTTTGACAGCTCCAAGTCCACAGGATGTAGAGAGATGATTTAAATTGTATGTCAAATTTTTGACTGTGCGAGATTTCTTTTTGCCCTTCTCCAGGGAGGCCTTGTTGTGTTCTCACCATAACCAGGCGTGACAGCCTGGCGTCGCAGAGCCAGCTCTGGAATCGGCATGAAAACGCTCACCTCTTGGGTTTCGTGGGCAGCCATGGGATCCTTCCTTCCCATGGGCAGGGCTGGGCTTGCTCAGCTCTGCAGGGAGCAGGCAGGCAGAGGGACGCATATCGAGCAGACAGACATACGGATACAATGGGCAGCTCGGATCCCTCAGCCACAGTGCGAGGTTGATTCGGACCAACAACTGCACCATGAATTTACTTGCTAAGACGGTTTGATTTCAAGCCAAATGCTGTAAATTAAACTAGTCCACATACTGCAGTGGGATTTCTGACTCTTCCTGATCTGCAGGGATATTTCCCTTTAATTTATATATGGGAAATCCTGTAGTTTCTGCTCCTACACGGAATAATAGGTGGGCAGTCACAAACTTACTCATGCCATCATAAATGTATCTGCCCCATCTCCGATCATGTTTAGCACAAGCGACACAGCTCATACTCCTGGACTTACTGAAGCCATGGTTTCCACAAGAAGCCTGACCAAAAGATGCCAATTAACACAAATGACCATCTCCATCCCATGCTGGCCCCAGACTGTTTATGCATGCTGAATAACTGGTACCTCTAAAAAACAGACGCCATTCATTTTGACAGGATCCCTTGTGTAACGAGGTATTACTCAACATGAGTAAGGGTGGCAGACTCCCACACTCTGTCCCACTGGAAACTGCAAGCCTGACTTGTTTCTACACATACCACTAAAAACAGACTTCACTTGGCAATGTCTTTGAGTCATTTGCAGCCTGGTTTGGAATTCTTTACTGAAGTAATTTCACGGTTAAAAAATAAAAAAAGTAAGCAGCAAACATTTCTAATCTGCTAATCAATAAATGTATGTGCTTCATGCATACCCTCGGCTGTCACTTGCAATGAGATGCAATAAGCTGTTAATTATTACTTTCAGAGATCATACCCATCAGCCATCTTTAAAAATGCACGTATGCTACAAATAGGTTGCACTGTTCAAATAAGTTTTTGGTGAATAAATTACATTGGCTAATAAGTAATGAGATCACAGTGGCATAACCTGTGCAGTACCTCTGAGCATTTCTCTACCCCCATAGTTGCCACCAGAACCTCCTTGTGCTAAGGCTACACCAGAATTCGCACTTCACTTTCTCAGTTTTCCCCTCTCTTTTGCTTTTCACATTTTCTCCATGAATGGAGTGTAACACTGACAAAGATCTTTTAGTACAATCAGTGTAGAGATTCTGAATATAAAATGGGCAGGGAATGCTATCCTCCATTTTAAAGTTTGCACTGTGAAGTACAGTACTGTATCTTTATGGCAGGGCAACTGACTAACCTGATATCCTATGTTCTATGGAAACTGAGAAAAGATACTTTGTAAAATTCCGGTGGTAAATGGTTTAACTCAGGGAAGGTTTAGGTTAGATATTATGAGTACACTTTTTACTCAGAGGGTGGTGACGCAGTGGAACAGGTTGCCCAAGGAGGCTGTGGATGCCCCATCCCTGGAGGCATTCAAGGCCAGGCTGGATGTGGCTCTGGGCAGCCTGGTCTGCTGGTTGGCGACCCTGCACATAGCAGGGGGGTTGAAACTGGATGATCATTGTGGTCCTTTTCAACCCAGGCCATTCTATGATTCTTCGATTCTACAATAAGACTCAAAGCCCTCTAATAAGAAAGTCACTGTAAGTGTCTCTCAATAAAACATTAAATAAAAATCCTGTAAATCTTTTTTCTTTTCATTAGAAAAACTTAAATAAAAGCTTTCCATGAAATCTAAGCTCTAAAATAAAAATTCACTGCCTCAATAATTTTTTCACTTGCAAAGAACTCACGCCAAAAAAAAACAAAAACAAACAAACAAACAAACAAAAAACAATGAAAAATCAGGTTCAAGAAAACTACAACGTGAAGAAAATTCACATTGAAAGTTCCCAAGCAGGTAAGTAGGAAAGATCTTTCATGTGCACTGAAGTTATTTGGTGAAATAGACTAGTCTGAAACAAACCAAGCCTTCATCACTATCAAATCTGAAAGCTGATAAAGCAACTCCTACTAACATGCTATATTCTATCTCTGCAAAGAACACTGCACAATTCTTTTGCAGATCCCAAACAGGACTTTGCATTGCCAGCCCTGTTTTGTGCAACGCAGGTGCAGAGCAGGGAAGTTTAGCCATTTTCCCCTGGCACACTGCAAGCTCAGCTGTGGCACGAGAACCTTGCATCCTGCTTTTGTTTCATACCTGTCAATTCCTAAGCCTTTTGTTCTTCACAAGCTTGTATGCTGATTCAAAGAGCCCAAAAATCTTGCAGAGCATGTCCAAATCAGAAAAAGAATCTGATTTTAATTCTGCTGAAAAGCATGATTCTAAAAGACCAAACTTCAAAATGTGGATTTTTAAAGAACTTCTCCAAATGGAAATTTTGAGCCATGCAGTAAAAATGTAGTTAGTGTGCAGTGCACAAACATAGCGGTGCAGTGTCAAGACACTGAGCATCTATCAGCACAAACTCTGAAACAGCAGGATGCAGTCACTGTTGATGTTTCAAGTAAACTGAGCCTGATCATTGGCCTCTTTAATGCAAAAGACTCTGCTTGGATGATTTTGAATTAAATCCACAAGCTCATTTATTTTCCAGTGCATCCTCAAATTAATTCTGGCTTCCAACCCTCCTCCCCTACCCTTTAGAAATGAACCTGCTCTTCAGCTCCTCATGCCTTTAGCTTTTTACACTTTTCTTTACTTATATTTTGGTATTTGCCCTAACATTACAGTAGAATTAGTGGAATTCTGGTTGTATTTTCATGCAAAGTTCTAGAAGTGGTCACCAATAAGAACTACCCCCGTCACTGCGGCATTAGTTAACCATCACTGCCTGCCGAACCACCAACTGGAGTCTAATCAAATAATTTAAGATTTTGGGCCTTGAAACTTCCCTGTACAAACCAATTCTTGAAAACGACAGAGAAGCATGCAATCGGTCTCCAGCTGCTGAGTGGGAGAGCAGTGTTGTGTGCTGCGAGAAACCCCTACATCACACGCAGACATGCATACCGAACTTCCACTGGCAGTGAGTGAACTGAAGGCAAAGAGATGAAAACCCTTTTAAGTTATGATAATTACGAATGACTACTTACAAAGACATCTGAGGAAGCTCAGGCTCATTCTGAGAGGTTAGCTAATACTAAAATTTTTGCAATGTAAGGGGGCTTATTCTTGGTCATTCCTATTTTTTGTTGAATGAAGTTGAACACAAGATTTTCTTCTAGCTAAATTCTTACTAAATTCTTACTGAATGATGAATTATTTTCAATGGAATCAATATTCATATTAAAACTCTCTCCCAGAAGATGCACAGATTTCAGCATGAGAAGCCAATGCTTCTGACTGAGACTTAGCTATGTTATGATACATTTCCCACTCTTCTACCAGGCCATGGCCTGACAATGCTGGCTCCGAGTGAACAGCCAGCCAGCAGCAAGCCCCCCTTACTTTCCCTATTCACATATCTAACTCAACAAACTGATTTTTTCCCAGTCTTTCTAAACTCCCACATCACCAGAGTTTGTGTATAACCACAAACGAAGTAGAAACAAAAATCAGAAAACAGAAAATTAACAGACATCTCATTTTTTTCTCCCCTGCTTCATTCTGAATTTCCCTACATACAGGTAGTTCAGACTAAGAAGCTTATGTTGCACGCGTTTGATTCTCATCAACACATAAATAACAGCGCTTTCAAAATTGTTTTCAGTATACCTTCTGATGCTTATGCATCTGACCTTATTGTTCTGCCACTCTTACATAAACTCTTTCTCCAATCTTGACTTGGTTACAAGTTTGCATCAAGCACACAGCTTTATAACAAAAACGCAAATAAACACAGAAACACCTACACACACAGATCCATATGCTTACTGTACATCTGTTGGTCAAACTGATAATGCTAGTGAAGTATGTCTGCATATACATTCATGGCTTGAACCTTTATTGGGGAAATACTGGGCCTCTAAATAACTTCAGTGGGAGCAGAACTGGGGCCTCAGAGAGCATCTGTGTACCAGTAAGAACTGAATGCACAGTGAAAAGTTTTCTCTGTGCGTATGCAAAAACATACTGAGGCAGAGCAATATCTCCAACGGATACAAACATTTTCTTTCCAACAGGTTAATTCCAGCTGTCTGGTACTTCTGTTAGGTTTTGTTCACATGCATGTATCTGCCTGTCCCCCCCTTCCTTTGGGGGGGTTTGTACATGACAGGTGCATTCTTAGCCTAGGAACAAATAACCCTGAAAAAGAAGAATCAAACTGAACTTGAAGACAAAATGACAGGGAATAAGTACATTACTGCTTTTCTATTATGCTAAAAACAAAACAAAAAAAACAAACAAAAAAAAATTTGAACATCTATAATGTCTAAGCAATTTGAGGTAGAATTTCCAAAGCTGAAAAGAGATTGTTCCAAAGCCCAGATGTTGCCTTTCAGAAACCAGTGAAAATTGCTGCCTCTGAAAACTACTCTGAAATACAAATAGAATAAAACAAAAATTGGTTAAATAATTTTACTCAGACATTCTGACGATACTCCAAAAGAGAAGATGATTTTTTTTTCCAAGTGTTCAGGTGGTACTGCATCCACCAAAGAGCTGCAGAGCACCCACAGAGCCACATCACCTCTGCTCCTACAAATGCACTGCACAAGGGGTAGAACAGGAAAGTTTGCGTGCTGCTGTGAGGCTCTGGCTTCACTCCTCAGGACAATGCACAGTCAAGCCGCCTTCATTCACGCTGTGAGGCTGAGAGCTGTTATATTGTTTGGTTTAAGGCGCTACTGAGCCCCTCTCAAGCGCCAATGGCAGGCGCGGAGCGTTTCCCCACTGCTGGGACCGCATACCTCAGGAAGTGCACAGACTTCAGTTGATCTTTTTCTATATCTGATTCCAAAAATGCCTCTGAATCTCAAGAGAAAACAAGAAAACTTATTACAAGTCACAATATTTGATAATTACCCATCCTAAGACACGTTAACCCTAAATGCTGCTGAAGCAGCTACATCACTGGAACACAGCTATTATCCATACAGCATGGATGCCCATGCACAGACAAATGCATATTACATATCATAAACAAAACCAAACTCACAGATGAAAGAATGAGAGACTGTTCCAAGGAGACAACATACCTTTAGGACCATAAGGAGTCTGGAATATAATTTTAGGATGGCACAGTGGCAGGCATTGAATCAGCTGTAAGAAAGTGCCCACACTCCAGATCTTTGGGATTTGGGTGGGAAGGAGGCGAGAAATCCTGAAAGCGGCATCTTTTCCCCCATGGGCCTCAGCAGAAGGAGCTTCCCAGCCCACCAGAGGTGCTTTGTCCACCTTTAGGGCCCATTGTTCAGCAGGACTCCTGTGGAGCTCCACAAAGCCCCAGCTGTACAAACCAGCACTGCCAAGACACACCGCTATGGAATGGCGAGAACAGGGAGGATGTCTAACAGGCTGACCACTGACCGAGCCTGCGAGGATAAAGGAACCTTGGTGGGGAGAAGCAATCAGACAGTGCTGTTTGTTTATTTTACTTCCTCCACCACACACTGGATCCTTTTTTTTTTCGTTTGTTTTTTTTTTCCATTACCAAAACCTCCCCCCTCGGAGAGGTCTTTGTGATCTACATGGGGCACAGCCCCTCTTCCCTAGCTCCAGCAAGTTTAAGTAGGCAGATTCATTCAAACACATCCTAAAATAAACACTGGACTCTTCCCGCATCACACCATCTACAAGCTGCCTTCAAACGTGCTTTAAAAAATCACCAATAAAGTGCGCTTGCATACCACTGCTTTTGTCAGGATGCAGTAAAACAACTTAGCAGTTTAAGGCATGGATTGTCATGGTGGTGTGATTTCAGAAGAGAGTTAGAGTCTTCTGAAAAAAAAAAAAAATATATATATATATATATATATATATATATACACATTACAGTAAAGTAAACCTGGCTGTGATTGCCATAACAAGTGGTATAACAGCTTTCTTGAAAAGACCTACTCCCCATTGGGAATACACCTAATTATATTAGGAGTGAATCTGAATCCAGATGTTCAAATCTGAAATGTTTGTTATGGCTATTACAAGAAGGAGGAATTCAAAGGGCACCTTTGGCCTCTGTACTGAGGGGACGATTCAGAATCCTTCATGCAAGGAGATAGGTGCAGACTATCTTGAAAAAAACAACTTACGTATTAAACAAAAGAGGACCACCAAACTTTCTTAGTTGCCGCTTTTTTCCAATTTCAACACCTTCCCTCTCTTTTTTTCTTTTTCTAAGCAGACGGCTTTGGCACTAAGAACAACTCAAAAATGATCAGATGTATTTGCCCTGTATCCCCATAAAAAGGTGCTGTATATGCAACAGAAAGCAGATCTCCTAGCAAACCAGCTGAAGCACCTGAAGGTGGCACGAGGAAGAGCACTGCTCATATGGAAGAGAACATCCAGTACAGCATGGGCTGCCTATAAGACAACGAGAAAAAACACAGATTCATTTGCATCTGCCAAAAAACCTCCTAGTTTGATCACAGGCAGATGACCAGTTATGCTTTCAAGCTGAACAGCAGGAACTGACACCAAACACAATACCAAAGGTCTACTGTTCCATTTTTAATATCAAAAAAGTAATAAACAGCCTTGGTTTGGGTGAACAGTCATTTGGTGAGCTCTACAATTGTTTGAATGACACCTTGGATAGAGGATTGGTTGACAACTGAAGTATGCCACAGAAATGTAATTCCGCAGTACAGGGATCATTGTTGAAGAAACACAAACACGGAAACCTTGAGCACGTCACTGACTGCATGTGGGCTACTGAAACACAGCGTACGGAACTCAGAGGGCTGTTATTCACTGCCCACTTATCAGCAGCTGCCTCTGTGACCCTGCATAATTTATTGAATCTTTCTGGCTCCCAGTTTCCCTATTTCTACAGAAGAAATAAGAATGTTTAACTACCTTTATATTAAGCTTTGCAAGCTCTGATTTTCTTTTTCTTCTTCTTTTTTTTTTTTTTTTTTTTTTTTTTGAAAGAACATACTTTATTGGTGACCGCTGTTTGTGTTACTAGCTTGTATCATTAACCTAGATGATAGTTTTGCATGAGCAAGGGGAAAAATTAAGTACCCTATTCAGCTACTGTTTCTTGCAACTGCAAAACTAAGTTTCTTTATCCAGTCTGACAACAGAACTTAAGAATCTTTTTTCTTTTTAATACACTGGCCATATCTATCTAGAAATCTATTAATCTTTCTCCTCTGGACAGTGATAATGCAAACAAACAAACAAACAAACAAAAAACAATACCAAAACAATCAAACAACAACGAAAACCATTAACAAGAACACCACATAGTAGCATTTAGCACAAGAATCTCATTGAGTCCTCTCCACTGTCCCATTCAGTTTCCCTGGATCCCCTTCTCCGTCCTTCACACAAGATTAAAGCTTACCCCTTGCCAGGTAATGCCATGGCAATTTACAATTACTGAGTGCTTTTTTCTCAGAACAACTGACTGAAAAAAATCTCACTTCTGGCATCATACAGTACTGCTGACAATGCCCATTCCACAGATAACTCACTGTACCAGTTTGGTTCTTGTCTACTTTGCAAGATGCCCAGTATGGCACACAAGTCGAAGCCTGAGACCTAGCCACTCTCCCACAGGGATCCAGGGCCCAGCTTGGGCAGCAGTCCACCAGCTCTGGTTTCCAAATTTTTCTGTTACTCAACAGCTGTGATGAGAATTCATACAGCAAAAATGAGGAACAACTCAGTCAATCAAATGTGCCAGCAAGGTAACAATGGAGAGCCAAAACATGTCCCCTTTCCAACCTCTGCCTTGGTAAGTAATTCCAAAGCACACTAAAATTACACAATTCCCTAGGGAGGGCAGCTTCTCTATCACTACAACTTATACCTACCTTCTTCAGTCACAAACTGAAGGCAAAGACTCTCTTATTGAGCCTCTCTTTATCTTAGAAAAGGCTCACACAAGTCTGTCAGGTTTTAAGCTTTAAAAATTTCAACTGTAACAAAAAGACTCTAAAATGCAAAACAAGTGCTAGGGAAACATTCCTATCTGACAGTACACTTTGGGCTCTGCTAACCTGTCCTCAGCATGGACCAAGCCAACTGTGTGCTGGCTGCAAATCCCCCCATTTCTTACAAAGGAACCCACTGGATACCCCAAGGCTTTTTTCTCCCCTCGTCTCCCACTCTCCTCCTGCTTATCTCCATCCTTGTTTTAAAGGGGGGAGATGAGCAGTGCAGCTACTACTGGGCCTTTACATCCCTTTCACTATGGTCCCCTCTCCCACCCCGGATGTCATGGATATCGAGCATATTGACAAAAGTGTCACCAATAAATAAATAAATAAATAAATAAATAAATAAATAACAATAAAAAATAAAAATAAAAGAGGAGAGATTATCTCGCTGCAAGAGATCTTCAAATATGCTTCCAGTAGAATGATGCCCAAGAACTTCTGAAATTCTGACCAGGAGCACATCTATGCCTTGCAATAGCCTCATGCTTCTACCAACCTCATCCCACTTCTCTCCTCTCCTTTACACTGGAGAGCTTTTTATACTTGCACTACTCTTCATCCTTAAAAGCACTTAGAAATACTAATTACTCTTCACGTATCCCTTCTGTGAAGTAAATAAGGATTATTATCCCCTCTGAAGTAAACAAGGATTACTAACTCCTTTTTACAGACTGAGGAATGGAGGAGAGGATTTTAAGTGGTCTGTACACCATGATGTAGAGAGACAATACTGAAGCATGGATTAAGATACAGAAGTTCTCCATCCTGTGCTCAGGCCACGGCAGTCTAAATCTTATCCTTCCACTTGCAAATGATACTCCCAGCGCAACTCTTTCTATCTGCTGGTTGATGATCAGATATTTAATGTATGTCATAAAATGAAAACATGAACTCTAGCACAGTGCTTCTTATTTGTCATGCCCCATTACTTAGACTGGGCGGTAACATGTGCCCGTATGATGGTTTTCAATTTTATTATAGCCTTTATTTGCTCACTCACTTAAGATGTTTAAAGAAGAGTTGTATGGATTATCAGACAGTCTGAAAAGTTCAGTTCAGAGCTCTTCAAACACAGTCATTTTCATCTTATTAGCACAAGTAAAGTAAAAGCCTTAGGCAGGTAATTTAACATCCAGTCTATCCAAAGGGACTTCTAAAGGAAAAGTCAACCTTTGTAAATTGTTTGTGATAATCTCCAAATTGATCATTAATTATCAGCTGCTACCAAGCGTTTCTTCCACCGGTGGCACTGTGAACATAATGCATTCCCCAGAAATCCTGCTATTGTTGTCACAGCCTGGGTTGTCAGCCATCAACAATGCAGTCCCAGGGAGGCTGCAGTCCAGCCAAGTGGATCCTGTCCTGTCCATGTTTCCTGGGCAGTTTAAAAATTGCTTATTTTTAAACAGGAAGGAGTCCATTATGGATGTTCTATTTTATATTCTATACCTCTGTGCATATATTAGTAATTGCAATTAATTTAGAGCTGTTCGATTGTGTATCATAAAATACATACTGATTTGCACTGACAAACTAGGGCTGATGTGGAGAAACTTCATCTTTTTGCAGTTTTCTGATTTACATCTACTGGAAATGAACACTGAAAATCCAAAAGCAAAAATCTAAAATCCACACTTCTGTGAAATAGAAATCAAGGAGCAAGACCTGGAAGCACAGCAGATAGATGCTTGTCACTCTCATGCTGGCCTATTTTGGACAAGAGACTGCTCAACACAATTGCAATTGCGATGTGATACAAAAAGCTGTGAGCAACATTTCTAGAATTGTCGGGCACGATACACAGTTTAGAAGGATTCTGGTCTATTCTATGACAAAGAGCATGGCATCCAGCATTCTCACGTTTTCTAATCCAACTCCACTGAATTTAATGGATAATCTCCAGAGGACACTTCTGGATGTCACACACCTTGCATCTCCAGTGGGATCAAACGCACAAGCCACGTTTTGAAAACCTTGCTCATCAACTATGAAAACAACCACAACACCAATAAACTGCAAGCCTGGTGACTATTTCTTCATGCATTGTCATTAACATCATAGCTTAAGGAAATGAAAAATAACCATTAAGTGGAAGATAGACACAGATAATAAAAAATTTGCATAAACCTTTAAAAATGGTCTGTAGGCTAGCCCACTACCCTGGGTTGTAGGTACAACACAGCAGTGGCTGAAGCCTACTGTATTTGAGAATGGTGCTCCTAGCAGCACTATAACACATTGCACTGTTTTTGTAATAGAAGCAATACAGGATAATTCTACATATGTGCAACCATGTTATCTTCAGCACATGCAGGCACGGAGTACAGGAGCCCTGTTCACACCAGAGATGACTGACGCTCCTTACCCAGTCCATTAGCAGCACCACCACATCGATTCCAGATGATGTTAAATGCAAGCGGACTACAGTTGTGAAGATGGAAAAAGACAACAGTACCAGAGCTGAAAGAAGAACCATCCCTCAAAGGCAGCTTTGCTCACATTCTCACAAATTCATGTAATTTAGGCTTGCAATTGTAGTACAGGCTTCTTAAAGGATGCATATGAAAATTTTAATTCAAAGGGTAGAAAAATTGAAATGGAATAGTCTCTTACAGACAGAAGAGACACCATTTTGCTAAAAAGCAAAGGAATAGACTTGCTTTTTCTTCAGTGCCAATGAACGCAGCACAGCTCTTGAGGGAGCTTAAACTTTAAGCCCTGCCCTGTTTAGCAGGCTAACATGGTGACCTGAGTTAGCATGGGGCAATCAATCCCCCCAACCCAACAGGGGTCACAACACCTGGTGCCTCCTCACTAACCAGCCCTGGGCACGGGATGCTTTAAGAGCCAGATACATCATCTAGTTTTGTTTCCTTGTGTGATTTGAGGCCCTCTTACTGCTACTTTCCTAGGCCTTGCAGAACCAATTACTCTATAGGCCAATGAGCAGCATTTTATTCTTGTCGCATAGCAGAGAATAATGTGCTAATTGCAGATCAGATTTAGCCCCCTCCCCTTCCCCCCTGGATTTGCATAACTTACTTCTAGGGTCCACTCTGACTGTGAAAGGACACAAAATAAATATTTTGCAGAAAGGCAGGTACTACCACAAGGAGAACTCAAGATGCAGAGTTTGTATGGCAGTCTCCATCTGAGAGCATGAGGAATCTCAGTGTGGCTGCTGGATCCTGGGCTGATATTGTTGGACCAAAAATTAAAGAACGTCCTCAGAAATGCAAACAAAAAACAATTTAAGGAGAGAAAATAAATCCTATGATGTCAGTTCTAGCTAGCTCTTTTCAGTAGAACCACACTAAGTACTATCAATGCATGCTTAGTATTGGAAACGAGATGTAACATCAGTAAACAATTTAATAACCCAGTTAGAGAAGCAGCAACAATTCCTTGGCTGCTAATGAACAGTATGATATCAAAGTTGTCATCTCTTAAATGGAGCCTTGGTGATTTTGCATACATGTTAGCCTTGATTAATTCACTTGTGCTCTGCTCGTGCTTATGCTGTGTAGATGGAGAGGAACAGTCTCGCAGAGGTCTCTCTGAGAACTGCACAAGCTTTGAAATCCCAGCCCCGCTGATGTTCCACGAAACCAATTTCAGCTCACTTGCCAGGAAACAATAAAAGCATCAAGGAAACTGTTCCTGTGAGTGCATCTCAGCAGAACCGGGGCCCACTTGAGCCACCAGGGAGGGAAAGTTATCTAAAGCTCTCCTGTACCACCGCTTGCTTTCAGCAGTCCTCAGTCTGTATTAGCAGCTAACATCTGAGGAAAGGAAAGGTTTGCTGCTTGGCAATGGTGTGGTGTTAATGTAACACAATCTGTTAAATGAAAAAGCAAAATTAATTCCAATTTGGTGTTTTCACATTTCACACTCCAGAGACTCTTACGGACGGAATGAAAGACAAGAAGGGATAGGGAAGAAAAAAAAAAAAAAAAATTAGGGAGTTTTTCCAAACTTAATCACCTACTTTGTTGAATTTCACCTCATTAAATCCAGAGGCAGTCCACGGGAAAAATAAGAAAGGTGTTTTATCTATGTTGGAATTTCTCACAATAGCATGAGAAATGTCTATCTGCACATGTTCCGCTGCCTGCTGTCCCTCTTCCCCCTGTCCCTCCACAGTTCAGCTGTTTAGCCTTACTTCATCCTCACAGTAAGGAATGGATTAAGCAGAATTACTTACTGCTATGCCAATTACAGAGGGATTAATTACAACTTTGCCTCCTGTCCCTCTAAGGTTGCACGTTTGTCCACCAAAATAAAGCTGAGTTCAGCTATGTGGATGGCTGCAAACACTGCAGGAGACAGAGGAACTGAGTTTTTCTCTTGTTGTACTCAAAGCTTTGCCTGCATTGCGGCGACTTAACCTAAATTCTTAACTCTAGGCAAAAGGGATTCACAACTGAGCTGCTGTGGCACTCGGTGTTTCAGCAATAAGAGGAGTTGGCAATAACACCTATTTGCCAGTGGCATCGGGCAAGTTTAATCCCCTCATATTTGCAAAGCACCTTGAGATCTTAGCACAGAGGGCAGAAGGTAAGTAGTGTCACTACTGCAATAAATCACAGTGTGTTCCAGTCAGACTGTACTGAACTCTCCGGACTTCAACTCAGGACATCTTTGGCTTCTGAAAGTACACATGCTTTCTCCAAACCAAAAAACTGGGAAGCTACACAAGATTTTTTTGTCTCCAGACCATTCCTTTCTTATTTATTTTTTTCTGAAGAAATTCTTCTCCATGCCACCCACATTTGCTTCCAGGCTAATTATACTGCGAGAGACAACAAGCATAAAGCTGATTATAGCATACTGAGGCCAGGGAAGGCCTCATCAAACAAACAGGACAACTTCCCTTGGTCTGTTGCTCACTTTTTTTTTCTTTTTTCCACTGGATGATGAATCCCTAAACCCGTATGACCATCAACCTCAGAAAGGGCTAAAACAGCCTTTGTTCCATCCACCCGCTTTTCTTCTTCCTTTCTGCCCCTCCCTTATATTTCCATCTGCACCCTCCCCAGCCTAAAAATTGCCAACCAAACCCTCCTGTTCAGTCTGGTTACAGAACAGAATGAAGCAAAGCCAAAAGAATGACCTCCACCGCTCCGAAAAAATAAGAGAGAAAAAAAATTCCAAGAATGACTACCAGTCATTTACAGCACAAGAAATAGGACAGAAGAATGCTAGCTGTCTCTCTCATGCAAATTTATAAACATAAGTGATGTTTCCCTTATCATTCTCTCTCCCATGCCCTTTTTCACCCCACCACAAGACAGTGGTTGTTCCGCAGATGAGCACTCCCCAGTCGGAGCCCTAACACCTCAAGGAGTTACAAGCTCCTTTTTGGCACTTTCTGAAGCCTGTGAGGAGGACGCCTGACCTTGAAGAGTTCTCAGCATCTTCAGCTGCCACTGATTCCAACAGAAACTTTGAGCACTCTATTTTGAGCTTTAAAATATCAGGCTAATAAGTTGCTATTACTTAATTTTTAATCGAGCTGTGCCTATTTTCTATAGACCTTTCTACACCCTGTAAGCCTATCCATTCCAATTTGTTAGTTTAATACTACCTATCACGTTATAAAAAAGATGTTCAGGTACAAAAAGTACATCCCTTCCAACTCAGGATAGTCTACAATTGTATGATCCTAAGTATCTCTAAATAAATATTACGCTGTATGTTTAGATGATTCATCAAATTAATTTGGAAAAGGGACAGTAGAAGAAGTACTCTACTGGCTGGGCTAATCATCTCTGAAACATTGATGAATCTGTTCTGATACTGTATTTTGCTTGTAGTCCAGCTTTTTTAGTACACCAAAAAGAGCCAGGATTTACCTAAAGCAAAATAGTTCATTTCAGTTCTTTGCCATTATTTATTATAGTCAATTTGTCATATCTACATTGCTTACATCACTAGTGACACAGCTATATGAGTAACAACATGTATCATGCCACTTTCTTTCTGTATACAACTCATGTTAAAAGAAAGAACAGAGTATTTCAGCTAGATGAATAACTATTATGCATTCAAAAATCAGAAATCAATTTCCCATCCCATTAAGTGACTGTGGTCATTCATTCTATCTCTGCCATAGATCCTGCTCTCCTTTATAAGAGAAATGTCATAACAACAGGCATTAGGAAAATTCTGCTAAAGTTTCATCTCTCTGAAAGATAAATATATTGAAGTAGTCTTTTGCAAGTGATAAAAAGGAGATGACAACAGTAATGAGAACAAAGGAGAATGAAGAAAGCAACAGTTCTGGTTTGCTGGTACAGTAACACACTGTTTTAATGCAGTTGTTTTGGGACTTTTTGTTTTGTTTTGTTTTTGTTTTGTTTTCTACCATCTGACAACATGTGTTACTAGTACTCTTGTGCTACTTACTCATGCTTAGAGGTCCTTAGAGGCTTGATTTTCTGACTCTGACGGAAGTCACCAAGGCACATTCATGAAGCAGAGCTTCTGAACTGAAGGACCCACATTACTAACAGGCATGCAAAACTGTCTTGGGTAAGAAGCAGTTGTAAGTACCTGGAGCTGTGGAGACTCATGGTCATTATCGTATTGCTTTAATTTCATTCCCTTAATAATCAATGCTCATTAATTAAAAAGGAATTAAAGAAGAAATAAAAATAGGTTACATAAAGGAAGATGTATGTAATCAAAAGTTTAAAAGTTAATTTAAAATCTCTCAGTCAGCACAAGGGGAAAATGCAGCAGGCCAGCTTCTCTGACTCAGGTGTGTAAAAGGACAGTAGGAATCTCCTCTGCCTTTTTAGGATGAGTGCCTTACCTCAGGATTAGATGGTAAGAGGAAAGAGTCTGTTGTCTGCTTCCTACCCAGTTACTTAGACAACTTTCAATGACTGTAGTATATAACCTGTAAGACACTACTTACGTCCTATTCCTTATTCCACATCATCATCCATTGTAATAGTATCTTTTAGCAACGCACACGACAAAAGGAAAATAGACATTCAAACGTGGACTATTAGCATTGTAACGTACATCCCACTGCCAACAAAATGTAATGCATAATAATGATACTAAAAAATAATAATGAAACTAAGCTGTACTAAAATGAGCCCAAATCTGTTATTTAATTGATGTCACATACCCCCACTGAAGTTTTGCACAATTGCTTCTTCATTCCTGAAACATGAAGTCAGTCCAAGGGGACTCAAAGCTATGCTGTATTTTCCATTTTTCGTTTCAATAAATATTACAAATACGTTACCATGTATCTGGGATTTTTCTGCAATCATAATAACAAACCAATGTTTTCATAATGTCGCCATAAACCGCAGCTATTACCTCACACAAGGGCACCATGTTTTGGCAATGCACTGCAAATACTAGACACAATTTCACCATCATCTTCCAAAATAATTCTTTGAACACATTTCCCAAAATGCTGTAGCAACAAAAGCTCTGGTGCTTCATCTCTTCCCTCCACCCTCTTGACAAATGAAAGAAAGCAGTGGAACAACCAGTGCTCTCTTCTGTATTTTGTTCATAAAAGGACCTGAATCAGAGTCATCCACTGCTAAGTCACACTGAAGTCAACAGGAAATATTCCAAAATGTGGAGAAATTACATTTGTAATTTGACCTGTGCCTATACCACATTTGGTACCTGAGTCGTGGGGTGCTCTGGAGCATAGCCTGAATTACACCAAATGCATAAGTAATACCCCCATTTTAATGTGGCAATTACTCCATTTGTACATGGAAAACAGTATGAAGATAAGTGGAAGTTCTTCCCATTGTGTCCCGAGCTTATAGCAGATATAAAACCTACAGAACTTCAGAGGCATCAAAGCCACTCAGAGACTAACAGGACTAGCCAGTATTTGTGTGTTCCAGCTACCTTGCTCCTCATCTCAATATGGTGTCAAGCATCTTACTGTTAATAAGGATTAAAACAATTTAATTAAAGCATTTCAGGGATCGCATCAGCATCAGGCCTGATTAATGATTCCTGAAGTCTACAGCAGCTAGGCTTTGTTTCTTATATATTATAAATATGACTGTGTATTTGCATTCTGGGTTCTTTCTCAGTTAAAGCCAGTGCATGCAAAATAAATTCCACAATCCCACATTTTGTATACAAAGGGCATCACACATATCCTGCAAATTAAGCTATTCTCCTGAAATTATCTTAGTCTCACACAATCACACTTCAAACACTCCATATGTCCAGTTTGGTTATTCCTCCTTTAAAAAACTAATAAATGTAAGACTTAAATGTAACTGTATTTCATCTAAAAACAATTATGTGCGGTACTTTGTGCCAGGAAAAGCATCAATAGAAATCATTAGCAACGCTTTCACTTTATTCTCGTCCCATTTAATGGGCCCAGTCCAACATCCAAGTTAAGTCAATGAGAGCTTTATAATTGTTTTCAGTAGGAGCTGGACAGAGCCCTATGATCATGTGGGGGCTTGTGAAAGGAGGCAGAATGACGAGCAGCCCTCTGTCTGTTCACATCACAGTACTACAAAGGCAGAAGAACAAACTTCCCCATGATGCTCGAGCCCAAAGCCGCATAGGAGCAAGCTACAAAAGCTTTGGAGGTGAGGGCAAATGCTGATCTCTGCACTTACTCAGTCCTTGTCCTCTTTTCTAAGACCACCAATGAGCACACCAAGCTCTGTCAAACATGATGCAAGCTTTCATTTTCTGAAAACCAGACTGACACAAGATGCTCAGTGCATGGCAAGAAGCAAATTCTTGCAATTACTCTCCTGAAGTGTTCCAAAAATTTGAAACAAGTATAAAAGATCCACCACTACATGGACCCTCCCGTTCATCAGGCCTATTTTCATTGCAAAGAAAGAATAAGTCATCCTCACAAGGGTAACTGTGAACAGTTACAATGTATGTATATTGTTTTACTGAACTCTACCTGATGAATGGCTCTGAAAACACAGATCAGTTTATTTCAGGCACTCACTTTGACGTTTTATATGGATAAAAGTAAGGACAGAGGAAAAATAAACTCTGATTTGCCCCCAGGCACCCCTGGAAGTGGTACAGTTCTTAATAGATCAGAAATATGATCCGAACTATTAAAAACATTGAATTACCCCTACATTCTAAAAGGACACGCAGATTTTTTGTATTAGCCGGCTCATATGAAATTCTTTCACACGCTAGTTTTTATTTCTTTACCAAAAATATGCAGTCTTCCTCAACATGTTTGTCCTTTCCTCCTGCTTTCAGTGTTAAATAATACATCAGAATCTTTGAAAATACAAATGTTACAGAGCCTTTGAAATGTAGGAGCCAACTTCACTGTGGAGATATTCAGAACTGCAGCGAGGGCTTCCTGGAAGGCACAAGCAGCACATGGTGCTTCAAGGGATTTCCAGAGTTCTGTTCTGACCTCACTTTCCCCCATACGCTGGAGATGGTCACAGAATCTGATGCACCGTAGCAATGTGGTGCATGCACACTGTCAACTTCATTTTCTTTTGGACAATGACAGGCAGCAAAGAAAGTTGAGGTTCAATCTCTGCAACCGGTCACTCACCCCCAGCCTCAGTGCAAATGTGACTGGAGCCTGATGACAAGGGGGAACTGACCACAACCCAGAAGGAGCCACACCAGATCCACCAACTGCATACTCTTCTGCCCTCTCTCCATCTTATGCTGTTTCTAAACCATATGTTTGAATTTACTGGGAAGGGTGACACGATGCAGCAGTTTGCGTAAAACCAACAGCACGCGACACATCCGGAGTTATAGCAGGGAAAAGAAACAGTGGGGGAAAGAAAAGGAAAGAGTCAGCTATTTGCTCAGTTTTTGCTAACAACATGAGGGAACTTGGGTTAACAGTGTGAATCAAATAAAAGAGCTTACGGATCCAGCTTGCAAGCTACCATTTAAATGAGAAGGGGACAATGGCAGGCTGTTTCCAGGCGCAGTCACACTCCCTTACCAGCAGCCTTCCCACCATAACCTGCCATGCACCCGCCCAGCAGCTTCCTGCAAACCACAGTGGGTTGGAGGAATCTACAGAAAATAAAGTGACAATAAATATGACTATATTACTTAGAGACGGAGCGGGAGGAAGCAAGAAAAATGGCCAGATTGTTGACATTAGTCAAGAAGACTTCTAAAATTTCCACGAACATAGGACCGAATAGTAAAGGTTTATGCATCCACTCGTTACGGAATTTCTGCTTGCCCATACCAGAACACAGGAGCTCATTCTTGTGTGACCATTAATGCTGAAGGGCGGATCAGCTGCTCTTTCACACTCCTGAAGAAACCCGCTTTATGGCATGCAAGGCGTAAAACTGTTCCACTAAGAAGACGTTCAAATAACTTCAGTACAGTCACTACGGGAAGACATGCTGTCTTGAGAACTCATTTCTTTGGTTTTGCTTTCCATTAGGATCCCCATTTAAATGGGTATGGAATTTTCTTTAGCTTAACAGGCTTGTTGTTCTCATCTCCACTTGTGAGAATCGTGGTGCTCCCCATAAAAATGCAGAAAGTATGCTCGTGGGAGAGGAGTGAAAGAAGAGCTGAGGGAGGAAGAGTCAGGACGGGAATAATATACAGGACTGAGCCTACTGGCTGGTTGGGGCTGTAACCTTAGGCCTTAGGAGTATTATTTCACACGCATACTTTAAAAAAGTTGGATTTTTGCTGTCCATACATTATGTTTCATTTAAAACTACGGGGAAGCTTTTAAGTTTCCAGCGTTATCATCATTTTATCTTTAGAGATCCAACTTTATATTTCTTTCATCATCTCAGATGTTCTCTACTAAAGACAGGCTTAGGCAAATAAAATGTAGTAGTTAAAACAGCATTTTCTCAAGATCACGTAACAGAGAGAAAAGGAAATCTTTATAAAATGAGAACGTAAATAACAATTAGTCCTTTTATTCATCCTCCTGACATCTCAGAAGCAAACAATCCAGCCCTACTTCTCATTTAAAAGTACATTTATTGAGAACAGCATTCAGCAGTGTTATGATCTGACATGAGCAGCTCTCTAGATACAGCAGCAAGAAACCTTTAGCCCTGTCCAAAGGTGTTAACAATGCAGTACTAATGTGACACGGCACTAAATGGATGGCCAAACACAGAGGCTTTGTTACATGCAGGAGGTTGCATTTTCATCATCTTTTTCCAAGCGTGTACCCAAGGAAAACACTCACTAACCTTTCCATTAAAAGCATCAGAAGCAATGTAGAAACACATTTTGTCCCGCATATTTTTGGATAAGTCTAGAATGGCAAGGGAAGAACACCTAAATTGCTAACAATGGATGTTCCAAATTTTTAAATTTTATTTTATTTTATTTTATTTTTGCACAGTGAATTTTCTTCTGCTTAACCTATTAAGAGCTAATGCAGGCTGGTCTGAGTATCAAATTAATACACACTCAAATCCTCTCCTAACTTCCAATTTTTCATATATTTTGCAGATAGCTTTTTACCAAAGATTTCATACTGTCTCATTCATTCCAAATCTTGTCTACAGATGATTTGGGTCAAAATCATCGCGTAATCCACACTATCAACTTTGTTTCTTCCGCTGCATTGCTAAAGGAAAACCGTGGTCCCGATTTAAAGCAGTAAATTCAGATCAAATGGGAAAGTGTTAAATTCAGAAGGGCTTTTGGTCCATTAACTTCCATGCTGATTTGACACGCTCTGCAGTGCTTGGGCAACAGACTCTGCTACACAACGTATTCCTAAGCAAACAGTGCTTTGTGTCATAAACCATCTGGGGTGTCAGCTCCAAGGGCCACTCATCCAAACTCCTCTGATATGTCTGGAAATGCTGAGGTGCAGAACAGAAACTTTTCTCCACTGCAAAATCCCTTTTGCAGGAATAAGAAAGCACTGCTGTCGGAGGAACGATGGAAGGAGCAAAATTTTGGCTGAGCTGGTTGTTTTCATTATTCTGCTGAAGAAAACCACTGGATACAGAAGCTTTCTGAAAACACTGATTTTTCTAAGGTACCAATAAAAGCGATACCATTCATAACCTGGACAGTGCTCCCTTTCATATCAGAGCCTATAGTCGCACAGCTAAGTGCCAAGCAGATGGTTGAAATCTGTTTTGTATAAAAAGTGTGCGCACACGCAGTTTTTTTAGATCCAGTTCTTTGTATTCATACTCAGGCCTAGGTTCTAGCCATCAAAACACTGGCACCGAAGCAATCATTAGCAGAATTTTAGGCAACTGGCAACTAAGGTATTCACTGTTCTCCACAAAACGTTCAGCTAATATCTCCCACATGTATAATTAAGGCAAAAGATCATCTTTTTAAATTGGTATCAATGCTTTGGACGGCTTTCAATAGACTGCATATGAATGTAAAAAGCTATTTTATTTACCTTCTTTTTAAACAATGTTCTAACTTCTATTACACCCTAATCATTTATAGATGCCCTTAAAAACACAGGGTTCCATATCAGACTCTACACAAGTATAACAACAGCACAAATTCATCTCCTTTTTGCCTTTCCGAGAAGGAAATTCCCTACGTTAGTTTAATAACAATGATCTGTCTTTCTTATTTGACGACCATTTATTAAATGATATGCTTTACTCATTTTAGTTGATCTAACATAACAACACACGATAGGCTTTCTGGAGGGGTCTGTCTCCAACAAGGGCCGTGAACCCCCAGTGCTGCTGATGCACACCGGGCAGCCTGTGGCACGGTACCGCCAGATCAGTCACCTCTCCCAGCTCAACCCGAGAGCAGGCTGTTCACCGTCACCAACAGCAGATCCAAAATGCTCCCCAGCATTTCGAACCCCTGTTGTCTGCCCAAGGTTCTCGTGGAATCTGGGAGCTGCAGACAATAATTTGCCTGGTGACAAATTAACAGAGGTTACCGTTTTGACAACCGAGGTTATCAAACAAATGGAGACAGCGTTTTTTGCACAGCGGTCTCGCTTCAGACCTCACTGGGCACAACTGGGAGCCGCTACCTTCGAAAGCACAGAGTTTTTGAAGCAAAGATTAATTCTGCATACAGTGCCAAGTCCACAAAGGCCCAGATGTTAGCCCTGACGGAATTCAGGTGAATTTTCATCACCGTCAGCCTGCTCGCATCTATCTGCCAGATACAGAGTTGTTTGGGATGAGTGGTTAGTTAGCATCTCTTCAAAGCACACCCGTACAGAACTTCTGAGATCGAGAGGTCTGTAGAAGCTTGCCGAAACCTCTCCCAGCACTTGAAATAGTCTGACTGCGCTGCAACTGATGCAAGTCAGCTGCAGGTTGAGGAAAGCCAGGCTTCTGCTCCATCACCTCCTCACTGCTTAGCGCTCCATGCCTCACTGGTGAAGAACACCATCCTTCTTCGCAGAGTTGAGCAGAACATTCATTAACTAGGCTCACAGTTTAGGACCCAACACTGAGTTTCAGCGTGGTGAGTCCAAACACACGGTGTGAATGAACACCTTTTAAAATGATGCCTTGACTGGCCCTACCACAAAGTAGGGCTTTGTGAACATACTGCTGAATAACTTCTAGTGAAATACTACAGAACGTGCCTGATTATAATCCATTATCTTGAAAGTAGTCTCCCTCTTAAAAATCTTATCAAAGAAAATAACTTAATAGCTCAGTCATAATACTCATAGGCAACACAGATCAAATCTGCCCAGCACTCTTCAGTTTATTCTGCGTGCCACTGAGAGAGTGGGTAAGAGAGGCAATGTGGAGACTGGACCCAAACCCACTTGCAGACCTCCCCGATTCGGCCCTACTCTTACTGAGCATGGCTGGAAATGGAAAAAAAATACTGAAACGGATTAGAAAAACTTTTAGTATGAATAACAAAGTAACTCCTCCTTTTTAATAAGCTTGTCTCATTTCCTTCATTTCAGATCTCTGTGGCACATGTAAAAAACAGATGTCAAATCTGCAGGCAGGGATCACGGTGCATTTTGTGCTCCGTGCCGTGGTTTTTGCTTTTCAGTAAGTTGGTTTCTCGCAGCGGTTGCCTACATCGCTGCGTTCAGTGGTGTCTGCTCCTCTCATTAATAATCTCCATGAGAAGAATTTTTCCTGGACACCCCCAGTGCCCAGTCCTTGGTTATAAAACATACGACAGCTCCTGTACGTGTGGCTGAAGATGTTAATTGTTCTCCAGGATGAAACCTTTCTGGACTGTCAGCTGCACACGTTGGTTCCCCACTGACTCCTAACCGCTGCCTGCACTCCCCAGCTGTCCCCAGGTAGGGAGATAGCACCAAAGCTTGCCCAAAAGCTGAGGGGGGTCCAGAGACTGCATTCTCTGCCAGCCCTCACTGCACAGCTCAGGCTGTAAATATTTCTGTACTTCACACCATTAATTATACTCCAAAGTCCCTGTTTTACATATTTAAGTAATTTCAATATTACATTTTCATCTCACTAGAAGGAGACCTTTAGAAATTATAATTGGGCTGACAGAAATCTGTAATTTGCAGTTCTTTGGAGCTCAGGAATGGAAAGGATGGTCCCGAGGTTAAAAAACAGGACTGGCAGTCAGTACCTCTGGCTTCTAAACCCACCCGTGCAAACCATTTTGTGGCACTGTCCCTCCGCTTTCTCATCTATAGGCTGAGGCTAATCCTGCTTCTCTGCTGAAAGAGCACAAAAATCTTCATGACTTGTGTAGTGATGTTTTCCAGAATGCCCTGAATTCCTAATCAAAAGACATTATTGGAACTATTAACATTATCGGTACTTCTAATAGTAAAGCAACTTCTATGTATATATACATATATATGGAAAAAAAAATACAGACACAGAATACGCATGCACATATATCACTCGATTTATAAACTCCAAAGCATGGTTTCCAGGACTGAAATCTCATTCATAAGCTATGCTAGGGATCTCTTACCTACCCTCCGTTTCTGAATTTTTCCCATACAAAGACACATTGATATTAGTCTAAGCTCCAAGCACAAAGGCTGCTCTGTGGAATGGCAAGAAACCTTCTTTTTTGTGTTTGTACAGTGACGAGCATAATGGGGTCCTGATTCAGGATGCTTGCACTCTACAAAAACAGACTAAATCAATGACACTAATACACATGCAGATTATCTATGAAGTAAATACGTGGCATGCAGGACAGCAGCACAGTATTCTTCCTAAACCTTTCATGGCATTTCAGGTAAACACCAAAACCTAATATGTTTTATGAGACACACAATTAGGTTGAGAGTTTGGGCAAGAAGAGCAAAACTGAGTATAATGTACAAATTAGAAGCAAAGGATGAGAGTTTTCCACTGAGAAACGCTGCCACATTCCCCTCAGCCACAAAATCAGAACCAGCCCGATGTTCATACAGTTTCAACAAAGATGAGAATCAATAGCCAACTCTACGATACACTGCCCATAAATAGCTCCTTACATCTCCAGAACCTGCGAGCAGAAGACAAACCAAAGTCTGAACCTGAAAAGACAGCTGTATTTTCTATAGCTCTGTGCATTTCAAACCCTGAAACCTGGATACTCTTAATGGAAGTGGAAAAGAAATCTATTTGGCTTTACTCAGCAACTGCAGAAGGAAACAGTACCAAGAGAACTGTGTTGCATGTTCTGTTTTCACTTCATTTCATTTAGCCTTTCAGTTCTATTTCAGTTTTGTTTCATTTAGCTTTTCTTTTTTTATTTTAAATCATCATCATATTTTGGTGATTCACATTTCACACCAGCACAGGAACAAGTCATGTAAACACAACACAACAAAACGACCCAGTTTGTTAATAGACATGCCAAACGGGTAAGAACATCCTTCCCTCCGCCCTTACCAACCATCACCTTCCCACACATCTCATCCCTATCCAAAAAAGCTTCTGCCCCAGCGAGGCCACAGCAACAAAATTTAGGGAGAAAACCCTATGAATAGAAACCTGACAAAACCTTCGGAGAAAATGTTTCCAAGTCTTGCTTTACAATGTGCCTGCAAAGAGGCCGCTGAGGGAATCTCTACAGAAGCAGACAATTTTCCTGCAGTTGGAGAGTGCAGATACTGCAGTAAGAAACGCCCGCTCCCAGTACCCGGCCCTATCAAGGTGCCCCAACCCTAACACAGGAGAGCCAACTCCAGTAGAGATGGGACACAGCACCTTGTGCCCATCGTTCAACCTTGTTCTGAAGCAAGGGATGCCCCCAGAATGACCATATTATAAAAACCATATGCAAAGCTGCCTGTGCATCTTTCGGGCTGCGATGGGCTTTGGTGGCTTCCCACTCCATAGAAGCATAGCCCCTTTGGGGCACCCAGCAAATGGCAAGGAACATAGCCTAAAGCAACCCAGTGGTGGCATACAGTACACTGTCGGAAACACAGAGCGGCTGTGTGCTTTTCCAGGCTCACACTTTTAGTTGGCCAAACAGAAGAAACGAAAGCTTTTCAGTTATAACCAGGCTACAAAAGTAAGTACAAAGTTCTGAATGGTTCCACCATCTTCCTTCCCCTGGGTCCTACGCTGTCTGTGGAGCTGGCACACAGCTCTGGCTCACCGTCAGACAGATCATCTCTGCCTATGCCCAACCTGCAAGGTGAATGGATGGAAGCTGGGACCTTTTTTTCACTCCCACATTTTTAAAATCAAGAAAACGACAAGCTCAGCACCAAGGAAGCCAAGAGGATGACAAGTTGTATGGCTTTCACTTTACATAGACTACTTTCCCAAGTCTTTTTTCTCCAGAGCTACAGAGGTGCTGAAGTACATTAGATGTAGACAAAAGTCTTTACTACTCAAAATTAAAGCATGCCCCTGGCACAGCATTCCTCACCGCTACAAAAAAACGATTATTCCCACAAGAAAATTCAATTTGTATTCAGTTGCCCCCATATATTTTTGTCCCCAAAGTAGTGGAATTATGTTAAGACTAAGTAAGATTCTATGAAGACATAACAAATATGCAACAGTAACATTACAATACAACCACGTAGAAAAATTAGCACTAAGGTAACATTTTAAGATGTACTGAGATCAAATAGCACTAAGGCACCCGCATCCTATGGAAAAAAAAAAAAAAGAAAAAGCGGCAAAGTCAGTCGGTATGAAGTTGAGAAAACATGACAGCAAAGTGCCGGTAAAACAGGAATAAAATAAAATTATTACAGATCTCAAAGAAGAGCCGCCAATGTGAAGTTCCACACTGGCTGTTCCAAACAACCAAAATGAAAAGTATAAAAAGGCAATCGGGAAACACATCAAACACCAATTTTAAGAATGGCAATACAATTACAATATAGCCTCATACAATTACAGCACAGCCTTTATAGTTACGAACGCAACGACTGAGAAATGTTACCTGATTGATCCCACACCACTTTTAAGGGAAACAAAGTCAACGCCAACGTCAAACTTTCGGAGTGAGCCCCGAGCTTGTTCTCATGTTCACTCCGACTGCGTTCTACAAGTCAAACATTGTACCACCGCGCTGAACAAGTGGCTTTTTTTTTTCTTTTCCTTAAAGTGACGAAAGGACAAGCCGGAGAGAAGTGCCTGGACGGACCCAGCGGAGGGGGCAGGAGAACGCTCTCCCGTCTTCTCGCAGCAGCCCTCCCCCGCCAGCGCTCAGCATGGCAGCCCCGCACCACGGGCAGCGCCTCGCCGCTCCTCCGCTGCCCGCAGCACCTGGCACGGCCGGCAACACACGTTCTTCCCTCCTTCCTTTTATTATATATATATATGTATGTATATATATATAAAAACTTAAGAATAAAGAAACACTGCAGCCACTCTCCAAATAAATAATAATAAAACCAACCCGTAACGCAGCGAATTACTCTCACGCGTCCCTCCATCCCCACCCATTGCGCTAAGTGCCACGAGCAGCGCTCCCCGCAGCGGGAGCAGCCCGGAGGGGCCGGGCCTCCGGAGGGGCCTCTCTCCGGCCGACCCCGTCCTGTCCCGACCCCGCGACGGGGTCCCCGTTCGCCGCCCTCAGGCGCCCCCCTGGCGGCCCAGCGGGGAGCGGCGGCCCGCAGCGCAGGCCCGGCCGCCCGGGGACGAGGCCCGCCGGGTGCCGGCCGCCTCAGCGCGGTGGGGAGGGGAACGCGGCCCGGAGCTCCCGAAGTCACTCCGCCGGGCGAGGCGGTGCGAGAGCGGGACGGAGCCGCTCCGCTGGCAGTTCCCGAGGCAGGCAGGCAGCGAGACGCAGCTTTTCCGCGCCTATCAAGCACCGGAGCGTCGTGCGCTCTCCGAGATGGATGAAGAGCCGCCAGTATTTTCAAAGGGAAAAGCGCCTGGCTGCTCGGGATGCTGCCTGCTTAGCATCAGCAGGGATGCACCGCAGCCACCAACGAAGCGCTGCGAGCACCGGGGGAGCAGAACTCGTAAGCACTGCGCGCTGGCAGAGTGCGCAGGTATGCGACCCTGCTTCTCCCCTCCGCTGCCGAGCTCATTACAGCAAACCAGGCCCGTGCAGGACATCAACAGAACAAACAGAGCCGAGAGGATGTCAGACTCACTTCTGCAAGGCAGAGGCACACATCAACTTGAAGGTATCCTACCGAGCATCAGGATATCACATCACACAAATACACCATTCCATCATCGGGGCTCCACGTTCACATACCTCAGCAAAGCACTATGTGCCTCTTACAGCATAAAGCCATAAGTGCTTGTTAAGAGCTCCCCAAGAAGCAATAAATATTTTGTAAACTATTTCTGTATTTCAGCTCTCCGGACAGCAAGAGGAGGAACAACAATTTCTCTCCTTCCTAAAGGTACCAATCACAAACACCACGCACACAGACACTGCAAGATGTGTGGTGGGAGAGTGTGTGTATGTGTTTGTGTGTGTTTTAATTAACTCCTTGAATGCATATGATGAGCCAGCCACCCAGAATTAGCAGTGCCAAACTCCCGATTTGACTCGAACACAGTGAGCACAACAGTGGGATCGTGCGGGCTGGCGTGTCACAGCCTTCTCCCGCTTGGGCTTTTTTTGCTCTCCAAGACCGGGTCACAATCGCAGCAATTGGTAAATTGGGGAGATGGTCATTAAAATCT
This sequence comes from Lagopus leucura, assembly GCF_019238085.1. Taxonomy (NCBI): domain Eukaryota; kingdom Metazoa; phylum Chordata; class Aves; order Galliformes; family Phasianidae; genus Lagopus; species Lagopus leucura. Next base: position 27,885,365 of record NW_024962335.1, on the reverse strand, counting down.
ATAATCTGTAACAGTCAACTTCTTCCTCGGCAAGTGTGAGCACAGCAAGTGAAATGAACACACGCAGGACGCTAACGAGTAGCCGGCATTAATTCCTTCAGAGTCATCTCAGAGAAATGAAATCGCGCCCATTTCTGTCACGGCGAAGAACCACCGGCTGAAACCTCCATTTGGCACTGCATTCACTCTCCAGACCCCAGACCTGAACACACAAGCCACAGAGTCACCTTCCGAAAGCACCTCAGCAAAAGGTAAATGCTACTTAGCCCAATACTAAAGAAATCTCACTGGCTTACTTTAAATGAAGAAGTAATCACTCTTACATCTACAGGTAGGTTTTAGGAGAGTGGGACATCATTCCGAGCAAGGCGGCTGATAGAAAGGCATTATTCTTTCTCCAAAACTCTCAGCAAACACAGTAGAAAGAAGAAAGCTTTTAGGGTAACTTTAGCTAAGAAAAGCACTTAGGAATACGCAAAGTTTCCTTTTAGGAAAATGATTTCTCCATTTGACAGTGTTGGTACAACCCCAAAATAAATTCAGTGGGAGTCTGAAATGACTCGTGCAGCAAAGCGGCACAGCAGCTAAGTATATTTCTCTCCTCCCAGCAGAGGCTTGCTTTACATCCTCGCCTTTCCCTTCTACGTGCCGCTCACCAGCACACAGAATGCTTCCAGGGCACAGAACCACTGACTGGTGATGCTGAACTTGTTCTGCTGTCCCCATACCACTGCTTGGTCCGTGCCTTTTGTCTGCCAGCTCTGCCTTTCTCCTGAGGAAGCACTAACCTTCCCTCTTCCACACATACTTCCTTACCTCAAACTAGCATGTCAAAAGAAAGGAAAGAAAACAGAAAAGAATGAAAGAGGGAAAGGGAGAGGACGTCACTTGGTCCTGATGCCTAGCGGAGCCTCTCTCTCAGTCTACAGAGAAATGTAAATATGCAGTAATTAATTGGGGTTTAAGAACATTCCCTACACTGGGGACATTGTTAAGCGGTCGCTTTATCTATTTTTCATTTACTAGATTTTATTAAGACATTAAAACTTTATGTTGGGCATTTCCGAGATCGCATCATTCGGTACATTTCACAGCTGCCTGCGAAGGCTCCAAATTCTCTCTACATTTCCACAGAGCGAACTTTCTTTCTGTTGTGGCCGTACCTGGTATATTTAAGCATAACAGCCCACCTTTAAAAATATAAAAAGCAACAGAAGAGTTGTCATTTTTGAGACATTTAAGCCCATTCAGAGTGCCACAGGAAATGCCCAATGCACACCCGGGGAATACCCCTGCCCCATGAAACAAGCAGAGCAGTTTCCAGTTACGATTCCTCCCTACACCCCTCCTGCAGACCTCATCCCCCGCGTGCACTGTGGTGCTCCCCTTCACCAGGCAACAGAGCTGTCACAAACAGGAATAAAGAATCGAGGAACTTCTTGGGAAAGCACGACAGTCCTCATGTTTTTGGCACGACAATTAATTATACATGCCGGTTCACAAAATGTAGTGCAATTTACTACTGATGCTGAATGAATTAATGAGTGTTTATCCGTCTGACACTCGGGATAATTTTCATTCCAAGTGTGTACCGTGAATGCCCACGGTAATGACCACAGCCTCCAAAGCAGCCCCATCGCTTCAGATTCCCCAAGTTGAGGTGTCCAGAAGTTTCGGTGCTGCCTGCAGTTTGCCAGGATGCGCCCAGACATCACAGAGGGGTGAGAGGGGAAGCAGAGGGACCCCTGAGTGATGTGCAGGCACTGAGAGCTGCACTACAAGCACTGTGCCAGACAGCCCTGTAGCTCGTGCTCCAGTTTACCGGGGAATGGTGGGAGAAGGACAGCATCAGCACGAGCAGATCGGTCATGCAGATATGACATGTGGGACCCCAGTGGCTGCACAACTGTGCTCCAGGAGCAGCGTCTGCCACCGACGTTGGCTAACAACCTGCGACAACTGCCTGAAACCCCATCCTCTGCACACCGTGCCCATGTACACACATGCACCCCACAAGCCCACGTGTGTCTGAGCATCCGTGGGGGAGAGGAAGCGCGTCCTCACGGCCGGCTCTGTCAAACGCACATCTGTGACATGGGCAGGGGCTGCTCTGTGTGCCTGTGCAACTCCAGTCAAACACACGCCGTGTAAACAAACGGTAATGATTAACAGAGGTATTGGTTGGGATCACCAATTTCAACTGCAGGGGGAAAATTGAAAGAAAATAAAAAATAAGTGATGTGTCCCGAGGTTAGCTTTTATTGCTTCCCATTCCTACCGCTTGTTGTTGTCTGTGCAGCAAACGGAGAGCGGTGTATTGACTATTTTAAGTGGAATGTGCACAGGAGCAGCTCTGGGATCCCTGAAAACAAGACAGACGCCTACAAAAACGGAGTGGAGCCGCTCGCTTTATTTCTACATGAGATGTTTTGTCCGGAACGATTTGTTTGTATATCGAATTGATATAAACGCAGAGAGACTTCAGAGGAAGAAAAGTCCACCAGCAGAGAAATGAAAGGACCCATTCTGCCTGGCAGGCTCTGCATGCACGCTGCTCACCACAAAGTTCAAAGAATAACCCAACCCGCTCGCTCGGACACGTCTGGATAGGACCTCGGTGGGGCCGACGGAGCACTTTCATCTGTCCATCGTAGGGACAGAGGCACTGCTGCGATGCCGCACAGCTTCAGCACAGCAGTACCAGCAGTTTCCTCAGGTAGTTGCACTAAGTTGGTACGACGCACGTGTACAAAAGCATCTTCCTCTGTTATTGCAATGGTAACAAAGCAAAGAAAAATGCCCAATATTCCACACAAGTCTGGAAAATCGGCAGTAGGAGGGCAGTGCGGGGAGCAGTGCAACACACCAACCCCAATTCTGGCAGAAAAGCATTCTGCTTGCAGAAAGAGGGCAGAAAGCGTTAAAATAGTTCTTTTCGGCACTTCCCAATTTCGTTTCTCTCCGATGCCTCAGTTCGGGCGCTCCTTTCCGTCCTCCCCTGCCCGCTCCCACCCGTTCCCTCCCTGCCTCCCCTCCGGAGCGCTCCGAGCGGCGAACAGCTTGCCTGAGCATATTTGTACCCAGCTGGTCTAGCACCTAGCTCGCACCGCACCGCCGGATACAACCAAATGTTTATACAGGAGGGAGCTCGCACCGAGACGATCCCCCCCCCCAACCCCCCCGGCAGCGCATCCCTCCCGCCCGCGGCCGGGGACGACGGACTCGGAGCTGCGTGGGGGTTGCCCGCATCCCGGGGGGCCGCAAGTTGGCAGCAAGTTTCCCGGCCCCGCGGCGGAGGGCCGGGCCCGGCGGCGGCGCGGCCAACAAAGGTCGCACGGAGAGGAACGGAGCGGAGCGCTCCCGGCGCGGCGGCCCCAAACTTTGCCGGGAGGGCACCGCGCCGGGCGGGGATCCCCCCCACCCCCACCCCGGCGGGACGGAGCCGCGCGGAGCGGAGCATCCCCGCATCCCCCGCTTCCCCCCCATCGTGACAGCGGCGAGGTGACGCGGGGCGGGGTGGGGGAGCGGGGGCATCGCGCCGAGCATCTCGCAGCGAACAGCGAGGGAAATACAGGAAAAGAGAGAGAAACACACCACCACCATCACCGCCCCCCAGGAAAAAAAAATAAAAAATAAAAAAAAAAAAAAACAAAAAAACAAAACAAAAAAACAAAAACAAAAAACAAAAAAACAAAACAACGAACGCCAAACCCATCGCATCCCGCCCCCCGCCCCACCAAGTCACCTCACCTTTCAAACTCCTGAGGTAAATCAGGGTCAGTGAGCATGCTGGAAAAGCGCAGTTTCCCTTTGTCACAGCAGCCACCTATGGTCGCCTCCGACTGAACCTGTCAAGTGAGCCCGAGCCCTCCACACCGATGGATTTTCTCCCTCCTCCCGCCTCCCTCCCGGCGCGCTGCTCTGAGCGAGGGCTCCTTGACCAGGCTCTTAAAGGGGCCGCGCCGCCGCAGCCCCGCTCGCCGGGCTCCCCCCGCGGCGGCGCGGCGCTGCGCACCCGCGGCCCCGAGAGCGGAGGAAAAAGAAAAATAAAGAGGTGGGGGGTGGGGAGAGCGGAAAAGAATAAAATAATAATTAAAAAAAAAAAAAAAAGCCTGACAATCCACCTAAACCGGGAGTAAATCCCCTGCGCTGAGGAAGATCAGCGGGGAGAGGAGATAAAACGAGAGCGGAGTGATTAAATGGAACCAGTTACCAACTCTCTGCGAGTTGCGACGGGGGAGAAAGGATTGGGCGCAGAAAAATGTTACCAAAGGCATTTGTGCTCGGAAGAATTTCCACTCCTTTACTCCCCCCCGCCCCGCCCCCCCCCCCCCCCCCCCCCCCCTCCCCAAGCCCCGATCTCTCCACTCCTCTCCCTCTTTCTCCCTCTTTGGGGAGGGGAGGAAAAAAAACACAACAATCAGGCATTGTTCCGCGGGAAGAAAAGCAACTTTGACAGATTGAAATATAGCAGAGGCCCCTTCAAGGAAACCTGTAAACAACTTGTCACTCACTGCCGCTCCGCGCAGCGCCGCGAGCCGCCCTGGCAGCGCACCCGGAGTTGCCTCCTCTCCAAACTCCATCAGACGGCCCCGCCGTGCGCCGGGGGAAAGGTAGCGGCGTGCGGAGCGGCGCGCACACGCGCAAACAACAACAAACGCGGCTCTGCCCTCCTCCGCTGGGGCCCTTCCCCTGGAGACGCTCCATTCCTCCCCGCACCCTTTTCCCCCGGCCCGTTTCCAAACGCGCTCCCCGGGGAGACGCGCGGACGGAGGGAACGAAGGGTGGGAACCGGGACCGTGGGGCAGCGTCCGCCCCAGCGCCGAGAGCGGCGGCACGACGCCGGGCCCGGCCGGCAACGAGCTGAGAGCGGGAAAAAATGAGAGAAAGGGAAAAAAAAAACCCCACAGAGCACAACACACCGGTCTACTGCTCCCCAGCACACACACCCACGGAGCTATCCTCCATTCTTTCCAGTTCCCCAGCCCTAATTCCTTTCTTTCCCTCTCTCTCTCTGCTTTAATTTGCAGCTGGACAACATTAAAGGCCTTTAAAGCCCACGAGGCTCTGACCCCACAGCGGTGGGATGAGGTCCGCTCCCCCCCACCCCCCCACCACCCCATCACCCACACCTCCTGGCAGCACGCAGAACGCAACTTGGCTGCACCAGTGTATGGGCACATCCACACGGAGCAGCCACGAAGCACTCAGCATTGTTGTGCCCACCGGCTGAAAGAAATCCCCCCAGAGCGTGTTATTTTTATTAATACTGAACAGCTACCCTATTTAATCTCCCCCGGCCCCTCCATGCACACGTTATAAGCCAGCAGGCTCAGGCTGGGGCTGCTCAGTCCAGCGCCGCACCATTGGCTTCACCCCCGGATAAACGCTTCTGTCACCCCAAGGAGCACAGCCCTACTGGGGACGGGTGCAGGGCCCAGCACACAGGAGGAGGACCCAGGCTACCCTCAGCATGTTCTCCCCAAGTCCATCCCGGGGGCTCTGCCAGCTGCTGGCAGGAGGGAGACCTAATGGCTCCTCGCCGTGGGGCAGCTCTGCCGATTTCCTCCAGTAGCCCCTGGCTAATAATATTTTCCACAGAGGTTCATTCATGGGAGCCTGACAAACCTCGTTACTATGTACAAGGATTTTTATTTGTTATTTAGTAGCTAGCCCTTTTAGGACAGCTGTGAGGTAGACACTGAAAAGGCAGCGGATGATTAAAAAGAACAATTCCACATACTTTCTCTTTCATCTGAGTGTCTCAAACCACGTTAAGTCTCACATTACTCCTCTGCAGGTAATAAATATAATTAGGGCTGATTCCAAAACTTTATTTGTATTGAAAAGTATCTCGCTCCACAGGGGCTCCATTCAAATCAGCAAGTCTCTGTGTGGAGTAGGAGGCTACTTAGTAGGAGAATTTGGCCTCAAATAAGGAAACTGAGATGCAGACAGGCTTAGCAGCTTGCCCAGGCTGACACCGTTAGCCAACTGCAGCAACGGGATGGGAAACAAAGATCCACGCGCCTCAGCACGCAGCAGCCCTCACGCTGCTGAAACACGCTGTGTGTTTTTGCTGCTCTCCTCTGAAAGGCGTGACTTTTTACACGTGGTTAAAGCACGCTTCACCCCTCTGCTCATACTTGTGAGGGCCCCCAGCCTTTTCCCTTTGACTGTACCCTCAGCAAATGCTGCTCCTCCTCTGCCATTCCACGCTCTTCTCCAGCCCGCTTGCCTTTGGCCCTAGGAGCTGCCTATAGACAGGAGCTGGTCAGGAGATCCAACTATAAGGACATGAAGATGACCCTTTATTCAAAGAGTCTACAACAGCTCCAGGACTACTGTATTCCAACTGTACATTAGCCACATCCAGCTCTCTAACCTTGTGTCCTTTTTACAGCTCAGCTCCACACAACTGCCCTCCTCTGTTCATGTATGTTTATCTCCATTTTCCCTCCTGTTTAAGCATCTTCAAAACAATGAGCACAATCCCCTCTAAGTCCAAGTCTGTGTCATGCCCAGCATGCTGAGGCTCCTCAGTCAGCTCTCTGCTACTATGATTATGAACCAGAGCAATTGCCATCTACATCAAGAACTATGGAACAGGACATCGGCCAGACCTGAACCATAATAAAAGGAAAAAAAAACAAAAACAAAAACAACACATACAAGAAATGCTGGGGGACAAAACAAAGATAAACAAGCAAGAGGGAGTGCTGAGAAGGAGAGAGGAAATGGAAGGAAGAAAGAAAGGAAGCAGAGATCGTTGCTGTGAATGTTTCTGACATAAACCTTTCTTTTCCCTTACCCTAGCCCTAGCTTACAGCACTTACTCTTACTGTACTCTATTTGCTGCTTAGCATTTATCTCCTTCTCCCTGGTTTCCTTCATCTGATGCTTTTCTGAGCCCCCAGCTTGGTGAGAGGACGCATGCTTGGGTCCAAAAAGGAGAAAAAAATGTTACCCTTATTGCAGTATCAATATTGTATTACTGCATTAGTGTATGGATATCATTGTGTCATTATAGACTCATCTGTAAAGTTATGTTCTCGCAGTAAGTTCAACTACAAATGCAAGAAGCAGCAAGCCAAACAAACAGTTTGAGAGAACCTTTGAAACCTTCCTATGGTCATCTTGAATCCTTGCTTTGTAGAAATTGCCAGGACACAGAATTAAAACTGCTGTCTTATCAGAATCTGGAGAAAAAGAGGAATTTGGGATCAATGACGAACATGCCCCAGCTGAAACTAAGACAATACATAACCACAAACCTTGTTCAGTTCTTCTCCAGCTAAGAATCAGGGTGTAAGTCCAAATACCTCTATGGGATGAGAAAAATGAAGTCTCCCCCTGCTAGCCCTTCCCCTTGCATTTCTCTTGCTCCGTTCCTCTCAGGAGTGCCCAAAAGAAAAAGGTTCAGGCGAAATAGAGCAATTGGAGTTGAACTGAACCAAAAGGCTCTGACTTTCATTTAGGTGAGGGAAACAACTCGAATTATAAACTCTTATCTGAATTTTTGTGCGTTAGTGATTTTTTGGTTGCTATTGTGGTCCTCCAGTTCAAGAGGTGAACCAAAAAATCAATTATCCACCCAGCTCAAGTTAGAAATGCCATAACTCTGGAATATTACACAGACGGAATCCACAGGTCTTTATACACAAGCAAATGGGCAGAAAGAAAGCCTTAAACTAAGGAGATGATTTAAAAAAATAACAATAAAAAGCATCAAATGATAACACTTCAGCCCGGTGCCTTTGGCAGCTGCTGCAATATTGTAAGTAAAGGAAGTGCTGGAAAATAAAGTGAGTTTTTCATGTTTTGTTGTTTCCACTGTAGGTTTTAATAATAGAGACCTACAAAGTCCAAGGAAATGTAAGATATTCCACAGAATGATTTACTGGAAAATTCTCATAGAAAATATGCAAAACTCTGAAGATCCTACATGGATTTTCTTTTTTAGGCATATATCCAAAACAACTACAGCATTAGGAACGAAACTCTAACATTTCTAAGAAAGGGTTTTTGGAATAGGTTAAGAGAGAGAAAGGAGAACAGAGTGGGGTTCATGCATTTACTATGAAGAATATCTTGCAAATAATGAGTGCTTATTTCAGAGTATGGAAATGTTTAGCTACAATGCAGTTTGGATCATATGCTTCGGAACAGATTTTTCCTTTCAGTGTGCATGCCTAACTGCCATTTCCATTAACGGGAATTAAGTACATGTGTCAAGAGAAGAAGTTAACTCTTAGAAATATAACTAATCCACGCTTTTTTAAAAAGAATGTAAATGCCACATCAGGCATGTTTGGTGTTGGCAAAACGGAGCGCTGAATATAGGATCGCAAAATCTGAGAAGGAGAAGGCGGTCTGGAGGACTGAAATTTCTGTGCTATTTAGAGTTTTTCAATTTACTGAATTTCTTCAAGGAAAAGTAAAACCATCTCACTTGCAAGCGAGAAGCCCTCATTTATCAGATATTTACCTGCAGTTTCAGTGGGGGCCTATCATCTGCAACACTCCCCATAAAGCAGTACTGACAGTACCCTTAAGGAGAAATCTGAACCTTCATCAAAAATTGGAATTCAAACTTCCTTAAGGACCACTAAAAATGATTACAGAGTTCTCATCCCTTTATTAACATCAGCTCTGCTCTCTTCGATTCCGTCCACTCCACATCGGCCGAGGTAAAGGTAACTCAAAATTCATACAGAACTGTAAACAACTGCGCATTTTTAGAAACAAAATGATATGTAAACAGATGCAAAAACAACAACAACAAAAAAAAAACAAAAAAAAAAAAACAAACCAAACCAAAAAACCCTCAATACAAACAGACAAACAGACAAACAGAAAAAAACATAAAAAGATAGGGAACATATCCATGGATAGGAACCGTCTTTACAGTTCTTTAAGAAGCTAACTGGATTTCAAATCTACAGTTTCTCATCAAGGCTCTGATCACAAAGCATTACTAGAGTAAGAACCTGTTGCTCTCAGTCTTTTTCCTAACTTCTTTTTTAAGTATGACTGTTTTGCACACAAGTGCCATCCCTGTCAAAGCCTGCAGCCACACCTCACCCACCTTGTCCTGCTCAGGCCGATCACATCCAAGGGACCACCCAGCCACTGCCAGGGCCCAGCCCATCTTCAGCCCCTGGGATGACAATGCCACCAGGAACATCCCTCCTCAGTGTCATTTGGGATGACTGTTACCAACATGTAAATGCCTGCCACAATACACCAGATGATGAACTTTGCTCATTTTATACAGACAGCCAACTCCCATCGGAAGGAAATGACTCCCTTTTCCCCTGGTGTGTGCGTGGAGGAGTGGCTGGGAGAGATCGAGTCTCTTTTGAACCAGCAACCTCAGTTTTATAGTCAAACATAAGCCTTTGAGCCCACATAGCCTAATGGCACAACTTTGATCTATTTATAAAACTAGATAGTAAGTGTTGAGCATGACTCAAATTGCACTGAAATCGAGATCTTTCCACTTAACCCAGTGGGTCTTCCTGAGTCTCCCTCAACACAATGCCTGCAGAGTTTATCACCACAGAATTGACATTTCCCCAACAGCAATACTATACAAACTCATCCACTGACAAGGGCTATGAGCATTATATTTTGTCTCTGTGTTCCTAACCTGGCTGCATTTTCCACTATAATCTCCTCTTCCTAACCTACGCACCAAGGAGGCTGGGTTTAAAACAAATGGATTTGCTCCCATTGATTGTCTGATATCAAACAAGCATCATGCAATTAAAAGCTCAAGGGTGATTTGTAATAATCTACCACAGCTAGTTCTGTGTACTTTCTAAAGGCGTTCCTTCATTTTGCAGCCCTGTGGTTTGCTCTGGTGTTTGCAATCAAAATTCTCCAAGCCCACACGTACCTGCATTGTCTGCTTCTCTACACCGTCTTCCAGTGCCATTGGGATCATTTCTTACATGTTTACTGTAGGGCTATCAGCCACCTTCAGCTAACCAGCCTGGGCTCTTCTGTGTGGGCATGACGCACATATAGCTCAGTTTATGGATGCCCTCCATTTTACGTACTCATTTGGATTAGAAGAGAAAATGTAAAATACTTCTAAATAATTTTACCATTTTCTTTTCACTTTGTATTAGAAGACCTATGAAGAATAAGGTCTTCTGCAAGAAATACCTTCTATCAAAACCAGTTTACATTTTAGACTAACTGTAATCAAACAAAGAACACAGAAGAGATAAAATTCTTACATGCTGTAAATTGTTTATCTACATTACTCCTTTTTAGTCTGTATAACCACAAGTATTCATGTAACCACTATACAGCAAATGTTTCAAAAAAAAAACCATAGATGCTGAAATGTGCGGTTTTTAAATTCAGAACAGATTTGTAAATACATCCCCTTTCTAATGTACCACACACGTTTGCTGCATAACATATACAGTCTGTGATAAGATTAATACAAATTAGTGTTTATTAAATGCACTCTACTGATATTTAACTTGTTATACATGTCACTGGGAAGATCAAGCTGTAAATTAAGTTATGATTCTAATGACATTAAATGCATCTCTGGAAGGAGTCATAAAATGTTGCCATCTTACACCTTGCACGCTGAAACAGCAGTCGCTGAGGATGTAGAGTTATGTTACATTTCTGAAGCAACAAAAGTGTACTATATGCATTCATTTATTTTAATGCAGCTCCGATGCCATTTTATGACTGATTTTCCACTTTGGGGTAAAAGCAGAACGAATGCCATTTGGTTCTGTTGAAACAAAAAGCTAAGCTTCCACTTCCAACACAAAACCCCCAATTCAGCCACTATTACAGCAAAATAAATAGGCAAGTATGGTATAAAACAGATTGACTGCTTTACTGTTAGTTCTATAGAGACTAACTCTTGCTCCTTTTGTTATATGGGACAGCTAGAGGCTGGCAGCATTGCTGGGTGCCATGGTAAGTGCCCCTGGGAATGCTTCCACACTTTGTTGCAGAAACAGAGCAAGTACTGCTATGGTATTTTGAAGCGTAAGTGTGAGAACATTGGAATATCTAGGGATGTTTTTCAAGAGCTCTAATGCCATCCAGGTACAGAGGGGTCGACCTTCTGTTACCATTTAGCTTGGAAGCAAGACAGATTCTCAACAGGTGGCACTGAAGCGTAGTGAGAGTATAAAACAATCAGGAAGGAAATATTAAAAAAAAAAAAGCCAACCAAAACAACAACAAAAAAGATAACTGGATTGAGACCAACACTCATTTAGATTAAAGCACAAAGTAGTTTCTCAGGAACGTTTATCAAAGAAAACTTACATCATAAATTTTTCTTTTCCTGGAGAAGATCCAAGGCTGAGTGTCTCTTCTCTTGCCATCTAACACTGCGCTGAATCCAGACCGCACATTTGCTCACCCGTTTTTCTCCTTAAATAACACTTTCTATTTCTGATGATGCTTTTGTTTTGTTTTACAAAGTTTAATTTCTCTTTCTTTGTTGATGCATTTTCCTTTTGTCATTATTTCAGAGTTGTGTAAAAGTAATTAGTGACACGATGCCAAGAACTGAACCTCACAAGCAACCTAAATATTTTGATTCACTGAGAATGCAGTCCATAATTTACAAGTGCCTGACCCTTGTCCAATAAATAAAATAAAACAAATTAGATAACTTCTGCCTGTTAACAACCTTAGCCTCGCGGATAAAAATCTCAAAATGCAAAAACAATGAATGCCACCACACCAATATCCTCTCAACACTTCTGCAAGAAACACAACCATATTCTTACATATGGTTTTTAGTACCTGACCCCATACGATCAATCCAATGAATCATTTCTCCTGTTTTTTGCATGTAGTCACTGCCTTTTCCCGAGAGCAACATGGTTCAAATTCTGCACAAAGATTTCATATGTGGGAATGTCACAGGTGAACCTTGTTTCCTAAAGAATTCTGAGCTAGCAATAGAATGGCAGCAGGTGGCTCCAGGAGGGCAAACAGTGGGAAACAAGCGCAAGTGTGTCACTGAGTAAGGTACCATGACTTAGGAGCCAAGATACAGCTTGTCCCCACAATATTCCATGAGCTCTGAGGACCATTGCTGGCAGCTGCTAGGCACCCCAAGTTGGGTGCCTAGCATGTCATGACTAGACAGGTAACCTGAAGTGCCTTTCAGAATGTTTGTTGTTGTTTTGTATGGCTAACCCTAAAATCTTGCCCTTGGGCACATAGTGCAGAGATAAACACAAGTTCTTTCTTTTACTTCACAGATATGGAAATACTCCAGAAATCTAGACCAAACAGGAAGCTGCAGAGAAGTCTGTTCTCTATACTTACCACCTTTTCTTCTGAAAGAATGACTTCTTGTTGTAATAACTAAAAAAGTAAAATGGAGTAATCCATTTTCCTTTCTTGTATTCCATAAAAATCTGTCTTATCTTTTCTCTAAGCAGTCTTTTTACTTTTTCTTCCTAATCTCAAGATCAAAACTTACACTGAATCTCTTCATTTTTTTCTCTGTTTCTGCTGTATTCATCTCTAGGTGGCCTAACACATAAAGATCTCAGTACTACAGGAAAAGGCTTACTACTGACAGATGACACCAATATTTTCAGTGTGATTTATTCCATTTTCAACCACTACGTCTTGTGTTTAGATCATTCCACCTACTTCAGTTAAATATTTCATAGGAAAACATAGGTCTGCTTCCTTTCTGCTTCTTTGTAGTCACAGTCGTACTAGAAAAGGGAAGGGTGTATCACATCATCCCTTTTTCTAGCCAATATGTAATACTACGTTTTTATTAACACCACAATTATGTAGCTAACCTACCCATCCTCCTACGCTGCAAGAAGAATCCTCTGCCGTCTCCCACTCTGACTTGATGGTTTCTGCCTCAGATGCAAACGTTTCTTCACTGTTTCACTACAGTGGTCACAAGCATTTTCAATTCATTAGTACAGATAAGACAAAACACCTATTACACTCAGATTCAGAGTACCCCCACCGCAGTGTTTTCCTACACCAAATATCAATCATATACTTTTAGTTTTGTCCTGCATCCCTTAGAAGGCTGTCTAATTCTCAAAAGTACAACTGTTTTTCCAACAGGCTCTTGTGAAGATGTTTTTGAAAGAAAACTTTCTGAGAAAAAACATCTAATGACTGTCCTCTACTATTTGTTGACGAGCTCAAGGAATATCATTAGACATCATTTTTCTTTACAAAAGCTCTGCTGACTGATAGCCATAATATCACAATGCTGTCTATACGTCTCTTAATTTTACTTTTTATTACTACTTCAACCCATTTATCAAGTAAGGAACAAAAATTCATTAGACTAATTCTCAGCATCAATTCTACTGTTCAATTAAAGAGAAGCAGAAAAATTGCTTTCTCCAACCTCAGAGCTTAGAAGCCAGTATTAAAGGAAAGACTACATATTAAGTTAGCAGCCCTATCAATTTTAGCAGCACATTTTGGTATATCTCACTGTACCTGGTATTCTGTTGCTCTTCATTTGATGGGTTTAGCACCTCCTTTCCCTTCATTCTTGTCTGTGACAGTAGCTAATCCTTAATATTGCAAAAGAATGGGTATGGGTTAGATTTCCCTCTTAAGTCTTCTGTGATGGAATATGACAAGGAAATAATTTGGTTTTTCAGCAAAATCCTTATCCTCCTTACCTATTATTCTGTGTTAAATACTGAAGAAAAAAGTTCTTAACTTTTCTTCTATGCTGCGCTGCTGAGGGAAAAAAAATGATTTGCAAATGTGACATGGAAAGTCTTCTAGAAAATATCTGAATTTACTCCCTGCAGTTTCAACAAGCCAATCCATTCTCAGGACACCACACTACTGTTTTGAAGCTAGCACTTCAAGCTAGCTGTAATCACAAAATCCTCCAGTTTTAAGTGACACCTATTCCAATATACTGTATACTAGGCAATGCAAACCAAGTGTTCAAAGAACTTGGAACCAAGTCTATCTTCTAGACTTGCTAAGCCTTCAGAGGTTGACAACCTTTCACCATACAACTGCTGCACTAAGAAATTCTCTTTGTCAAGGAGGTATGAAATGGCATCAGCTCTCAAAAGCTGAGAAGGAACTATAGCTTCCTGCATCATGCTATTGGGCCGGTGATTTGGTGAAATTAAGCCATTATATAAGAGTTTTAATAGTCTCTGCATACAGTTGAACTAGTCCTTACAAGGAAAAATACAGTGTTTTTAGCAATAATCCAGTGATCTGCATTAACAAATCTGATTGCAGAGTTTTGTGCAGTGCTCACACTGTTTTCACAGATGGGTTTCAGCTAAAATCTAGCTAAAGTCTAAATCTTTTTTCTTAAAAAAAAAAATATATATATATATAATTATTATTATTATTTTTTTAACGAAGCTTATTAAATGTTTGCTTGCATTAGAGTTTTAGTTGTGAACACTGCTTTCATTATTGGATCATTGGTAACTATATGCAGTCTCCCTGCCCTTCTCTCTGATATCCATACAGGATGTGTAATGTGACCTATCTCTAAAATACAGAATATTCAACAAGAAGTTTTTAGCACTGCATTTTTAAAAGTTGCTATACACAATCTCTGTGTACCAAAATGGTTGTTCATATGTGACTACTCAGCTATTAATACAGTAGAGTGAATACACAGTATGGGCGGGACTGCAGCCAGAAAACCTCTTAGAAACAGTTTGTTAGACAATTTCAATTCACAGGTTGACCAAACATGGGAAATAATAGAAAGAAGGATCATCCCCACCTTCATGGGCAGTACAAAGGCAATAGACAAATTACATATGCTTTACCGGGTTCCACATCATGAGGACAGTGAGTCCCATGCATCTTTGTTGTTTTAGCCTGACTGCACACAGTCACTCTTTGCATAAATCAGGAACACCTGTCTAGGATTTTTAGATATTCAGCATCTGTTGTTGAAGAGTCAGATGTTGCTGAGCCATTGCTGGCCATCCAAAAATCTCACAGATCACTGCACAAAGCAACAAGGCAGTAGATTATCACTAAAAGCCACAGCCTATTGCCCAATTCCTTACATTTTACACACCTACAGAAGCTTTCAGACTTCTCATGTTCACCGAGTCAATTGTAAGACAGAAGAGAATCACTATAAGAAACAAATACAAGCCTTGTGCCATCATTTTAATCTGGAGCCTAATACAGTGGCACTTCCTTACCAGTAAGTAGAAGTTTCCTTACACTTAGATTACTGACAATTCTTATTTCTGGTAATCCAAAATACATCTGTAATATTGAAGTCATTTCCCTGACCATAATCCTTCTACATATGTGTCACAAGTAACCACCAGGTAAACTTCTTTTTTCGCATGTGTTTAAATACACAGAGCTGAAGGAACTATTCACAGAAAGGACTCAGATCGGCTACTGTGATGCATTTCAAACATTACAAAAAATACAAAACAAACAAAAATCACGAAGAGATAAGTGTAAAGTGCCTTTATGAATATAAAGAATCTATAAAGCCGTCACTAGGTGGGTCCATAGCAATGGATTAGACTTTGAGAGATGTTACACACAAAACATTAATGCTTAAAACAGACGCAATACAGACCAAAAGAGAGTCTGGAAACAGGAAACCAGAAAATGAAATGGGAGAGATTCTTTCCTCCAGCTGCAGAGCCATCAGGCCTCGAAACCAGGGGGCTGTATTCCGCATTGCTGCCTATCCCTGCGGATGCTTCAGTGAGGAAGACTACAATTCAAATGAACAGAAGTTGCTCGCGTTCTCTGGTCAGCAAGTCCACACGCATCCATAAAAATGGTAATTCTCCTTTATGTAGGAGTAAGAGTGAGGATGAAGAAAGGTATTTTTACGGACCTAAATCCCTGCATCTTCAAGCCAAAGGAGGAATGTTCCTAATTCATCCTTGAAAGCATTTCTTTGGGGCAGTGAGTGGAAAGGAAAGTGTCATTTCTTAAAGTACTTTCCTCTTGAACTACTATAAGAATAGGGTGTGGGTTCCAGACAGAAAATCCATTAATTTTGGTCTGGTAACACTTCAGCCACGTGGGGAACTGCTGCAGTATGGCCACCATGACAGCAAGAAAGAAACAACAGGTATTTTCTCATTTCTGCTAAGCAGAAGCTCCTATTAGGATACAAAGATGATGGAAAATGTGGGTGGATTATTTGGTTCCAGCTGGCTCCACATCACACAGTGAGGAAATGCCATGATCTTTGACAGGTTCATATTAGCAAAAATCAAGTGAAAGATTATGGGAAAGCTTCCCATTCCATTATCAAATAATTTGGGGGAGGGAGAAGGGTGGGAGACGAGCGGTTTTTCTTTCTAAGCTCTTCAGGAACTGTCTATTTTTATGACCCTTTTAGTGTTGAAAGCATTGTCTGAAAAAAGGAATAATCTCAAACAATGTGAGAGAAAATCTATCGTTAGACTTCTTAGAAAATGTAAAACAGGAAGAAACGAGCATTGAGTGAAGGCCTAACTGGCTGTGCAGCAAGAGGTGCCAAGCTCCTGGGGACACTATCAGGCCCCGACTGTCCCTGCCCACCCCCAGGCCCACTACACCTGCCCAGAGCCTAGGGCTCCATGTCAATTCCCAGAGCCATCAGCCCCTGCCCCAGGGAAATTTCAGCAGGGTTGGATCCAGCTCCTCACAGCCCTGCCCACCCACAGGCCCACCTCCCCACTTGGCCTCATCCCGGACCCAACCTCAGGGAGGCGCCTGATGCCTGGGGCTGCCCTGGTGCTGTGGGAGCGACCCTGGCTGGGGTGGTGGAATGGGTATTGGCTGACAGGCCCTGCCCGGCCACCCTGGTGAGCCCTCGTGTTCCCCACCTAGCGGCCCCTGGAGAACAGCCAGCCCTATGTCTACCATGATGATAGACTCTACGATGCAACCCACCCATAACACAACTGATAACCAAATGCCAGTAATGAGACCCATGCAACAACAGCCCCCAATACCTAAATCAAACAAAAATCAAGGTATTATAATAATAATAATAATAATAATAATAATAATAATAATAAGATGCAATAAGGTGCATCTTCCCACTTTCCTTACAGAGGTGAGATGTGAACCACGACATTCACACTTTTAATGTGCTGTTCTTAGCTATATGCATTAATTCTCTATGCACTCTGTAGGTTACTCCAAAAGTAATGCCTCCTATTTATTTCTATGAAAAATATAACCAATTCAAAGAGCACAAGACTACCTGATAGAGCAAATTCTCAGCTACAAAACACTTCTGTAAGACAGTCACACCACTAACTAGGTATTTTCATCAGTGATGACTAAGAGCCTTCATGCTGCACACATAAAAATCTTCATAGTGATCCAGAAAGTGGTTTGTCTTTAATGTTGCTGTCACCAATGCTGAAATACACCACGTATTGCTTCTCTGTGCTCACATCCATTATTTGGTCTCCATCAGCATTCAGAAAGCATCGACAGATGTGAATGGGTGCAATTTTTTCCATGTGAAGGAATTCAGTGACACACCTTTGCTTCATATGCACTTCCATGTCAGATACCATTTTGTCAGGCTGCCCTCTTCTGCCATCTGTCACAGAGCAATAAAATGTAATGAAATATTGGTGGAAGGTTCAATCCTCTACTGCCATAACACCAGCATCCACCTCTGATGTCATGGGGCAACATCATAAAACAGGAGGCATTATTTTCAGAGCAGCCCTTGTGTATAGAACTAGGTGGCTTAATAGACTGATCTGTGACAATTGATAAAGAAGTAGGAGGGACAGAATTCAAATAACATCCCCTGCTGGTGTTTGAATTCAGTGCTACTGAGGAACTGCTCTTTCCTTTGGGGAACCACCGTTCAAAGCTACCTTCTGTCTTTGGATCTTCCCAGGCTACTTCTGTCAGGAGTAGAGAAGGGATTACTAAGTTCCTCTGAAACACAGACACAGAAGGAAGAAGGGAGGGCTGCAAAAAATGTCTCTCTGTGCCATGTATTCACAACAGTTCAACGATGAAGAGCAACTGAATACACCTCAGAAACTGGGGTTAGCCTTCCTCTGCCTGAAGGCTACAGATTCACACCTTGTTGCTCCTAACAACTTGCCAGGCATTAAAGCTGTGACTACAGACTAGTCAAATGCAGTGAGTCTCCCTAGAACCTGCTACAAGATGTGAGAAGCTCGCTTTGATAGGAAAGGACATGACACAAAGATGATACACTAACACAGCAGGGGAGATGCCTAGCCTAGAAATGGTGCACAGGATTCCAGAACCTGTTCTACAGCCTCTTCCTTCATTTTATATTAAACAGCCATGGATAAAATATTAGGATTGTTTCACTACTTAACCCATTCTACTAGTACAGAATTCTCTTTCTGCAGCCAAATTAATCTTTTATTCTTTCTAGACAATTTGAACCATTTCATTAAGAGAACTGCAGATCTCAGCCAGTCCTAAATTATTCTGCATTCTGATGCTTGGGCTATTCTCCTAAAAAGTGAGAAATACAAACCTGTACTCTCTTCAGTAAGAGGAGAGACCAATCCACACAGAACAGCATTTTGAGAGACCTCTGAAGAGAAGAGCTGCTACTGTTCATTTACACCAGCAGCATTTCTGTGCAAACTTTATTTTAATTAAAAAAAAAAAAAAAATCATGCAATTGGGAAGTTTAGGCACAATCAGGGCAGATAGAAGCTAAGAAGAGGTTCTTGGGATCACAAGATTTCACTTAGGCACTTACATTCTGTCATATTCCACTTTAAACGTTCTCAGATCTGAGTCTAAGAGCAGCTTCAATTACAGAGAACAAGACATTTCCTATGTAAAGAAAATGGATGTGGTTGGAATAAAACCGCCAGACAGGAAAGAGGATGGAAATACACATAAACGCAGGAGTTTGAACCTGATATTTAACAATCTCTTAAAATCAGAATCTTTCTAAAAATACACAATTTCTATAGCCTTAATACCTGCTTAGAGTCATTGAAAAGTTCAAGGAGTGACAACAGTTAATTTTTTTTAAGTGTTACTGTCAAATCACACTAGGATATATTCAGAATTTGTCACATGACTCTTCCAGTACAGTTAAACAACACACTCAGCCAAGACAGAACAAGATAGCAGCACTACAGTATGAGTTAAGTACTATTTTATCATCAGGACACTCTCTCAAATGGACTCTCTAAAGATACTTACTTTCCAAGCAATTTTGGCTACAAAACTAGCCCTTTTTTTATTTCAATATACATCACTAAATACATGTATATAAAATCTCTAGGTATAGAAAATGTAATTGAGGTAAAGATAAATTGCCTAATAGTATGCACAGGCAACTGTAGAGTAGGAATTTCCAAGTTTTTAGTGCCAGTGTTGGTCTAGCTTCTTTCAGATCTTTAGGCAATGTTCTGTCAAGTCTCACACGAGTATACCAGTTCTAAAAAATAGTTAGCATCTATTTTGTGGGGTTTCCAGGAGAATCATCTAGTTAATGTTTTTACAACACTTTCAAAATATAGAGTACTGTGTAAGAGCACAGAATTGCTTAAAAACCCGACAACGAATCTGGAAACTTTCTTCGGTGAAACGGTTGCTTGACATCCACAATTCCTCTCATGGAGACTCTATTTTCGTTGAATCACTGCTAGCCTGTTATTAACTTCTCTGAGTAGATGGCAAGGATTTGTGGAAGCCAAGACAAAAGTTCAGAACACAGGTGGATCTCACTGGGGCTATAGTCCGCAACCTCCTCTGGTGTCTTCTCATCAATCATCCGCTACTAAACAGGCAGAGATAGTGCAAGGGATGGAATACTACTTACTGGATGATCGGGAAACATACTGAACACTAATTTGAAGAAAATTTCATGTTTTCTTTTGGATTTATGGCTGCTCTAAAGAGGTGAGGCTGACAGTGGTAGCCATTATACCCGACATGCTGTTCAGTGCGGTATTTGGATTTAGGTCAATCGAGGATTTTACACAAATATCCAGGATCTTGAATAATGTGAATAGAACAGAAGAAAAATTGTTACAAGTTTGTTATAGTGCATGTAAACAATGCTGGGAAAAAAAAAAGCCCTCTCATCTCATATTGTACACTATTTGCTTCCAAATAGGCAGGAAGAAAAGCAAAAAGCAGAGGAAAAAGAAAGCAAAACACCAACAAAACTCAGAACTTTTAAAGTTCTTCAAAAAGGTTCTGCTCAAGCAGCAGTTCAAAGTATAGACTGGTTCTTATTTTATCTTTTAGTTGGCTTATCCATCCACCATAAGGACTTCTTTAGTTCCTGTAAAACAACTGTGTGTTCAGGAGAGTGTCTATTCTGAAAATGTTTCTATTCATAAAAACAGTCTTGCTGAATTCTAGCTTTCCAGTATGTTTGCAGCTCAATGTGAGATTTACTGGCTGACAGATAAAAGATGTCTTTTTCAAGCACCAGTCCTGAACACTCAGTAAGGGATCATAAAATCAATCTGGTTACCTAGTGGCTCATCCAGCAACAATAGGAATAGACAATTTGTTCACTGTCAACACGTGGATAACTCCATTGCCTTTGCAGTCTTCAGTGGGATTGTACGGTTTAGTCAGAATACTGCTTTGCCGAAGAGCTACGTTCAGACGTCTGCTCCTGATGCACCAAACAAAGGAAGTTTCATACTACTGTTCTCTGAAGCTGCCGCTCATACAGTGTAGAGCAGGGGTCGGCAACCTTCCAACGGTGATGTGCCAGATTGTAATTTTCTTTCCCAAATTAGAGTTTAAGAATGCTGGCAGGAACTTTGAAGGAGCCAACAGACGCTGCCTCTCAGAGAGGCAACATGCTGCCAATCAGCTGATTGGCAGTATCTGCCTCTGTGAGAGGCAAGGGCTCTGGATTCTCAGGGAATCAGGATCCTGGTAGGAGCCAGTGCCTATCAGAGAGGCCTCCCGCACTGGCCTTCCTACATGTTGTTATAAATCTACTCTGTGGTGCTGATGCCATATGTGGCCAGGTCCCGGCTTTTACCCTAAAAATCTGCCCAGAATTCAAGGCCACATCCCAGCTTGAGCACTGGTTCTAGGGCAAAGACAAAGGACAAAAATAAAATAGAAGGTAGTGCTTCCTGAAGCCTGCAAAGCCATGAGAAATAACACAAATGTTCTCAGTTGTCCAAGTTTGTAGCTTCGAGTTTCTGTCATGGGACACAGGGGCGATGCCCTAACACACTTTTTACATAAAAAAATCACAATGCTTACATGTGCCCCCGTATTTTCATCAAATTCACATCTCTCTTTCATTTTCAGGACTCCCCATACATTTTCACTGAAAGAGGAAATAAACGCACAGGTAACACACTGGCTAGGGCAGAAGAGATCTCTGCAAGCAACTCTGCACATTTTAGAATGAAAAATACTTGAGAAGACAAATGGTTCTTTTTCAAGATGCTTCTGTGAGACAGAATTATCTTACCTAGAAACATAGATCACCTCTACTTTTTTTTTCCAAAAATTGTAAAAGGAGGACAGTCTTCCCATCTCTCTCAGTTTTTTAGCAAGTCGTGCCACATTTTAAAAGAGTGCAAATAAGGTACACAACCAGTGGTGCTGCTGAGAAGTGCTTTGCAGAGGTTGGATCTGAGCATGGAACCATGCTCTCCTCAATTCTAAACCTTCCTGCCAAACTGAGCAGCAATGCAGTTGATGGAACTGCCACCATATCCTCTTCAGGACATCTAAAAGCACTGCTGGCTACTTCCAGTCTCCCTACATCCTTCTCTATGGGGGCTGTATTTCACAATCTTTCTCTGAGAACAGCAGTGGTCCACCATTTGTGCCACTGGCATTACTTCATGGGGCTTTGCTCAGTAAATAGTCTGATTCTGCTGAGCTGGTAGTAGCTGAAATTGTTGGTGATATATTGTCCTATCATTAAACATGCTGTCACCTAGCAGGATGATTGACTAGAGTCTGAAACTTGGCAGAATAGTGTTTTGCACTTAGTTTGGCATTTCTTTATTAAGTTCAGGTTAGATTAGCTTAAGGAGTGTGCTTGCCAGCTATGCCTTGTTTCAGAATTTATATACAGTCTGATGATTAATGATCTATTTACAAAGATATACATAATGAAATTCTTATCTTCTTTTTCTGCTCAAAATAAACACACCTATCATTGTATTCTGATGAAGCAAGCCAAATTCCATTTGAAAAAAACACTGTCAGACCTCAACATGGGATCTTTCCATAATTTGTACAAATCCAAAAAAATATAAGCAGGAGAGCATATTTTTAGGAACTAATGTTTGAAAAAAAATGAGACATCATGCAAAAAATCATGCTCTCTTTTTTTCTTTTTTTTTCTTCTTTTCTCCTTTTTGTCTTCTCTGTGTTCTTCCGATTTAGTGAGGCACCAAGGAATGCTGGATGCTTTAAGCATCTGCCTCTGCACCAATGCAATTATCAGGACAGAATTACTGTAATATAACAATAGTGCCTAGGAACCTCAGTCACCAGTGGAAGGTAGGTGCTGCATAAGCACAGAGTTCCTGCTCCCGGCAGTTTGCAAGTCATGAAACAGGAGACAGCAGTTAGACAGGAGCAGCATGGAAGCAATGAAATGTATTTGCTCAAGATAGTTATGCCCTGGTTGCAGAGACCTATCAAGTTTTTTTTAGATATTAAGACAAATCATCAGCCCAGCCACAGCTTCAACAACTTCACACGACTCACTGTCCACTTCTGCAGAGATTACCATTGTTCTGTGGTTTACGCTTGAGAATGGCTCAACTGTACCATTTCAGCTTCTGCAGTAATGGACTTTCACCCGGAGCTGTCATTGCTACTTTGAAAGCTGAGAGTACAGACTGAAAGACACAGCTGTGCTATGAAGCAGTTATAAAGTAAAGAAGTTATTAATCCCTACAAGCATATATATCGCCATGCCCAAGCACAGTACAGTTTCTCAAGTATATTTTACTCCCCATCTCAAATATCAATTTCTCTTGTTCCCCTTCCCTTATGATACCAGT
Organism: Lagopus leucura; assembly: GCF_019238085.1. Taxonomy (NCBI): domain Eukaryota; kingdom Metazoa; phylum Chordata; class Aves; order Galliformes; family Phasianidae; genus Lagopus; species Lagopus leucura. Next base: position 27,862,365 of record NW_024962335.1, on the reverse strand, counting down.
GGATTTTTTCTGAAGTACTTAGGGACAGATTCTCAAAAACGCCTTAAAATATAACTAGAAGATCACTCTGTAGTATTGAAAACTGCTTACAGAAGTACTGCTTAGGCACCTTTGAGAATTTCAGCTGACATGGATGAATGTTTCCATGACTAAATATCTTGGGCATTTGAACAAATGTCATTTTTTTTTCTCCTGATGGGTCAAAACTTCCTTCTCTTCCCGCAGATAGCTCAGTGCTCTGTGGCAATAATAAACCTTTTCTTCCTGGGTTAAATGTGGTGGCAGCCAAGTTTTCCCTTTAAGTATTTAATTAATCTTATTGCCAGAGTATTCTTCTTGAAGCCTTGATAAAGAGCCACTTAGCACTCAGAATTAAAATTTATGGGAAAGAAAGTTTGGATGGTATTTGTTTCACCTAACAGTACATATCTTCCACATAGCTGTTAATGTCTGAGCTGGGCTCCATTCACAGTCAGCAGGGAAAAGCAGGGTGTCGTAGGAGAAGACTGATTTGACCCATTTTAAATAGGTACTAAAGGATTTGGTGAATTGCACTGTATCTCTGCACTGACCAGAAAGAAAGAATGGACTCCAGTGCAGTATCTATCCTGAAGACACGTGAACTTAGGTGAGAAAAATTGCAGCACTGTGTCTGGAGGTTAAAGCAGGATGTTGATAGTCCAGCTTTATGAATTCCTTCCTTTCTGTCATTAAACATAACCAGCAGCAAATCATTTAACTTCTCAATGTTTCAGTTTATGTATCTATAAAAAAGGTATATTGTAGTGCTGTTACACTCTGGATAAGCTGCAGAGTCATAGCAAAGCAAAACTAGCTCTTGAAAGTGTGTTGAGAACCTCAGAGGGGATATATTAAATATGTGCAAACCATATTAAAGAGACTACTAAAGAATGGGGAAAACAACTGACAAGTCTTGGAGCAAGGAATAAAAGAGATTAAATTCCACTCACTGCACATAAATGTTGTGAATAGTCTATCTTACAAATGTTTAGCATGTTGCACATGCTCAAGAGATCTAATATTTCAAGGTGGATTTTCTCCATGCTATGAGAAGCAGGGAACTTGGTTAAATTGTCATCTAGAGTTACGGAGCGCGCAGAAGCTAGGAGAGTTTATTGTGCTGCTAAGCCTTGTAACAGTGTAAATGAAGCTCTTGTTGCAGGGTGCTAATCTTCTCAGAACTCTTATTAAAAATGGATGATTGCATCTACTTGCAAACAGTCAGGGCATCAGTTATTGATTTACTAAGCCCTCGAGCATTGCTCCCAGTACATTTCTGCAAGGGTCTTATGTAAATGTAAGGGGGAAAAAAAGGAGGGCTAAGATGGCCATTTGCATGGCCTTTTTTTTAATTTTTTTTTTTTATTTTTCCCCAACCTAAAGGAGCCCAAAGGAGACATGTGCTTATGTTATTAGCAAGGACAACACAATACATTTTGATTCTGGATTCAGCACTCTCCCAGTCTATCTGGAAGCAAATGGTTAATGCTCCACACACAGCCAGAGGTGCTGTAAAAGAGGGAGAAATTGAGCACCCGAGATGATTATAGCTGAAAACATGACTCTAATGTAGGGAAATAATTCATATTTAAATAATTGATTATTATCTACAAAGTTATCATTATAATCATGTTTATAATGAATGCATGTTTTACCAATTTGAAATAACTAAGTATTCTAATCTTAGCAAGCTTAAAGAAAGTCTGTTAATGAGATAAGAATATTTTCCTTTCTGCATATGTATTAACTGCTCTTCTTTTTAGTTCAGAAAAGATGCTTGCAAATGAATTACTCTGGGACGTGTTCTTCTAAATTTCACCAGTATGAGAGCAGGTAGTAACAGGAGAAACACTGAAAGGCTGCTGAGAAAAAAATCTAGATAGCCATGGGTTTTAATTTATCCCTGCTACTGCAAATTGATATAGTCTTTTCCTCCGGTCTTCACTTCCGTTTTTCATTAGTGGCTATGCCCAATCCCAGTCCTCAAATCTGTGAAGCATTTTCAGCGCAAGGCTGTGGGATACAGAGCACCCTTATTTTAGTGGAAACTGAAGATGCTCTTACGGGAGCACATTCTTTGTTCTCTCTGTGGCACTTATTTTTCATTTTTCCCTAATAACATACAATCTTTCATTTCAAATGAAATCTGTACTATAAATATCTATAGTCACTTGGAAATCTATGCTTATACTAGAGGAGGAGTTAACTTCCACCAAAATCAATGAAATTTAGGAATTTAAATCTCTTTAGCTACTGGGGAGTTAGTCTACCATAATGAATTCTAAAGATCTTGTGCTTTGAAAGCAAGTGGCAAACAGGAACCAGAGAATATTCGCGCTTACTTTACAAAAAGGCCTCCACATCATCTATATTTTACCTAGAGCTGGTGAATCTCTGATGACTTAGCAGGAGCATCTTTATATTTATGATGAACATCTTGATATGTGGCATGTGGACACCTCCATTTCAGTGGCTCTGATCAGCAGATGGATTCAAATTCAACACTAATCATTAAGCTTATAAAAGACCACTAAGATCACTTAGTCCAATCCATCAACCACGATGGATTTTTTGTTCTGTAACTAAAACAATTGAATTTTATGAACTGAAAGGAGTAAGAAGCATTTAGAAGTAACCTACAGACATGCATAACTTAAAATGGCACATAGCAAAACTGATCATGAGTAATAGACTGAATAGGGAAAAGAAGGAGTCTTCTTGTTACCATATCTCCATTGCCAACAGGTACATTTCCTTGATAATTGTAATCAGCACCTGAGGTTCCAATTAATGCTACTGGACATCACACTTTGGGAATATATAAATTGAAACAGAATACTGTCACTTTTTTAATAGTATTATTGTTCATTTGTGTATTCTAGCTCAGAACAATAATCTGGAGTAAACTTGGTTTTGTCAAAACGCCAGGAGTTAAGCTCTGGCTGCAGATTATGCCCTGCATGTGTAATCACATGTTCATGAAAGAGAAATGAAAATGCAACAAGAAGATAGGAAGCAGAACTGCTTGCAGTGCCACTGTCCGCCTGCCTCTCTTCTTGCCTTTCCTCCTCTGTTTTATGAGCTCCTGGAAAGGGGAAGGCTCAGAACAGGCCTCCTGAAGAGGCAGTGCTGCTACGGAGCCCAGAAATACCAGGAAACAAAACAGAAGCCCTGGAGTCTAGTAAACAGCACACAGTCTCTGTGGACTTTTATCCACTTAGAGCGATTATTTTTACAGCATCCAGAAGGCTGCTGTATATACTGATACGGGCTACAGTAGCAGAGTTTATGCCTCTGTCTTCATGCGGAGAAGCCGTACCCTTCAGCAAGGCATGTGCAGGCAGAGAAAACACGCATGAGGCACATCTCAGGCCTGCAGCAAGCCCTCAGCCAAGCTGGTAGGGAAGTCAGTCACTTGGCACCTCCCTCGTGTTCCACAGAATGAACCTCACCATGTTTAGTTCTGACGCAGCATAAAACAGTTGCTCACGTGCAGAGCAGTATAATATCAATGTCCTGCAGCCTCAGCCCAGATATATATATAGCAGATAGTGGCTGCTAATTGGTAGTTTGTCATCCCAGCCCTTTCCCTAAATAGTAATGCCCACCTTCAAACACCCTTAAAATTGTCTTTGAAATCGAGTTCACATTTCTGCCATTGTTAGTTCAGAGATCTATCCAATTTCAGGCTTTGCATGTTTATTAATTAAAAGGTGACTGAAAATGACATTATCAAAGCCTGCATTAAATTGCTGTCTTTGTTTTACGATGGTTAGAGGTCCCCAAATGGAATTGAAAAGGCCACATGTGTTACAATTATTATTTTTTTAAGCAGCCATCACTTTGTCATCATATACTAGATTCAAAGCTAGAGGCCAGTCAAACACACAAAAGAATAGCCGGGTTTTCTCTCTTTCAAATTATTGATATGTAAGAGAGAGGACAGAGTAATTGTTTAATCACTGGCACATTGCTTTAAATCTAATTCTCGGCACACACAGAGAAAACACAAATGGATGGAAAGGGCACTGAGGCATTTGAGTTGATTGATGGCAGGTCAGTGGCCAATGCACAATAGTTTAGATATAAAACACAGCAAATTAAGAGCATCACATTCCAAAAGCGTCATATGATCTCAATCGGAGAGATGGTTAATATTATTAAAACGTGGAAATAAGGGCAAACGTGTTCACAGAGCTCACACTGGTGTGCAGTACTTCACAATGGACCACTCAAGAAAAGAAAAGGTAGAAAGGTGAGGAAGGGGTATAGTTAGCTACGCTTTTGAACGCTTGTCCTGAACAGTATTTGTTTATTGGAATAAGTGATATGCTCCAGAAGCTGGCCCTTTCAATTCCAAATAATGATAGTCACCAAAACCAGTCCCAATAGCCTCAAACAATACGGGCAAGCCATCCAGTTTCCAAGCTAAATTCGGGTGCATCCCAACAGCACAAGGAAAGCCTACATATGCAGCAGATAACTTTTCACATAGCTCACAGTTGTGTGCCTGCTTGACATGCGCAGCACACTACTGATCTGGCCAATTCACTCGGTCTCAATTATAAGGCAGAAAGAAAGACTCTGTAATTATTGCACTCTCCGAGGTCTCCAAACCATTTCATGTCATTAGTTCTGAGGAGTTTAAAAACGCTTCTTTCTCTCCTATCCCTGTGATATGCATTATATTTTAAGGCAAATATTTAATGCTTGCAGATCACAGGAGACCATACAGGTGAAGAGACAGTAAAACACAGAGAAGTTTAGAACAACACATAGCAAACTAGTAGCAGGCACTCCTGCAGGTTTGTGAGGACAAGGTGTCCCTGGTTTTCTGACCACACTCTGCAGATTTCTCTGTCAGAGAAGTTCTGGTTTGAATAGGAACTGGAGTAGAAAGGCACTGTCAACATCTGTACAGTTAGCAGTTGACAGAAGAATCAACAGAGCTTTGGAAAACCTCTGCAACTGCCGCTGGAATTGGGATCACTATAGAGCTGTATGAGCTAATCATGGGAATTTCAGGGATACATTTTTTACACCATAAGATTTTGGTATTACTGCCCAAGGCTACAGTTCTGGCTACTTTTTATATCCACATGGTACACTGTGGAGTGCCAGAACTCAAGCACCATTCCAATACTCAGGTCTGAGAACTCATGTTTTGCAGGCACTATGGGCTCTACTCAAAATGGAAACTAATAATTTTTTTTTTTTTCAAATTAAAGTTCTTGTGAATCAGTTAATGTTGTAAACAATTTGGCTACTTATAATAAATGTGTACCAGATTCTGCCCTTTGATTGCCAGGCAGAAAACTGCCTGATCAAGTGATTTGTTACAACCTAATTGTATATTTAAATGTAAATGCCTTTGGATTTGCCTGTAAGGACACAATTTGACCCTTTCCTGTTTTTTTTTTGTTTTTGTTTTTTGTTTGTTTGTTTTTTTGTTTTTTTTTTTCCTTCCTAGCTTTAATTTAATGCCTAAGTACTTTATGCCTAAGTAACACATCAAATTAGATAGGAATTCATACCATTTAAGGGTTAGTATTATCTACAAACATTACTTTAACCAGATATTCCTCCTGTTCAAATAATTGCTTTTTCAGGACAGAGAAAAGAAGCATGACTTCTGCTGGAAATTGAGATGTGACCCAGCCTTTCCTCTTCTTGATGCTACCCAGTACAAATGATCGGACTGGGAGAAAACTCAGCTAAGAATACTTCTAGACAATGGAAACATACCAAAGCATGTACCTCTCTATCACTGCTAATTCTGGGTGATGATTTCAATAGGACTGTTGCTCATTTGCAAAATTCAGCAAATTAAATGCAAGATTGAGACTGAAAATCCTGATTTTGTCCAAGGACCTAAAGAAGCCAAGTAATAAATCAGATGGAGAAGTACTTATTTGATTATAGTAGAAATCCATCATAAAACCAGGGCATTTCTGTAATACATTGTGGCTGAACTTTGCTGCTGACTGCGGTATAGCAGCTCCGTGAATGAACAGAGAATTTCAGTCCCTAGAGCTCAATTCATTAGCCTGCACAAGCATGAACTTTACCTCTTTGAAAGACAGGAAGAATGGAACTATTTCACAAGTATTATTGGTTCCATGCATATGCCCAACATAATAAAACATACAACATTCATATATTTTAGTTGAATATCTGGCTATTAACAGGGAACATTTAAGATGAAAAATATTCTTCCCTCCTCGAAAAAGTACCAGCTTAGCAAGAGAAGATCACTTTCATGATGCCTGGAAATTTAACAGCCCGAGGAAATTATTGCAGATCAATAGCGTTGTCTTCTACGATGGCTAACGATTTCACTATGTTTTTAAAATAACACTTTCCTTAAGAGCACCAGGTCCAAGCTACACATTGCAGCTTTACTCCCTAGATGCACTGTTTTTCTTTTCAACCGAAACTGCAGAGAGAGTAAATACTGTCGGATCAGACAGTGTTCCAAGCAGCCATCATGACAACTTCATCTTAGTATGTCAACATACCAAGCGTTTCTCCTAGATACCTCTATGGGCCAGACTCAGTGACCCCAGCGTCAGAGAAAGCTTCAGCATTAGAAGCAGCTCTTCCTGCTGGCTAGATAACAGTTACAAGAAGAATGTTTCCCCTGCAGAAAATAAAGTAGATGAAAGAATCAGTGAAAGAGGAAGAAGAATGGACATGCAGAAGGGGATGCTAGAAGGAGGTGAAATGGAAAGTAAGGAAGAAAGGTGTTAAATAAGACCAGAGAACATGTAGGTAACAAGGGAGGACAAGGAAAGAATCAGAGCTGTGTGTGATTGAGTTTACACACAAACCTCTCAAATTTTCAATCACTCACTCCTTTAATTCATACTTAAACATGTGCAGCTCTCTCTGCTCTCTCCCTGAAGAGATCCCAGCTCTACTTTCAGAAACACTGAAGCCATCCAAGATCCCTTTTGTGGCTGCACACCCACCTCTCTTTGAGAGGTTTCCTTTCATACTGGACCCGGAAGAGCTTGTCTTCTTGCTCCACTGTCAGACTTCTACAGCCACTTTTTAGTAATGCATCAGTCACTAAAGGGCCGGAAGTGCTATGGAGGAAAGGGATTTACAATCAAAAGGAGCTAGGTAAAAAGGCTACTTTCTTCCAGATGCCCATTTAGAGATAAAACACTACATAAAGGTATTCATTCTTGCTGAAGAAAGTCCATAGCAGTTAACTCTTGCCAACAAAAGCTACTGCAATGATTTTTTTTTAAGTGCGACAGATATGGAAAAGCCTGAATGATCAGAAAGCATTTTTTGTTTGTTTGTTAGATCCAAGAAGACAAGCTGTTATTTTATTGCTCTGTGGAGACGCTCCTACTTTGATAGACAAAATGTCTAGAAGAATTGGACCACAAAGTGACATAAATCCCAACAGAACAAAAATATACCCATTACCTATGGTACGTCTAGAATCAATCTCTGTGAGGGATGATTATGGCATTGACCTGAGATCTGTCAGTACATTTTGCATTGAGAAGTCTCTGGTGCTTGTAGACAGAGTCCCTGTGGGGGTTATCTTTCATGTACACCAAAATGGACTGAATACTAAAAACCAGCCTTGTGTATGTACTTTCCTTATCTACATTACAGCAATTATTGCCTGTTGAATTATTAGTTGGATGCAAGTTGGACTAAAAGCAGGTCTCAAAGGAAATGAACATCCATGGTATGAAAAGGTTCATACCACCAAGTACTTAGTGACTGAGATGCTAAGCGAGTCCCTCCACAATACAAGACTTCTCACCTCAGAGCTCCATCTTCCTGGACAAATCCAGTCAGTATCAGAATAAATTTGGTAACAAGGGTGTCAGCGGAAAAGAATCAAAAGCTACAGAGGAGATAACCAACATCAGAAAACCCTTGTTACTTTACGCATTGTAACTTCTAATTGTTAGAAAGATCCTCGTGTTTCCCTAGAATTTTCAGTTTTTTCAGACAGCCAGAGAGTCATTTGGTCTCTGAGGAAAACAGAAGAGTTATTGTATCTCCTTTGACAAAGCAAGATACACCCAGTCTGAGTGAAATGACTGCAAATGGCCTAGCCACACAGAATTGCCTTCAAACATCACACCACTGCCCAGACGCAAGTAACCCACCCATGCCAAAGAGCCAATTCACGTACACCAGCAGAGTTCTGCTGGAGGGAAGAAAGACTCACAGAACACAAACCTTGTCCTGTAACCCACCATGATGCAGATGGAAGAATCAAACTCCTTGTTCCCCTGGACACCAACCAAAATAAAGTCAGGAATCTAACTACGCTGTTGACTAATAGAATTAAAACCAGGTACATGAAATTTGAGAATGTCTCACTACGCTTAAGGCTGTCTTGGCAGTCTGTTCATCACACGGGAGCTAAACCACTATATGAGAAGTAATGTAACAAGCCAAACGCCATAGCCCAGGGCCTCCATGTGGTCAGAAGATCTCTATTATCTTCTTTTCTCTTATACACAGGAAAACTGAGATCAGCTACACAGGCCACAACAAAGTACTCAAAAGAAATACATGTGCTGCTCCCTTCTTTAACGAATCAGAATCCCAGTGCTCATTGAAAATAAATGGAAACTCACCCTGCCTGTGACACACATCATTGCAAGGGCACCTGGTATCTTGTCCCACAGAACCATACAGCACAGTCTTCTCTGTCCAGGATCCCCAGGGCTCATGTCACATAGCTTGAGAGCCAAAGAGAGAAGAAACTCACAGGCAGGTGATGGCTAACATCCCCCAGGAATCCCAGCACACATCCCATGCCAGTATAGAGCCAGTACAGCATGTGCTGTAATGTCAATGACACCTGGCAATGCCAGATTTATACTGCCCTCAGGCCTTGTGAGAGCATGCACTTGTGGCTGATCTCATGATACTGTTTAGGCATGAGAGTCATGCTTCAGCTTTTCAAGAATCACTGCTGACCCAGCCCTGTTGTATGGAGACACCAGCACTGTAGCACTTATGGGATGGTAAGTTCTTCTGTATTGGTATTTCTAAGACACATTAAGTCTGTCACAGAAGGCTTCTACACTGAAACACTGGTCATAAGACCAGAACTGATCCAAATAAGCATATACATGGATATCTGCTTTAAACCCACATACACAGGCAAAGATCTCTGCCTTGCAATCTACAAACATTCCAAACTTTAGCATTGAATCGACTTACAGAATGGGGCACAGATTCCACACTGCAGTGTGTCTGATGCATTACAAAGGCTTTCTCAATCAATTAGCAGGTTCATCCATGGGATAAAACTTCCAAGTTGCCACTACAACTACATCAAATTGGAATAAATACATATTTTGCATGCTTATAAACACACATATGCAAAGTGAAAACATACATATGAGGGACTTCTCTCTAAAGCACTGAGATTTTTTTCAAGGTTCAGTTGATTAGACAAAAGAAATCCCAGAAATGTTCCCACATCCACTCTACAATGTAAGTAAAGCCCTAACATTGACGGAGGCCCAGGGTCCAAGAACTGCCTGTTCTCAGACAAAAGCTCACCCTTGTTCTGCAATGGGGCTTTTCTCCAGCACTCTAGCTGGGGAGCCTACGAAGCACATACTTACACTTACTCATGTAAGTACTCTGGACCTTGCAAGATCAAGCCTCCATTAAATATTTAAAAGACATGAATACGAAACCAAAGGTAACTGACATCAGGAATAACCAGGCAGTCTATGGAATTACTTTAAAATAAGTCTTTGTAATTACATGAAGAGGCAAAGCGACACTCGAGGGTGAATAATTAGAAAGGACAATCAAATGCTATGTTTTTAAATTTGAGAGAATACATGCTTAAACCCCTAAATATTGTACAGTAAACATAATTGCAGAGGAAGTGTGGACGGCTGAAACAATCACATGGAAACTCAAGTTGCTGTGGGAAGTGCTGTGGTAACTTCAACTAAAGCAGCACAAAGGTTGCCCCTATTTATTAAGTCACATATAGATCTCATCAAGCTACTGCTAATTTCAAGAGTGTTTTATCACAGCTGGGAAGAATTCATACCATAGAAACCTTGGCTTTATAAAATAGTGGTTTTTCAAGTATGCTAATTATTTTATAAGTATACAATGACTGAAAATACTTTAAAGGTAAACAGAAACAGGAGTGGATTGAGGCTGTGGCTTAGAACTGAGGTGGGAGACTTTTTAGTAGAAGCATGTAAACATTTTCAGCATTGTTTTTGATGGATTAATACATTATGCTTCCTCTTCTTTTTTTTTTTTTCCCCATAGAGTTATATCAAAATTTAATGAGCAAGAAAATGCAAGGAAAACAAAGAACAGCTATGGAATCATTTAGACAACAAAGATTTACCGGCCATAAAAATCCTGAATTTAAGTTGTTCTTATTACTGTTCACATCAAATTAGTATTCAAAATATAATGGTGCACTTTACAAATAAAGGGATATAATCTCTGTCCTCAAAAGCTTACTTCTAAAGACAAGGAAAGTTGAACACCTTTATCTCCTTGCAAGACAACCTGCTGGGCTGGGTTCCTACTCAACATCTGTGGCTTCATTCACCAGTCAGCTGTGCAGCCAAACAAGTGAGCTTTCTAATGGTATGCAGCCACAATGTTATGGCTTAAACTCAGATACACAATGCCAGTTACAACATGTTTTTGAAAAGGTTTGTTTTCTTCCAAGAGAGAGGAAAGCTCCCAAAGTCCCTGCATTTCCATAGTTCATATACAGGAACAGTAATAAACTAAATTAAGAGCAATTGTGAACATTTTAGTCTGTGGATTACTCTGACAGTCTTGTCAGTCATTCCAGTCCCTCTCCAAAAGCCAACGGTAGAACAACAAATAACAAAACAAGCAGCCTTTACTAGCTGGATATTCCTTGCCCTGACTGCTTTCTCCTTTGCCTGACATTCTAAGCCTTGCATCACCTTGGTTATTTTGAAAGAGAGAGAATATTATTGAGAAGACCTCATTCTTCTGCTCACAATGACTTTTCCAGGCCAGTTATTAATTTCACGTGCATCATCTGGAGCAATTTACTAGGCTGGAAACTCAGCATGAATATAACCCAGGAAAAGAAAGGTCCAGACAGAATCTCACTCAGAAATTCTGACAAATGTGACTATAGGCACTGCCATGCAACTACATAATCCTGATGGACCAGTCATAATGTATATAAAAACTGATAGAGCAGATTTGCCCAAAGATGGCACTTTTGTTGGAAGACGGATGTATCTGCTGCTGCTTAAATGCACAAAAAGAGACAGAGATCACAAATTGGTCACGCGGCTTCTCCCTGTGCATCCACTGCTGCAGTTTCCTACTGTTCCGCAGCACCTAAAGGAAACTGAACCAGAGCCACTGCTCAGACATGATGATCTTCAATGTCCAAACCACAGCCAACAAAAAAAATTAATTCAAGCTACACTATAGGGCATTTTTTTTCAGGATGATGCTTGGGGATTTAACTGCAAAACTCCCATTATTAATGGAAGTGGCGCAGCTAAATCCCCACATGCTAAACTGAAAATATCGCCTTACATTTCTCTCTGGTGCCACTCCTGATCTATGCTGACAGCTCTCTCATCATGAATAACATTATGTCAGGCTGCCCAATGATTCCTGAAACTGTCAACAATGTTTAAAGTCAAGTTCTCCAAACTTTTTAAAACTTAATCATCTTCACTCTGGAAGCATAAAAGTTGAATGCTATAGAAAATGTGCAGATTCACAGCAAGCTTTATTGACTTGCTGGCCAAAGACTTCATCTAGCTGCTGAAACATTTACATACTACAAAGCACTGTCTATAGAAGACCTGTCCTTAAAGGTCAGAATATACAGGAGAGAGAAGAAAACTCGTTGAGTAAGTACAGAGAACAGCATACAGTGTACTGGCTTTTTACAGTAAATTATCAAAGCATTCAGTCATCCAACACATGCCATCAGCCCCGCTTGGGGAATTTTTTAACACTATACACAAGCACAGATAAGGAAGAAAAAGTCTTGAGACGTCTTAATTTCCTTGTCTTTTTCTGTTTATACCTGACTTACAGTGCCAGCTTTCAAAGCAAAGACCATCAATCCTTTCATTTCCCTTCATTTATTTTTTTTTTTTTAAATTACTGCTCATCAATGTGATGAAAACTTCCAAACTGAAAGCTTGAAGGAAGAGAGTAATCAGCATACACAGGTCTACAGAGGGCACTAGTAAAGAAAATACCACCCAATGTTCTTCTGAAAGGAAACCAGTCAATGTGACATTTTTCAAGGGCTCAATGTTATAAAATGTTTCAAATTGAGTGGCTGGCAAATGTTGCATACATTTATACACTGTGCGGGGTATTCTTTTTTTTTTTTTTTTTCCTTCTTTTTTGCTACTTTTGCAATCCCTTTTTCTTGTTTCTAGTGGTCTTTTCATCAATAGTGCCATTAACTGGTACCCCATACCTGTAAACTATTCACCTACATACAGGCAAGCATGAAATTAATTTTTGCAGAATAAGGAGGGGAATAACATCTCTAAAAAACACATATAACTAACACCAATTAACAGACTTTTTTTTTCTGTTAACTCAGTTATTCACTGTACATTAATTTTAACAGGTGCAACACTGCAACTGGAAAAAAATGATTTGCAACTGAGAGAGGGCTCCATAAACCTGCCCATGGAGAACCACGGTGAGAGGGGCCGTAACAGAGCACCACAAAATATGTACTGCAAGAAAGTCAATTGACTGCTACTTTTCCTGCTAACTTTTTAAAGTGCTTCCATGAAAATGAGCCCTTTCTCTTGTCACCATTTATCACAGAAAGAATGTGCACACTGGTAAAGACTTCGGAGGAGACCTGATCCTAGCAAGCTCATAGGGAAACTCATTTGACTGCTTGACCTCTACAGACAGAGAAGTGACTTTCTGAGCCTTCTGAGATTCATCCTTCTCCATTCAGAAATCTTCCACGATTTCCGAGCATCTCTCAAAGTTGGAAATCTTGGAATCAAGTGATCACATTAGATCACATCAGGCTTCTTAAAATTTGAGACTTTAATGCCTCAAATACATCAGCTGAATGCACGTAAGATGATCACAATAAAAAGGCAAAGAAAAAGGGAAGCATGAAATGCTAGTTTATAATACTACGACTACTATGCCAAGTTTTCTGGGGACTTAATTTATGATTTTTGAATTGTCTTTTCTGGCAACATTTCTATTTAATTCAATGGACTGATGAACCAAACCACATTATCAAAACAGCCAATCAAATCTCTGTGCTCTGTGCTAAAGTCCTCTTCAAAGACCTCTAACATACGTTTCATGAAGAAATTGAGGGTGTATCTGTCAGCTTCTCTCAAGAGCTAATCAAGGGCAATTTCATTTGCAGAGGAAGGCACAGTTACTCCGATGGTTCCACATTAACCTGGGAAACCCTTTATACCAAGGATGTTTTCTCAAAATCTGCTTCTGCTGGTCCTTTCCACTATTCAAGGAGCACAAAGGGGTTGATGGAGAATGGAGAAACAGTCTTACAGTGTGCCCACATGATAGAGCTTGACTTAAAGAAAGCATTTATCTGTAGGAAGTTTATTCGGTCACGAGAATCTAAATGTAGCTCTCCATACACAGATGTAAATGACACACAAAAGGAGTCCTCTCATTTTGGCACAAGATAACCATGGATAAAAACAAAGTAAGGAGAAGTAAAAGGGATTAGCAACCGTTTCCTTTAACTCTTCTCCAGTTAGTACCAGCCAAGCTATTAAAATGGTGTGCCCAGAAAAGGAGAAACCAAACAGGTATTTACAGCTTGTTTATTTAACATACTCATCTTTTATACTGTGTCTGCTACCTAAGCCATAGAATAATAATTCTTTTCCCAGAGAAACTTTTTATTAACTTAAAAGAGAAGGTGAATTGGTCTAAAGAAGTGTTGCACCAAGAAATATAAATTGACATATTCTGTCCTTCCAATGTCTTTCCATCTTCTCAGATTCCTATATGAAAAATAATTACCAATTCTTTACTATAGAATATCACAGAAATTACACAGATCTTTGTTCCTGCAGTTATCATTCAGAAATTATTTTGGCAACAGAGTAGGCTTGCCAAGACAGAATTCATTCAGGGCCTGCTTCAAGCTCTGCTGAATGTTTATATCAACTTTTATGCAATCTGACATTCCCCAAAAGAACTGACAATAATGGATTGGAAATGCAGGGAAACCATTACACAACACAGGGGAAAAAAAATAAAAATAAATAAAAATAAAAAAAAAAATTCAAAATAAATGGAATTTAAGAGCTAAACTTCTTACACTGGCTATGATAAGGAACTGATCTGAACACAAGCCCTCTGAGAAACCTTCAGATTAACAGCTCAAAACAACACCCTGTATTGCTCCAGAATGCAACACAAAAGTTGCATGAGGCTGCAACTCCCTTCTAACTCTTATTTTGCTAGTTTTGGCAGATCCAAGCAGACTTTATAACAAGTGGCAGCCAAAATAGAAGACCTTCCTGGGAAGCATCAGAGCCTCCAGAAGTAACACCTATGAACTCATCTCTGGAAATGTGCCCCTGTCCCAGGCATCAGGTCTGTGATAGGTGGCAGCACATTTTGGTTTTCTGAGAAGACTCTACTGATGCTGCAGCTTGTGAGGTTGCAAGCTGCAGTGCAGAGCATCTCATGCTCACCACCTCAAAAACACCTCCTGGCTGGGGTACTAAGAACTCTCTACAATAAAGCCCATCTATTTAGATAAGCTTATAATAATACATACATTAGTAACGGTAGCAGGACATGAGAGGAAATGGTCTTGTGCCATTCCCTTCCTCAGAATAACAGATGTCGTCCACTTCAAGTGGAAGCATTTTCACTTTTCATCTGACAATACATAATCTATATAGAATCATAATCTATACAGAAACGGAATTCTTTGTTATTATGACAGCGGCACAGAATTCCCAAAAAGCTTTTCTAATAGGGCTGAAGAGACATGGATCTTTCCTAAAACTTTTAGGATACCCCAGGACAATCCTTCTATCTCTGCAGCTTCAGGACTCAGCAAAGCTTTTCACACCTCTCTCCCTCCCTCCCCCCAGAATCATTCCAGAACCTGGGCTAATTGTCTGTGAGGTGACAACTGCTCCATCCAAATGTCTGCAAAACAGCTCAGCAAGTCTCTTCAATTAACACAGTCAAGTATGATTGATTTAATTTTCACTGAAGAGTTCTTCTCAGAACTGGTTCAGGTGTCCCCAGTAAGCCACTTATAGAAACAGAATAGGTAGGGACCAAATGTTCTGTGTTTACACAGAACCTTGCATCCAAGGATCTCAAACTCTTTGTAATTCCTTAATTAATTAAGCCTCATGCTATCCGCTGTGGTAGAGAAATATATCTTTACCCACTTTACAGATCAAGGTCTGAGGCAGAAATAGGCCAAATGAATTGGCTAAGATTCCACAGAAAACACGTGGCAAGAGCCAGAAATTCAAAGACCTTCAATTCCAAGACCCCTCACACCCCGCACCAAAGAGCTGCCACAACTTCTTTCCTTCCTCCTGAATATTTGTAATTTTTAAGCACCATGACTGTCATTTTCAGTCAGAGGGAGCAATGCACTTTCGGTGAAGCAGCTCTTAGAAGCTTCTTTAGAGGGAGAAAATACAAGAATATTACTTCAGAGCAATGCAGAATAGAGGTTTAGGGTTGTTAACCTGATACTTGTACTGATTTGATCAGCACAGCCCAGGTTTGGAAAGCTCAGATAATCTAAAATTGGTAACTTTGATATTTTTTGTGACTTTATGTCATCATCCATAACGCTACCAAATAGCAAAACATTATACGTGATGACACAACACCTGGAGAAAGCATTATGCTTTCAAAAGGCTGCGGATTTAGCCAATTCAGCTCAAGAGCTCGTGAGCATTTCTGAGCTTTTAGCCAGGCTCTATCAGCTCTGGTTATTACCTCCGTCCTATTTCTGGCAAGCTACTACATAATAAGAAGCAAAAAACGTGGCTGCATTGTCTGTCCTGTGCAAAAGCCATGCGAACGCTTAACACTTTGGTGCACAACAGGAAAATTACCAGCTGTGACCTGGCAAAGGTAACTGAAAAGAAATTTAAAAAAAAATAGTAAATTAAAAAATCAGACTGCCCTGCCTTCACAGACCTCTGCCTTTTGCGAGAAGGCTGTTGTAAAACACGTGTCAGGGAAGCCACTGACAAGAGCCAGAGGAAGAAAAGTTGTCTCGCCTGCTCAGGAAGCCGCAGCACATCACTGCAGACACTCCAAGTCACCGCTGTTTAGTCAGAAGTTTTAAAGGAGTCCTTAAATTCGCAATCTCGGGGCCTTGCTGCTTAATAAAGACTACAGGGTGTTGAGAAGCACAGTATATTATTTCATTAAGTGCTTTTCGGGAGAAGGGGATTTAGAAGTAAAACTGCTGGCTTTGTGTGGCAAGGTTACGACCTTTGACAACTTCAGAGCTTATCTCTTTCATCTTCCCACTCCCCCGAGACCCCGAACTTGCCGAGGAGCGCAGCCGGTAAGCCGGGGCCAGACAGAGTCCGGCATTGTTGTGGGGCCGCGTCCTCTCCCTCTCCCTCTCTCCTTCTCTCCCTCTCCCTCTCTCTCTCTCTTTTCTCCCCCTAAACAAAACAGATCTGAACTGAGCCAAGGAAACAAAAATGTATTGTTCCTCGCAGATGGAAGCGAGTGTCGCCTAGGTAACCAGATTAATCTCCTTTTTCTCTCCCTTCCTCTCTTGTAGTGCGGTAATCGGTGGGCTCTTTTCACAAAAAAGCCAGCCTCAAAGCTGGGGCTCTAACTAGGTTCCTAATTAGCTGCAATTTACAATGAAGACAACATGATGAGATAATAGAAATTTGCAAAATAATGACATACCTCAGCAAAATATTCCTCCTCCTAAGAACCATTTTTATACAAAAACAATAAAGAGGGCCCTTCTAAAGCAAAGCTGGAAAATGGTGGTGTATTATGTGACACAGAACATTATTGTTCGCCTCTTGTTCCCCCAATCAACAGCTTATTGTTTGGCATCTTAAATAAAAATGACTCAAATACAGGCCACATAATGATCTCCATTGCGCTAATACACTGTATATACAGAGTAGTCAAAAATGTACCCAAGCCAAGGCCAGTGGAGCTGATAAAGCACTAGGGCCCAGAAAGGTAATTTACAATACAATGCAGAACACATTATTACTGGCCTTAATCACACATATCTTCCTGATTTCTGTCAGGATGCGCTCTGACATCAAAAAAGGGCACCTGAACGGGGGGCAGCTAGTTAATGAAATATGATGGATCGCATTTGTTTTC
The DNA here is from genome assembly GCF_019238085.1 of Lagopus leucura. NCBI lineage: Eukaryota > Metazoa > Chordata > Aves > Galliformes > Phasianidae > Lagopus > Lagopus leucura. The sequence continues at coordinate 27,844,968 of NW_024962335.1, read as the reverse complement.
ATCTGGTGGTTAGCTCAAGCGCAGCAGCCTCCAGACTGTTAGCCAACAGCCTTCCTTGTGCGACATCAAAGGCTCCCATTGAGGAGGAGAGGGAGGGCGCGGGGAGGGGATCGCGGGGAGACAGCATGGAGGGAGGAGCGCAGAGGAGCTCAAAGAACCACTAAGAGTAATCTCTGCCTCATGTCCAAGAGGGGAGAGCAGGCTCAGTAAGAGAGAGGAGAGGAGAGGAGAGGAGAGGAGAGGAGAGGAGAGGAGAGGAGGAGGACCTCCCTCACAGGTCATTTAAAATGCAATACAATAGAGAAAGCAAACCAACTACTGAAAACTACTGACAGGCTGTTTGTTTTAGCTGTACAGGAAGGTCCTGCAAAACAGTTCACAAATGCAGTTAACCATACAAGGAAGTGTTTTAATGCTGCTATCATAGAATAAATAACAGAATAGTTTGGTCGGAAGGAACCTTTAAAAATCATCATTCCAACCCCTCTGCCATGGGCAGCATTATTTTTCACTAGATCAGGTGTGGAAAGCCTCAGCCAAACTTGAACACTTACTGTGATGAGGCATCTACAGCTCCTCTGGGCAAACTATTCTCACCACTCCCAACACAAACAGTTGATTTCTTACAGCCAACCTAAATCTACCTGCTTTGAGTTGAAAAACATGCCCCTTGTCCTGTCACTGCAAGCTCTGCTAAAAAGTCTCTCTCCTTTTTTCTTATGAACCACCTTTAGGCATCGAAAGGGCACAATAAGGCGGCTTCTTGTGATCTGCTGGCCATGCTTCTTTTTATGCAGATCAGGATACGTTTGGTGGTCTGGGCAGCAAAGTATATGCTGCTGACTCCTGTCCAGTTCTTCACCCACCACCATATCCAAGCACTTAGCTTCAGGGCTGGTCTCAATCAGTTCATCAACCAGTCTCAACTGAAATTGGGCATCACACTGAGCCATGTGCAGGACCTTGCTGAACTTCATTGATATTCACATGGGTCAACTGCTCAAACTTGCCAATGTCCCACAGGTTAGCTGGTACTCCTTCACTCTTGAGTATCAGTTACACCATTCAGCTTGGTACCATTTGCAAACTTTCTGAGGGGGACCTAATCCCACTATATATGTCTTTAATGAAGTTATTAAAAAGACATGGTACAAGCATTAAGGACACTATTTGTCAACGGTTTCCATTTAGATATGAGCTGCTGACTGTAGATTTTTGGATGTAACTATCCAGCCAATTCCTTACCCATTTAATAGTCCATCAATCAAAACCATAAATCTCCATAATTCAGAGGGAAGAAAATATTGTGGGGGACAATGTAAAAGAGTTTACAAAAGACAAGGTGTATGGTATCAGTTGATCTTGCCTTGTCCACTGATGCTGTCACTCCACCACAGAAGGCCACTAGATTGGTGGGGAAAAATTTGTTCTTGCTGAAGCTACAATGTCTGCCACTAATCACTGCATGTTTCAATATAACTACCAAAGGATCTCTTCTACGGTCTTACAAGGAACTAAGTAGTTCCCAGGATCACCTTTTTTAAAAATAAGAGTGATACTCCTGTTTTGCTAATCACTGGGAATTTCACCTGACTGCCACGACTTTTCAAATGTGATGGAGAATGATTTAGCAACAAAATCTGCCAATTTTCTCAACATGCATTTTATTGGGTCCCTTGTATGTGTGTATGTTCAAGTTTCTCAGCTGGTCTCAAACCTGATCTCTTACAGTGACAGAGACTTTGTTTCCTAGTCATTGCTCCGAGGTTTGAGGACTTGAGAGATATGACAAGAGTGAAATGTGATTACCAGTGAAAAATGCCCATTCTGGGAAGAAAGATATTTCCAAACTGACACTGGAAGAGATTAAAAAAAAAAAAAGACAAAGGTGATACTTACACAACAGGAAATGAGGGAAGAATTGACCAAGCATTCCCAAAGGAAGAAGACAAAAACTTGGACAATGAGGAAAACTGTTTCTGCATGATGTGTTAGTGAAAAATTTAGCACGTGGCAGCAGCAAGGCCCTCTGCCCAGTGCAGCAGCCCCTCTGCTCTCTCCCTCTTACAGTGCTCAATTTTTAACACTGAGGCGCTGGTGAGGGAGAGGGACTCATCTTCACTCCCCATCAGGCCACGGTGTGAAGACCATGGCAGCAGAGGAGGCGTGGACATGTCCCATCTGCCGTGACGTGCGAAAGGACATTGCCTACGCAGTACCGTGCCGTCACGAGTTCTGCCTCGGCTGCATCCTGCGATGGGCCAAGCAGAAAGAGACCTGCCCGCTCTGCAGGAGAGTCATGGCAGTCGTTAAGTTTGCTGAGTTGGAAGACGACGACGACCTGGATTTCATCGTCTGTCCCCCAGCACCACCAGTTCCTGCTTCCTTCCAGGCAGGCATCGCCCGCATCGACAGCCCCCAGCACAATGCGCCATCCCCCCCAGCCTTTCTGCTGCTGCCAGAGGAGCAGGAGGCTGTGGAGGCAGAGGAGAGTCCTATGGTGGGCGGTCTCCTGATGGAGGTCTGGGCAGCCCTGTTCAGGCAGCACCGGGAGATGCTCGACCCTGTGCTGCCATGGCTGCACCAGGAGCTGCGAGCCATCTTCGGGACACAGTGGTGGGAGGCAATGGCGGCGGAGAGCCTCATCCTGCACACCCTGTGTCACATCGGGCTGGACAGCGAGGCCCTGATCCAGCTGCTGCGGCCTGCCCTGGGGGACCGAGCAGAGACGCTCATCTGGGGCCTTGTGGATGCCCTCGTGAACCGGTGGGGTGAGGAGGCCCACAGGCAGCGGGGCCTCCAGGGCTTCCACATGTCTGGAGCACAGGAGGAGGGCCCTGTGGCCAGGGGGCAGGAGGACAGCATGGTGGCTGCCCCTGGCCCCGCAAATTCCCCACAGGAGACCGTTACATCAATGCCTGGACCCAATGACAGCACCAAAACTGCCAACAGCAAGGAGCAGCCCAGCACACCAGAGGCTGTCCTCCACAGGGATCCCAGTCACAGCCCTGTTGTATACACGCTCACGGAACATGAGGAGCCCCACGAGGAGACGGAGCAGGCGGCAGCATCAGGCCCCTCTGCCCAGGGCAGCAGCCCCTCCGCTCCTGGCCTGTGAGGGCCTGGTGGTCCCATAAGAGGAGGGCAGGCAATGACCTGGACCCACAGCAGCCCTGCAAGAAGCCGTCCCCTCAGAAGCACTAGGAGGGATTGCACTTGAATGGTTTGGTTTTGCTTAGGAGAGGCTTAGAATAGATTAATGATGAACACTTTCCTCTATAAGAACAAGGAAAAGGAGATTTTAGAAGCACTTACAAATATACCCATTCTAATTACCACTGTCATTAGATGGGTATATTTAGACTGGGGACTGGATTTTAAGATCTTATATGAAATACTCACACGAAATATGTGTGAACCCTTTCATCCTGAAACCCTTTCAAAGTGTAATGTGACAGCTTTAAATCAACTATAGTGAATCTTCAGATAACAGTTAAAAAAAGAAGCATGCAGATATAAGACAAAATCAACAGCCAAAGTAGGCATCAATTCTGGAATTGCATCTGCTAAACAGACATACTCTGGTCTGGAGAGATTTCTAAGAAAAAAAGAGAACAAGGTGGATAAACATGAAGTATTTTAATCTTTACATAGAAAGGAAAAGAAAATAATAAATGATTGTTGGTCAGACTCTGATGTGCTTACTCATACTTAATGCTATTCTCTCTGTGCAAAGTCAGATTCAATAGCAGTGCTTGCAGAATGTTATTCAGCATGAAAACATCAAAACTGGTTCTGAAAAACAACTATGTGGAAGGTACTCGAATTGCCAGCGAGGAAGCCATACTCTAGCAAGTGCTGAGCATGCTCTTCTCCCCTTGACTTCCCCCTGTGCACAGGAGCTGGCAACCTAACAGAAGTAGCTGAAACAGGTTCAGGCAATACGTAAGAAAAGAGCAGGAAAGTCAAGAAAACGGCTGGAAAACCCGTGAACCTAATTCAGTGTGAATCCTGTGCTGACATGACTGAGGATGGAAAGTAGAGCTCTTCATGCTTCTCTGTGCCAAGTGCATGCCAATATAGATTTGTATGTTTGGTTTTCTTTCCAAATAGTTGATATATTTCTATGGAAGTTTGAATAGATAGCCTGCTCTTTTCAGGCTCATCTAAAAAAGTAAACTTGATTCACAACTTACATTTCCAAACACAGAAAGAAGCTCTTACCTAGAGCGTTTTTCTCCTTTGAAGGTTGTACTCTACTTTTGCCTAATTTATCTAGAGGCTTCTTCATTGCATTCTTAGAGAATCCTGCACGGAACAGGCACAGCACACTGAGAATTCAGACAGGCAAGAGTTGCGCTGCTGCTCTGTGCATCCCATGCCAGAGTCAGAACAGCAGCTCTGTATTTGGGCAGCCTGCTATGATTACCACTGGCTTACCATGCTACACAGAAACATGAACTCTTCCACACAAGCACTTCCCCCAACCATCCAGCTCTCTGGATGGATGAAGCAACTCAGAAATAGTTAGTTTCCCACAATCACTGTGCTCTATCTGATCCTGCAGGCACAAGAATGCAAACTGAATATGGTGCATTCACCAATTGGAGATCTGGGACCTTAAACATTAACCTTTCTCCTTAATAGTCATATCCAATGTAATGCACCATAGGAAACCAAAGCACTGGACCTGATCCTGAAATGTAAATCCATTACTCCTTTCTACCCCATTTTCCCTCACCACCTTTTTTTTTTTTTCAAATGGAACTATTTGTGCAAATAAACATGCTGAGACTGAGCACCCACTGCACTTTCTTTTCCAGCATTCTGAGTGGCTGGCACAGGCTAAGATAAATGAATCTAACTGAGATCACCTACACCATTTCTCTGCTATAGCACCTGAGCCTTTGTGGCCCTGAACTGCTCCAACAATGAAATTTTGCAAACAGCTTTTGAAACATGACTCAAACATCCTGCAGTGTGAATAAACTCTGGTGTGTGACACAACTGGCTTTTTATGTTATTAGCATTATTACTGTTTCCTGCCTTTGGAGAGCTTTGCATCTTTCAAGACATTTCTTTAGCATCTCTGATTGACTTGAATTTTCTTGCATTCTCTACCTTTGAAGCACTCAGAAACAGCAAGAAAAGCTATGTAAACAAATGGGTTCAAACATGATACGAGCAAATCCATGCAGGAAACTCAAGTTTAATGATTTCACTCTTTTTCTTCTTCCCTTACGGCGCTACACACTCGCCCCCCCCCCCCCCCCCCCCCCCAGGGGAGATGGATGGGAGGAATGGTATAAATCAATAACCAAAGGCTTCAATTTTACAAACCCTTTAAGCCATTAGAGCTCTGAGTCCTCGCTGCACCCGTTACAGCCTCCCCCACTCCAGTACACACAGACATACACACATAACACACATATAAAAGAAATACTCCCAGCTTGGCATTAACAACATTCATTCAATGCTCTTTACTTAAAGGAAGAAAACAATTAAGTGAAACCTTGAAGTAATCTCATTCTGCCTATTTAGCCTCTTCATCCCTCAATGTGTGGTTAGTAAGTGTTGCAATCAGGGGCTAAGGCCTGCTATCATTCGGCCTTAATTAAAAAAGACACAAGCAGTGGAGCTGTGAATTAGAAATGTAACAACGCACTACCCCTGATTAATTCGAGGCTCATGTTGGATTAATAACTCCAAACAAAGAACAAAAGGAAATTGTTATGCGAATTGCAGCCCTCCCAGGCCAGACAAAGGTCAAATCACAGGATTTCAATTTCATCCGGAGTCGCTTAATCAACTCCCTCGGAAGGAAGACCATATGCAGTCCTGAAAGCTACCCATTGTAGTCGTGTTGTCACTGGACCTGAGAGACGGCACAGAGATAATCCCAAGTATTCCTGATCTTTTCTCATTTTTGGCTGCATCTTTTTTTCTTTTCTTTCTCAGTCTCTTTTTTCTTTCTTTTTTTTTTCTTTCTTTTTTTCTTTTAATATAACAAAACGCCTCCATTAGGGCTAATGATTAAAGAATGAGGATGCTATCTGCCAAAAAAGCTGTTTTGTTGACTGCTGCACCAAGGAAGCGCCCTGGCTCCTGCTGCCCATGCAGCTGCAGAAGCAGCTCCCCATTTCCAGGGTGGGTCCTCTCCGACAGCAGAATCCATGTAGTGCTATGTTTAAGCATCCTGCACTTACAAGAAGCAGCACTTGAGAAAGGCAGGGGCAGAACAGGACACATTCTGTACACATTCACTGCACAGCCCACACCTCAATACAAAGTTCCTGAGGGCATGTCAACTGAGGAAGAATATTGCTGCCCTGAAGACCTACCTCTGAAACTGAGCTGCAGAGAATACAAGCACATACTGTGTTGTTCACTCCTGATAAAATATGATTGGAGAAAAGGAGCCATCAGTTTTAATGATCCAAAATATACTGTCCCTCCAGTGAGTATGTACTGAGTTTATCCCTCACTCCCACTGAACATGACTTCTCAAGTAACCAGCATGGCAGGGCTTTTTACATGGACTCCACAGTTCTTAACTCTGTAAAGGAACAAGGAAAGCCCAGATCTGCCTAGGAATCTGGCAGCTCATACCCAAGAGCAAATACGAAAGCTTTAAGAGACTGAAAAAGAGCAAGGAAGAAGCTTCAGTGTAAGAACCTTAAACATGGAGTTAATCGCAGCCCTCATTTCCTTCCTGAAGGCTTCTTCTCATCAGCCCAGAAAAATCATTTTGCCACACAGCTGTCTGCAGCTGACCCAGCCCGGATGGTGTGAGCAGTCTCTCACTTGGTCCAGTCTCTCACGATATTTCAAGGCTTTGTTTTGTTTTTGTTGGCTTTTTTATTTATTTATTTGTATATATATATATTTTTTGCACAACAGCAACACAGTTCAGGACCGAATTTATTTTCTCCAGGAAAAGAACGAACAATAGTTACCACCTCCATGTAGACCTCTTGTTCAGCTCATTTTTCTCCTGGAATGGAATTTCTCTTACATGGAAATGACATTTCAGACACTGTTTTTCTCTTGGACATGTCCTTGGACATGTTTCAGATTCAACGTGAGTCAATTCAAAATCTTAAATTCTGGTCACAGATATTTATTCTATATTTACTATTGCAGGATTGCTGACAAACGCACCACGGCTCTGTGACCTGATTTAGCTGACAGAGATACCTAAAGGTCTATCAAAACTACAAAAAAAGACTGGTATCGGTAACTGGCACCACATTCCCAGTTTCAAAACATGAAACTCTTGATGAATTCACACATTCTAATGCCTTGGGAAATGCAAGCCCACACTCTGTGGAAGTTTCTTACCTGTATTAGGTGCTGGAATAAAATTCCAGATCGCTTGATGAACTTAAATGAAGATTCTGTTTTGGCTTTCAGCTTGGGATCATCTCCACTCAATTCTGTCACAAATTGCCCTTGCTCCTCTTTCCAGGGGGCTGCTCACACGACTTCTGCCTCTGAATTAGCTGTTGAAAGGGAAGAAGTGATTTGTGAATTGCCCCAGTTCTAAAGCCCTTTCACACTCAGGAACATATGCCAGCTTTAAATGCCAACCCACTAAATGACTATTCAGCTTCTCTGATGCTTTTCTTTTCAGTATCTGCTCACTTTTGCTTTACATATTGATTTCTTAGCATGCCACCAAAAATTAAGATGAAATGCCTGCTGTCATGGAATGTGGACTGTCATGGAAAACTCACGTCCTCAGAAACACTTTTGCCTGTGTAATATTAAGTCATTAAATCCAAATTACATGGAATGCATATTCTGCTACATGTAAATTCCTCAACCATTCCACCAGCTCTAAAATACAAGCATGATTTTTGAAATCTCTTAGTATTAGAGGCTCAGCAACAAATGATAGCATTAGCAGCTATTGCAGACACTCACACTTTATTGTGCAAAAGTAAGTTTGAACTGTGCAAGTCCAAAACTTTAGCAAAATAACTAGCATGTAAAAGAGGGAAATCTGTGCTTGCATTCAAGAATTGAGAAGGCAATCTTTCCACTATTTCTGTTATAAGAACACAAGTTCAACTGAGCAGTGCTTCATCTCTTTGTCTCCAAAAGAGACATTATGCTCTCAAAGAAATCCTCCTGTATAATAAATTCCAAAGCAGAAGCTGTTATTACTTTTTGATGCAAAACAATAACTCATTGCCCATATGTAAGTGACAGCAGCTTGAGTATAGTCGAAGACTTCATGGTGCTTAATTTCACTGCAAAAATCTTCACTAGGAAGCACTCTTCAGCACCTTCTGGAAAATGGACTGTCCAATATTCCTATTCATTCACATTACTGCTTTACAGCAAACAAATCTGGACTTCCACAAAGTCTAAAGGGACTTGCCATGCTGTTTTACAGACAGCTTCATATTCTTGAGTCAGTTAAACACAGAATCACAGAACTGTCTAGGCTGGAAAAGACTTTCAACGTGACTAAGTACAATCACCAACCCAAACTGCTGCATCCATCACTAAAACATGCTCCTCAGTGACACATCCACACATCTCTTCAATACCAGCAGGGATAGGAACCCCATCACTTCTTTAGGCAGCCCATTTCAATGCTTGACCACCCTCTCTGTGAAGATATTCATCCTAACATCTAACCTAAACCTTCCCTTGTGCAACTTGAGACTATTGATATAGAAGACCTTCAACATTAGTGTGCAAAACAGTAACTTTGAAGCTTTCAGTCTATTGGAGGAAAGACAGGTCATGCACTCATTCTCAATGCACTCTAAATACAGAAAAAGAAAACTAACAAATTTTTCTCCAACAGTTAGTAAAAACTTTTGAATATTAGGGTCTAATTTCACAGATCCAACTCTCAGACCTGTGAGATGTACATCACTCTTCTCTATATAAGACATGCACCTCTCACTGACTCAAATCATACTCCTTACCTGCCTCGGACTGCTGTGAATGAATTGTGAATAAAGGTGATACAAATGCTGGTGTGTCAATTAAGATCAGCACAGCTCACTGCGGTGACCAAATACATCCACTGCCACTGGGATATAGAAAAGGTACTTAAGACAGCTTTCTTCTGCCTTCCACAGAAGATGGCAGGTCAGGCAGCAACAGAGTCATCTTCTCCACCCCAGCCTGAGCACCAGCAGTGAGCCAGCAGCTCCTTCAATTTACATCACATGGAAGTCAGATATGAATATGCTGAGAAAGATGAGGAGGAGTACTGATTTCTCTGGTTGAAGACCAACTAGCCACTACCACCAAGTTTGGCATAGGTGGATTCTGAAATCAAACACTTGCTGCTGAGAAGAAAAGTGTCCAGATGAATAACTCTTGGCTGTGGGCAGGTGCAGCCTGAAATCTTCCCCAGACCACTTCCAATAGATTTCCAGTTCCTAACACAACTCCTCTGACCAACTCCAGTACATTTCTAGTTCCCTGAGGCATTTGGGAAGACAAGGTGAGCCCTAGCTGAGCTATGCTTAGAGCCCAGCAGACTGACTTACATTTCTGTACAATACTCCAAAATCACAGATGCTTTAAGAGGCCCTTTCTCTTCCCTCAGCTAACCTGAGAGGTACAAAAGGACATGATTTTTTAAAGTCCCAAAGCATCAGCAACAGGAAAATGTTTACATCTGCCCTCAGACAATTTGGTGTGCTCTCTTCTTTTCAGTAGCCATCTCAAAGCTGTGTGGCTGTTTCTTTAAGATTGAAAGATTTATCTGATTTTACTTGACATTTTTTTCCAGTCTTTCCCCTTCACTTAGAAGCTGCCTCTTTCTCTCCCCTTCCACTCAAACAACCCACCAGTGAGAAACACTCCTCCCCTGCAGCTTCTACTAAATGTGCAATAGATTTCATATATCTCTAACTCACTGACCCTTCATCTCTTTTCAAATCACAGATAAGAAGCAACATTTTTTTATCTTGCTAAGACCTGGAAACCCTGATTGCAATACAATATTTCCTACTTCTGTAGAGCATTCTAAGGGTCTATATGAAAAAATGTCTAAATGTTCTAAATATTCTAAATATCCAAACTCCAAGGAACAATTAGGACTCCGGTTTTCCAATGGACAGTTCTCCAGACCTTAAGCAAGCAGCTGTGTCAAAAAATCAAACTGGATGGGAAATGCAGAGAAAATTGGAAGTGTCAAAGCCATTTGTCTCCCTCCAAGACGCTCAATCCAACCCAACCAACCACAAATACTTCTATTCACCTTACCAAAATGCCACTTAGGCTAGAGACACGAGAACATTGCTAATTACGTTTTACATCTGAACTGCTTCTCAAAAAGCGTTCAACTTCATAAAGTAGTTAAACATACAAAATTAGACACAGTGATATCAATATGAAAATGTACTGTACAAATAGTGCAGGAGAACATCTGTCCATGTGTAATAAAACTGCACAAGAAACATATCCATTCTAAATACACTGGAAGTTACTTACACAGAAGCCCAAACAACTGCTAAGATAACCACATGGATTATGTACTTTCAGCTCACATGGAAAACCTCCTGTAATATCTGATGTCTTTGGTAGAGTACTGGCTGTTTTTTTGTTTGTTTGTTTGTTTTTTAAAGGAAAGTGATTCGGTTCAGCATGGAAATTTTGTGTCAAAAGCTTAAAAAGTCGAAGTGCAACAAAACAAAACAAAACAAAATCAAGAAAGAACTACTGTTTTGACAAAACTTTCCTGACAGCTCAGATGCAAAGAACAGAAGTCAGAGCAGATAAAGGCTGGGCCTCCAAACTGAGCAGCACAGACATGTGACATGTTTCTACCGTACCACCATTGGCTCCTGGAGTCTTCTGGTCTCCAGAGAATTCTCACAGTTCCCTTGAAACCTACAGTTTTCATTTCAAGATGTAGAAATATTTCATAAAACATTTTGTTTCATTTTAGGCTGGTTTAAATGTAACTACTGGGATTGCCAATTACTGTAATTAGGAAACGTGGTGAAGTTTTTCTTTTACTGTCATTATAAATAACTTTCTTGTAAAAGAATCTATACTGCTTTCATAAGGTGATCAGAACTCTTTGTTACAATGATAAGAAATTACACAAGTGAGTAAAGCAAACTAGTGTTTCTTAAGAAGTAAGAGCCTGAAAAAAGGCTCCAGAGCTGGAAACAACGGGATCCTGCATAGCTTTGTGTCACCTTTGCCTTTTTTTTTCTCTTGTGATATCTGTCTCCTTTGCTTTGATGCATTTGATTGAAAGGTATTGTGTAAGTGACTCACGTTTGCACATCTCAGAAACATCAGCACCAACAAAAGACAAAACATACAATTTGGTATATTCACTTGCTGACTAAACACTTTTTTCTTCTATCTTTCTCTGCTTGCAGGGTAAATTGTTAGTTTCAAAGCTGAGTGACTGCTTCAGTAAGTTGGTAGCAGATTATTGGTACAGTGTGATAATTAAGGGATCTTAGCTCTTAAACAATGCTGATAAAACAGAAATCCCTCTCTCTTTTTTCTGGATTACCTTTAGAACTGAAATCAGAGAACATTAAATGAATAATAATTTGTACCTTCTGTGAATGATAGAAGATTGAATCAAATTTTAACTAGACTCTATTTGTAAATCCCTCAGGATGACATAATTACTATTCAACACATACCTTAATTAGCTGTACACATCTATTTCACAGCATTTAACAGGTTTAAAACAGCTTTTATTGTCTGCTGAATGGATGTTCCTTTCTTATAAAAATGAAAATAATCCTGAATTTCCTAAACTGTAAGAAATTTGGTTACAGAAGGCAAGAAATGAATTGCAAATTGCTGTCAATTGGTTATTTTTATTTTTCTTTAAACAGTATTAGTTGATAATGCACCGACATGCTGCTGCTGCTTTTTTCCATTTAATGAAGAAGATCATAGCTACACTGTCTGGTGAAACAAAATCCTACTCAAGCACTCAAACTTTTGCACAGAATTTTGAATACAAGCCGATTTGAGACAGAATTTCTTTTTTCTCTTTCCGTTTTGGATAACAGTACGTTATCACTAGAAAGCAATACAGTGAGTGGTCCTACATCATTTCCATTCCCTTGTGAATCGGAAACAGGCTAAAATTTGGCAAGCTATACTTTCAGATGAAATTGAAGAATTAGCATTCGTGATCTCAATTCACATTTTGGGCAAGATTGGGTGATTGTTCAGCATGCAGAGGCTGTTCTTAAAACCAGTGGGCTCCACAGGGCAGCTCAGGTGCTGCAGGCTGCCTTAGCCAAGGCTGAGTGCCCATGCCATGAGCTGAGGCTTACTGCTGAATCTCAAGCACATTTCTGAAAACATTATGCTGCTTAATTTTGCTGACAACAAAGGCAAAGGACATCAACAATGATTATGTGCAGAAACACACGTGGCATGTTTTTGTTATTTTCTTAAACTGCCCCAAGTGAGATTAAAACATTTACTTAAGTACTTACTTCATGCTTTATATCATTTGCTTTCTGTTCTCAAAAGTTTAAGGAAGGGACGGCTGGCATTTAACCACAACTCACTTTTCCTGGGGCTGAATCAAAATGAAGGCACTTGGCATGTGGAGAGGCGATAGAGGTTGAGCCCAGTGTTGGGGGGAGGCAGGGCTGGAAGTGCTCCACTCTGTCACCCACCCCGGGGTTTCCTCTTGGGTTCAATTGAGATCAGAGGGAAGCCAGGACCAAGCAAGGGCACCGCCCCAGCCTGGGACCAGAGAGCACTGGGAAAGGACAAGACCCTGTGTCCTGGATGATGCACACAGTTCTAGGATAGGACAAAATAAAATACTTGAGGAGAAGACGGACAGTCTGAAAAATATATTTAGTACCACTAGTTCCAACCACACAGAAGTTATCAGTGTAGTGAAGTCCTAGGATTTGCCACAGTGATGTTTAAAAAACAAATGACCCTAAAATGTACAGATATCTTCTGATGCATTTAAGACCCTGTTAACTTTCTCTTACTTCTTTAGGGTGCCCCCACATTATTTCCAAGTTTTCTTTGCAATTCATTGGAGCAAAAGCACACTTTTATGCAAGAGGAGATCAAGACTCTGACACATGGACGTATTCTCAGAATGGGGCTTTAAAAGACAATATGTATTGCAAGACTGCATGATAAATTTGTAGACATGGTGTTGGGGAATTTATCTATTTCACCACTGAAATAGAATTGAGTCAAACAAAATTAAAAATAATTTTTGTCAAGAATGCCTATTTTGTAGTTATTTCTTCTCACGCGTATGATAAAACTGTAGACCTAAGGTTGTAGAAGACAAAAAAAAAAGGAAAGTATTCACATCACGATGTTTATCCCCTACCAACACTTTCCTTTACACCTAAGTAAAACAGCATGAGCCTAGCCTCCTTTCTGATCTCAACTGTAGCTGAGAAGAAACAAACAGCTGCATCCCAAACCTTTACTGTCAGAGCCAACACCTTCACATCCACTGTAAGAACTGGAAACTCACTGGAATTTGGCAGAGACTGAGAGCTGTGCCGCCCCCCCCTCCACTCCCCGCCGTGCCACCCACAGAAGTAGGTGGCAATCTTCATGCCAGCATGGGTCCCAAGCAGCTCATGAGCTCCCCTGAACACATCCGTTGGGAGGGTACAAGAGCAAGCATCATGTTGCTGTGCTGCCTATCTGCAAGTCATTACCCTGGCAAACAGAAAAGCTATTTGTAGTCTCCCCAGTAAACTTGCTTTTCTGCATTTTCCTAACACTACAGTGAACCTTCCCGGCCTGTCATTTCAGTCACGTGTCTTGCACTGGTGAAATTGCAAATCACGGAGACCAAAAGCTTTGCCATACGTAATTGCTGCGTACCATTAGACTGGAGCTGGCTACTCTCTAATTACACAGAGTACTGTTGATATGCATATCGAAAATAAATCATATTGATTGCTTATGTATCATGCAGGAAAGAAAAGTAGCTTGAGCTCAGTTGGCTACCCAGGAGAAACTACAGGAGGCCAAAGAAGGATTTACAATTCTTTTCCGCTTAAATGACATCATCTGTGTGGAAGCATGCATTTTGATGGAGTACATTATAGAAGAATACTGTGAGGGCAAAGAAAAAAGCATGCTAGGAGATCCAGGCAGCAAAATCATGCTATTCTGAGCATCATAAAAAGGATGGCAGTGCTATTTCATGTGGATTACCCGCTACTTCTGGTCCCTAACCTGAATCCTACTGCTGTACAATGCTCAAGCCAAATTATTTATTATTTGCATTATATGTTATTTGCATTGCAGTATCCCCAGCAAGGCCTCCAGGAAATCCCGTAGGAATATTTTCATGTTTGGCTGATTAGTTTTGCATCTGCATAAAAATATTTGCCTTCTTGCCTGAAACCTTGACTTCATCATGGAAATGCACAAAAAGCAGGAAGCAAAACTGATCATTCTGCTTTCCATTTCCAAGTTAATAGAATGCTTAAATAATTAACTTATAATAATTAAAGATGAAGCCAATAATGTGAAGAAAGCCTGAAAGTTACATTCAGCGTGTCATATTTCTGAAAGCACTAAGTTCTACCAAAGCCCATAGTAGCTGAAAACCCATTGACTTGAGAGCACAAGCACCTGAGCCAGAGAGCCATTTACAATTCTGCTTAATATCTCTGTGGAATACGTTAAAAGAAAAATCAGCTACAATGATATCTATTGTGTACTGCTGTGATTTTACCACCTATGCAAGAGTACATACATGCCATACACGCTCTGTGGGTAACGGTTGAAAAAAACATGTGTCCATTTCTCCAGTAGAACTTAATAAAGATATTCAACATGCAGTGTTGGTTTTTCTAACAGAAGATTACTGTAAGTGGAGATACTGTCTCTGCATACTGCATGTTGGCACAACCACAATTCATTCTTTCGTAAACAATGCGATATCTAGAAATTGCAAATATGACACTTACTTTTATTAATGGAAACAATGGACGGAATAGCAGCTACAGCAAAATTAGGATGGTAAATAGGTCAATTTTATTAAACTTTTCACGGGGAATACCTGGCAGTTTATTAAGCTATTGTTGGGAAACCATACACTCAATGACTCTGCATATGTTAGTTATCTTTATCTGACCAATTCCAACAGGGTGAAGGAGATTATGAGTAATTAAGCTTCATTATTTCCCTTGGGGGAACCTGAAAGATAGATTCCTAGACTTTGATGAATTTAAACCTGGAAAAACAAGATCACTGAATGAAGTCGTTCACACATGCAAGAAAGAATGGAATAGATTAACTCTTACCAGTCATTTGCTTTGGTGAGCTTGAGCTCACAGGCATTACCTTATTCTGAAAAAAATTATGAGGGTTGCTCCAAGAGTACTGCCTCCTGTTTCATTATGTTGGCCTGCAATGTCAGAGGTTTGTCAGGACCCTTAGGACCAATATGTGGCTGAAGATGAGTTTCTTGGATTGCATCATTAGTGGTGACAAAACATGGTGTCACCACTAGAAGTCAGAGACAAAACAGTAGTCCATGGAGTGGCAACATTGGAATTCCAAATCAAAGAAAAAGTTTGATACAAAGTCTTCACTGGTTAAAGTGATGTGCACTCTCTTTTGGGATAAGAAAGGATTTCCTGGAACCTGGACAAACCATCCACCATCCGACCACTACACTGTGACACTGATTGAGCTGAAGTCTCCAGCTTCCAGTGAAGAAACTTCTAGAGAAGAGGACAACCTTTCTCTCGCAACATGGTAACACCAGGTCCCATACCAGGAAGACCGTGGAGCACACTACCAATTTTGGCTGGATTGTCTTACCACACCCACTGTATAGTCCAGATTTGGTGCCTTCTGACTACTATCTTTTTGGGCTGATGGAAGATGGACTGTGTGGGCAACTAGCTAATGGTGGTGATTATGTTTCAAAGTAGTGTTTTGTAGTTGAGAATTTATCAAACAGCGTTACTGTGGTCTTTGTATCTGTTGTAGTTTCCACAGAAATAAGTAGGAGGCATTACTTTTGGAGTGACCTACACAGAAAGCTGCGGTTGGGAGCTGCCATTCAGAAAAAGTGAATGGCATATCTGGGATCTGCTAGGCAGAACATATCTGGAAAAAATCTGATCAGAAGTCCCAAAGTACAGAACATTTGTGCCATGATTAGCGTGCATTCATTCAAACCTTTTTCTGTGCTTTGTGCTTAGATTAGGCTGTGCACAGAACCTATTTTCTGTTTATGCAACATCTGCTCTGCTTTGAGATTGTGAGCAAGAACATTTCCAGGCTCCAAAGCAGGAAGGGATTACAAACCAGCAAACTGAGCTGGATAAAACAAGGATGGGCCCACAAGATTTAGGTTCAACTGAGATTATTTAAGATTCCAAAAATGTCTTCATTTCACTCTAACGTAAGTAATTTTCCACGTTTATACCTCCTTGCAGTTTTGAGGAGGAAGGGAAACAGTGCTTAATTAGTAGAAAGAAGTTCATCTAGTGCTGTTCTCTCACATGACCAGAGTGATAAATCTTGCGCATATCATGTGTAGTGCCATAATTAAACCTTCGGTCCTGATTATTTAGAACTCAAAGAATCATCAGTGCCTTGTCATCCAAGTGCTGCGAAGCTCCCTTGTCACTGAGATGAAGAGGGGAGTCCTGAGAGAAAGAGGACATCCAAGCACATACAGGGACAGTATGGAAAACTACTTCCTTATGGGAAGGCTTCAGAAATAGGGGAGAGGGGCTGCAGTGCTGCAGAACAGGGATAAGGTAGGAAGGGCTGCACAGGATTCCTCATTCCATGTTCCCCTGGAGCTCACCATGAAGTGAGGAGGAGGAGGAAGGGGAGCTCTTCTTCCAGGGAGGAATGAGCAACATTTGTAGTAACGTCTGCAGTAAAATTAACACCGTTTCCCACAAAAATCAGCTATGTGGGTCACAAGACTGCTGGTCTGCAGCAGTAACAGTCACTATGTGTAGGAGATGGGTTCTGGGGGTAGTGTTCTTTTCATAACAATAGATAGAAGATTAGAAGTCTGACTATAGTGACAACCTCAGGGCCCACCAACAGGACCACAGAGCTCCTATCATTCTTCTGGACTCAGCTTCGCTGTCCACAACTTGCACTCACTGCACAGTGAGCATGAACTGAAAGTTCAACAGCCCCATCAGCACTTGGGGAGCCCAGCTAACCCACCAAGAAACCCAACTCAAATTCAGAGTTGCCCAGAAAGGTAGTGGTTTACCAGCTTGGTTATCCAAATACTTTCAGCTGGGCTCAGTAGAATAATAGTTCACTGATAGTCTGAAATTAAATAAAAAAAATAAATAAATAATTTTAATCCCTCTTTACTTGGCCGTGATTGAGGGTTTTCTCCTTCCTTGGAGGAGGCTGCAAGACAAGGAATGCCATTCAGCTAACAGGGTCTGGCTGCATCAAAAAGCAGCTAGGATTTCTCCCTCTTGCCATTCTTCCCCTCCCCAGCACAATAGACCCGAAAACAAAAGACAGATTATTAGGTTTAAGTGTGTAGCCCATTCTCCACATAACCCTTCCCCCCTACTCCCACCCTTCTTCAGCACATCTGGTAACCATGTGTGGCAAGTGCTAATGAAGACTTTCCTGAGCGAGCTACAATTAGTTCCGACTGCTGTTCGCCTCTCCCGGCTGTACTGAGGATAAAAAACCAAACCAAAACAAAATCTTCCCTTCACTGTTACTGAAACCTCCCCCTGCCCATGGGATTCCCCCTCCTCATCGTGCTGCTGAAATTAAAACAAAAAAGTGTAAGTAAATACTTTAAGGCTCTCTTCCGCCTGATTTTTTTTTTAATATAAATCAGCATTTTATTCATTTTGATTGAACACGACAGGCAGGCAACAGTGTTCCTATGATCCTGTCTACAATAGAGAATTGTTAAACAGATGTCCATTTTTTTTTTTTTTCCTTCCAGCCTGGCAATATTACACACATAGCAGTTTTATCTGCTTGAGCAGATCAAATTTGTGTGTGTGTGTGCGTGCGTATGCGCTGCCATTTGGAGTGATTAGAATAAGCCGCACAGAGGCAAGACGCGTTGTGTACAATTAAGCCCATCTTTAAACCACAAATTTCTGTTTACTCTCAGTCTCTTCTCCTCTCCCCAATCAAGTTCCTAATAGAGCTGTTTCAAGTTTCAACAAGGACCATATTAACTGCTGGTCTCCACATGAAACAGAATGCTAAACCCCAGCCTCTCTCGAAGATCTGAGCACGAGCCTCCCAATCCTGCTTTACATTTCTCTCTGAAACCGCTGTGGCCCTCACCTTCCAAACTCCTAATGATTCCCCGAGCAGACAGTCTCGGCACAACGCGGCGTTTCACAGTGTGAGGCTTCACATGTTCTTTGTCGTTTCTCCCAGCTATGTCACGCTTCGTGATTGCCGCTGACCAACCCCTGCTCGAAAGTATGTTCCCACTAAACAAACAATCTGGATAATTGTTGTAGAAGTGATGATATCTGCATACATCATATTTGAATTATACCTTATTCACATAAAAATTGGGTATGACCCTCCTACGTCTTTTGAACAGTGCTGCATATTGAAATGCAAAAAACTAAGTTCCAAAAGCAGAACAAAAGCAAAACTGATTCTCCAAAGGAGTTATTCTCTTAAAATATACACGTATCTACTTGCCAAATGATTTCTCCGAGAAGATGATAGGCTGGAGTAATGCAGGGAGGGAGGAACAAAAGGGGTTTTAATCACGGTTCGGATTAAAGAGTTGTATAACAATTGCTCTCCCTCCAGGCATATATACTGTACACGCTCACTGTAAATGATCAGCATTTAAAGAAACAAAGTGCACCAGGCAGCACTTAATGTAAAGACAGCTGCATATATATTAACACTTTATTCATCAAAAGACACCGTGTATCTTGCTCAGTCTCAGTAGGAGAAAACAGTACACACAGCACTGACAGCCAAAGGCAGGCAGGAATGCGACTTCTTCCCTACCCCCCTTTTTAAGCACATAAACCTTCCCATGCAAAAAAAAAAAAAAAAAAAAAAGAAAGAAAAAAGAAGAAAAATGTGAGGCTCTTTCCCATTTGACTGCCTCTTAATTTTGATGGCCTCTTTTTGGACAAAAATATCACTTCATCTCCATACAGTCTTGTTTTCATCCACACCAAGCAGGGAGTAGAGCAAAGCTGATGCACTCCTAACAGTATTTTTCTACAAAACATAAATTTTGCACTTTGAAAAAAGGCTAATTTTACTGGTAATGAATCCCAGTAATAACTTAATGAGTCACTGCAGTCCACACTTTAAGGAGGAGCTGGTGCTAATGCGTGAATAATTATTGACACAATTAAGTGCCCAACACCGGGCCTGTTAAACTGCTTCTGGCACGTGAGGGCTCCTTAATGGTCCCACGGCATTGTACCACGGCCCTGAAAGGTTTTAAAGTGCAGAGAGCTCCCCTCCGCTACTGCAAGGGATACTTGGACCCAAAATCAGCTCAGCGCCAGATAACATTGAATTGCCGGGAATTTATATCCTATGTGGGGCTTTGCCCTGTTGCCGAGCTGAATAATTAGCTATTTACAGATTCGGTAAACAGAAAGCTCACCCTTTGACCTGCCTTGGTGTAGACTGTCTGGTTCGTAACCCTGCGAGGGACTTCCGCCTGCCTAATGGGCTCTTTGTGAGCTGCTGCTGCTGCCGTAAATCAGGCAGCTCTGGAGTGCGGGACGGGACCGACCCTGCACAGGGACTCAGCCTTCAGCTCCGTGTCTTGGGCTCACCTACAAAAACATGAAGTTTAAAAAAGAGCACTGGTACCGAATTAAAAAAAAGACAGTTGCAGAGCGAAGTGTTTCAAGCAATTCTGTTGCACCGCACAGCCTCCTAGACATGCTGCCTGGAGCTCATCGTGATCACGCAGCCCCTTTGCAGGGTGAGAAGGCTTCTCCCTTCCTCTATTTGACATCATGTGTGAACGTACAGATGTCCTAATTAAGCACAAACAAAATCTTGGACCCTGCCACACATTCCAGCCTTATCTCTGACAAGTTCAGCAGAATCACAGGAGATACCGGCAAGGCAACATTATCACTAGAACGGCCATAAAACAGTTACCTCTCACGAATAACTTTACTGTTTCACAACAGGGGCATTCACATCCTCCGAATGGACGGAGCTGTCTCTTTAAACGGGAACACTGTGCCAAGACGCCTCATCAGTTAGCTTGAGAAACACATGCACACAAGCAAAAACCGACCTTTTTTCTGTCATTCTGAACTCCCACTGACCTTCCTCATGCGATTCCAACATGTGCACAGGTCAATTAGATAGATGGACAGATAGACAGATGGGCAAACAGACAGAGCGATCATAATATTTTATGTTAAATTCTACACAGCCCAAGTCCTGAATCTACAGTGTTATCACTGAAGGAGTCCCCAGCCCAGGGTTAATAGCAGTGTGCTCAAACATGTAACTCCCTGGTTGTATGCTGGCTTCAAGGCAGCTATCATCCTTGCACAGGGAGAAAAGAACAACTCCTCCTGATAGCATAACCTTGCCAGGCTTTCAAACATAAAGACACCATTAACGGGAGAGCAAGGCACCAAGAAAAATGACAAGGAAGTTCACAATTAAGTGTGTTATAACCTAATCCTGTATAACTATCCTGTGAAAAGTCTTTTACAGAGCAAACAGACAGCTAGTAACTAAAGCACGTGAGTCTCCAGATATACTGCAGTGGCTGCTGGTGGGACACTGCAACATGAGGACAGGCAGACAGACAGCCTGGACAGGCAATGGAGAAGTCTCTCTCCTGCCTCAGTGTGCCTGCCTGGCCCTAGCAAACCACTTGATTGCTCTGTGATTTCTCATCCAAATAAAGATACTAACTTCCCTGCAGAACATTTTAGGCACTTGTTCAGCTTAAATCCATGTGTTGTACTGCATATAACAAACAAGAACAGAACAAATAGGCTGACAGGAAAAACACATATTCTGAATTAGAAACCCCCCAAACACTCAATCTAACACAAGATTTGGAAGGGTGATATTTCTATTAAAAATATATGGCTTTGTTCATTTCTGGGTTTGCTCAGCGCAGGGCAGAGGAGCTGAGGGCAGGCCTGATGGCGGCTGCAGCTCCTCACAGGGAGCGGAGGGGCAGCGCTGAGCTCTGCTGTGCGACAGGGCCCCAGGGAACGGCATGGAGATGTCAGGGGAGGGCAGCTGGGGGTCAGGGACAGGGGCTGCAGCACAGGGCTGTGGGCATGGAACGGGCTGCACAGGGCAGTGGGCACGGCAACAAGTGCCGGAGTTCAAGAGGTATTTGGACAATGCTCTCAGACAACAGGGTTTGGACAGTGCTATGTGGAGCTGGGGGTTGGACTCGATGATCCCTGTGTGAATCCCTTCCAACTTGGGATATTCAATGGTTCTGTGAATCTATGTTTCCTGACAGGCCAGGGTTCAGCTTCCTGCAACCTGGAGCACTGCTACAGGTTGACCTTGGCCTAGGCAACAACACATTCCTACTGGTTTCAGAGTTCCCACACACCGAGGCTCTACCTGAACCATCAGAAATCCATTTGATCTGGGAAGATTTCCAGCACATACAATAAGCTTCTTAAAGCGCACAGAAAAGAAATGAAGATTTATGGAGGATGCACAGGAGAGAACAAGTTGGGCCCTGCACCGTCTTAGCACTTCTTGCACCCACCACGAGAGGAGCAGCCCCCCCCCAGCTCTACATCAAGTAGGCATTTCTCCACAACGTGGGGAAACAACCAGGAAAGAGGCTCCTGTTCCCCAAAACTAAGGAGCCAGGAACCTACAAGTCTGTGTTTTATAGACACCAAATTCCTTCCAAGGATTTACTGTTTATTTAGTCTTGCCTGTAAATGCACTAAGTTGGAAATAAGTCTCAGCACCTCCAGTAATGTTCAGGAGAAGGGCACAAATTGTCTTCCCACCAAAAGAGGCACTACAGTGCACTGAACATTTACAATACAATGCATCTTCAAATGTATTCCTGCTTCTCCAAGTAAGAGCCACATGAGTTATCTGAGGAAAAAATTCAGAGTTTTTGTTCAAAGGTAAAAAGTTACTTAGCAGTAAAGCTGCAGGGAGATTTGTCATTTGGCAATCAATGAGCTACCAGGGTGATCTTCACTCCTAGCTAAATCATGCCAGCATAAGGGCACCAGATCCTTCATAAATGGCTCTTGACCTCTTGCCTTAACTTGCAGTAGAAGACAGCTGCTCTAATGAGAGCAATCCTACAAGACTGTGTGTATCAATACTAGAGCAGGATTTCATCACTGCTCTGCTGAGCTGCCTGCTGCCAGACCCAGCCCTAGGCAGCTTCCAGGTTGCCCTTTCTCTTCGGTAACAAATCAAATGTGCAACAAAATATTGCCACATCTCATGAGTATATTGACACAATTGGGACTTCAACCCCAATTTTGCTTTGTGTTTTTCAAATGGCTTTATTTATCTTCAGATAAAGCACGTGTACTTTACCGATACGCTTAAAGCCTGACAGGCCAGCTGTGTCAGGGAAGCGGACTCAGTGGGTATAACTGGGCAGTGGGTCGTGCGAGGACGGGTCATGAGCTGTGGGCCTGTGGCTCGGCTTCAGCAGGAGCCAAAGAACTCTAAGACACTTGCCAAGTTAGCCCCCCAAAAAAAGAGATGATGAATTTTTTATTACTTGCAGCACTAAATGAATGTTTTAAGTCAGCTAGTGAGAAAACTGCAGGGAAAATGAATCAAACTTTCAGCTGTTTGGTCATAGGTTTTTATAATGTGAAATAGAAAAAAACAGACATTGTGTTTGCATGCTATTTCTGGGCCTTTTAAGCTGTAACAGCATGAGTGGTATTTGCATCAGGAGCTACCATATATCACTGCAAGCAACATATGCATAGATGGAAAAAAGATGACGGCAGCAGCAGGTTCAGTGAAATCTCAGGATCTCTCTGTGATAGGGACCTGCTAAAGGTTTGGTTTTATTTAGCGTAGCTTAAAATGTCATTGGCATATGCGTTTCTCAATTAACACCAATTTAATACACTCCAGAAGTGTTCTATTCTGAGAATAGGCTTCAGAGTTTACAAAGGATCTAACCTGACATTTCAGTACAGGATATCCAGCTCCATTTACAATCAGGAAAGCACATTATGAAGGCTGGATTTTTTTCTTTGGCACTGTGTAGCGTTGCCTCTAATGATAAATACAAAAGTCCGAAAATCCTAGTGAACAGTGCTATAGTATGGAAACTATGAGTCCCTCCAACCTCTGTGAGTCACTCATATTCTCAGATGAAATGGTGCGTCTCAGCAAACGCACAGATTCTGCAAGTGGATGCTTGATTTTCCTTCTTAGTGCCTCACCGATGCAGTATTTTTGCTAAACAATTTCTTCACTGATAGACTGCAACTCACCAGTAGAGCAGTTTATATATATTTAAAAAGAACAAAACAACAAGTAGCCAATGATCCTAGAAAGCCTGGGCTTCCTGTCAAAAACTGGAATGGAGAAAGATTTACTGGTGATGGTTTCCTAAACGATAAATACAGATGTTCAAGAGGATCCCAGTAACCAACTACCGAAAAGCTGAAGGATTACTTATTAACCAAAAGGATGAATAAAGAATAGAGTAGTATCATTTCATATGAACTTTACACAGACTATATGAATGTCTTCAACCTCTTCAAAAAGAGCACCTGGCATTATTAATATTGATTTTGGAATATCAGATTCATTATATATAATGGACCAAATTCAGCACTGATGAAACTGTGGAGCTTCAGAGAAGCTGAACAAGAGAAAAATATCTCTCTTCAAATGTAGTCGAGTGTTTATTCTGAAATCAATAATAGAGTGTACATTCAAAAACACTGGAAAAAAAATGGTTAAAGTCAGACATTTCCAAGCTAGGAAATACCCATTCATTGCTCATCCATTCTGTCCAGTCGTGTGCCCATTCTCTGCACTGAAGGTGGAAAATGAGTCCAGGTTCTTGCAATTGAAAAGTGTATCTCAGGGCATTCACACAAGAGGGCAGAAGTGTGATTGGAGGGACAACCTTAACCTGCCCCTAATTGTAAATGTTTGGCTTGGCAATTTGCTTTAAACATAGTTTCATTTCATGAACTTTCCTCTGTTTCTAAAGGAAGGGAAAAAAAAAAAAAAGAAAAAAAAAAAGATAAAAACTAAATATACTACATACAATCACTGAAACTTTCCAAATCAAGCTTCTCTAGCTTCTCTAAACTCGGACCCTCTTGCACAGAAGTCTACCATGTGAGCTTCGTGGTATGAGCTGGAGTCTGCAGTAAATTTATCACAGAATAAAGGTACATCCTGGTTTGCAGCCAAGAGACCTCAACATTTTATTTTTTTATGTGTTTTCTAGGGGGAAAAAATTACTGACATCCAGCAAATGTCAGTCCAGGGAGGGAGAAAAGTGGGCAATTCGGTGTGAGTGTGCCTGCTCCCATTCTCTTGCAGCTGCTTGGGCAGGTTGCAGGGCTCCTGGCGCTGGGAGTCTTGCAGTGCTCCTTTTCGGTCCGTGTCACAACACAGTGAGTCACGCTTCCCTAGACCATGACAGTGGAAGTGAAATGGTGATTTATCACCAAAAGTCCACGGCACAACAGTAGACCTGGATTATTTTTTTCCCTAATATTTTAAGGATGTTGAGAACAGAGGCAATATTAACGAATACACATACTTGCAAAGACCTTGAGTACTGCTTGCTGGATCTCTGAAAAATTCTGATGTACAGTGAGTTAATACTTTAACAGATGTGTGCAATGAAGATGAGAATTTAATTCTTAATTAGATCAGGAATGCATATTGAGCTCTGCTATAGGCAACACTGAAATTCAGAATTATTACCCAGCATCTTTCCTGGATTTAAAATCAAAGGGAATCTCGCGCTTAGAGCATCAGATTCTTTGATTCCTGATTCAAGTGCAAGTGCAGGGCTTCTCACATTGTTCTGGTCTTTTGAAAACTGAACTCAAAGGACCATGATCTCTCCCCAGGCACCCAGGAGGGTACTCACTTCAGGCACCCCGCTGGCCTGGCCACAGTCAATGAGGCTCCTAGCAGAGCTGTTCAGGACAGCCCACCTGTATATATGAACTGTACACATGGCTTTGGCCCCTTCTTTATGTATCTAAATTTGATGAGGTTACACGGTGCAAAATTTTCATCCTCAAGCCCCATTGTGGCATGCATGCATACACACAGGCAAGTCAGTCAGAAGCTAACTCAGTCCCAAATGAGTGGGGTCTGAATTAAAATAAGGTTTTATCTAAAAATGGATCTAAGTAAGTGCAGGTCTAAATGCCATCAAGGCTAACTAAGGAAAGGTCCTATTTTAGATGCAAATCTCTTTGGTCTACCTACAGCTTCTGCTGGAAATTTGGACTTGGGTTATCTTTTCTAAAACAAGCTATAAATCCAATGACCAAAAATTCCTGATTTGTTTGTACCAATGAGCTGTCGTGCTAAAGTACCTATTTTGGAGCACTCCAAAATAATTCGTAAGTACTGAACTGCTTTAACATACTTCACAAATGTCAGAGAACTTTACAGAGGTACAATCCCATACATGACATTTGCATATCACTCCCCAGTAAAGCGTTACTTCTCTTCCTTCTTCCCCCTCAGCTCACAGCACAGTATGGGGAAATGAGTCGACAAATGCATCCTGCTCCAGATGCAAAGCAAATTCTACCAGCACCATGGTTGTCATGCTGCATCATGCAAAGGGCATGCCTAAGTGTGAGCTCTGCACCTGCACTGGATTCACAGCACCTGAAAGAGTTCAGGCAGTGAGGAGAGCACTCGGAAACACCCAGAAACAAGGATACCTGCAGGGCGTGCTCAATTTGTTTTGAAGATGTGCTATTCTAATGCAGCGCTTCCCTGGTTGAATATATTGATATTTGATATCCTGCTAGACAACTCTGTAGCTGGAATTCTGCATCAGATCAGTAAAGCTTTCCGTCAGGATGTTCACTTCACTGAGGATCAAACCCAGAGTTCTGTCTGCACAGGCAAGCCTACCATAGGGTGCATCTCTGCAAGATGACCATAAGGTGCATTTGCACATTGCTTGCCCTTTCTCAGACACAAGCAGCCCCTCATCATCTGGGGCAGCAAGCTGTGCCCACCTCACTCCCATGCCACCTCTGCAGAGCAGCACAGAGTACAGGGACTTGTCTGCTACATGTGCATGCACTGCTTACAGTTGATGCTGACCTCAGTTACTCCAGCTCCAGATGGTCCCCTTTCCTTGTGTTCCCTATTCCTGGGGGCTTTCATTTCATTTTTTCCATCAGTCATCAGGTGCATAAATGCTTTCCTCGAGCCATTCCCTAACATCCTCCCACCAGAAGAGAGATGGAGCCCCATCCTGCTGTTTACCTCTGGACCCATTCAGTCCAACTAAGTGATAATGCTTCCTCTCCACTCCTGAAAAAAAAGAACAAGTTGTTCTGGAGGGCTCACAAATCTCCTTCTTCTATACTGAATTCATCCAAGCACTTTACCAAAATCATTCAAACACAGTTCACGATAGAAAACGTCGCCTCTCAATTAGGTTGTCAAGACCCATTTTGAACTCTCAGCATTTACAGCTGAGGTGCTCAAAGATTAACTTTGTCCATAATAAAACAACTACTGCTCTTTGCTTCCCCTCTCCTCATAGTAAAAGATTTTTCTTCACATCCTAAACTAACCACGTTTTCCTAACGACCTCCTGTGAGGGACTTATACAAAGCATTTCAACGCTTAAATAAATCATATTCCCAGTCGCTCCCCAGCCACTATTTTGCTAACTGTTCCTAAGGAGGAAAAACAATCTAATTAGTTAATATTTGCAGAGTAATTTGAGAAGTGCTAGGTCTGTTTAAACATTATTGCAATATCTGGTGTGTTGCTTTCAGCTCCCCCCACAAACTGATGAGGATCCAATTGGAAACCCCCAAAGAGCCCTCGTGGGCAGCATCCCAAAGAACCCCGGCTTCCCAACCTGTTAGGATGATCCACGGATGACATCACTCCCCACATACACACATCGATATCCTTTCCAGAAATAAAATCCAAAAAGACTCTAAATCCTAACTTTGTAGCTTGGCTGCATCCTACAGACTTTTTTACATAAATAAACTCAATGCATAAATACACTCTGAGGACAGACCCTGAAGCCTTTATTCATGGACTCATTCATACTCCCTTCCCTCAGCAGTGCTGGACGAAGGACTCACTGCTGTGATAGCGGTGTCACATCATAAAGCTGATGTAACTTTGAATTTTTTGCCATTATGCAAACCAGCCCAAGAGTGATTAAAACAAAGCAAACCGAAACAAAAGCAGCAACAACTCCTAATCACTGAGTCCTCTCTGAAAGGGAGTTTGGTACAGAAACAAGGAAGTGGGAATAAGATCAGCTCTCTAATTTACAACACAAAACATCAATTAAATAAAATAATTAAAGGACAATTAATATCCTGTACAGTAGCAGGAAATCCAGATGCCGCTTGTGCTGTGCAGGCGATGGGTTTGGACGTGGCTGGACCTCATGGTGTGAGGTTTGTATTGTTGAGTAGCTGATATTATTTCTCTCTCACCCAATGGCTCTGCTTTTTGTTTTCTGTTTGCAAGCGAGGGTTGTGGTAGTTCCTAACCCATATGTCTCTAGTTTTGAGTCGCGTGGTTTGCCCCCTCTGTTTCTCATCATTGCTCTTGGCCCAGTTTCTTGACAGGAAATGCGAGATTTATTTTATCTGGCCTGAACTACATTGTTCCTTCCTGACTACTGGTGTTACTTCACTCCAACTAACACAACTCCGTGCTCACTGCCTTCATGAGGTCAGAGCCCAAGGGTAGCAGGCATAATTAAGGGCAACGGTGAAAGAAGGGGAGAAGGTTTGAGGGGAGGAGAGAATAAAAGGCAGAGGGAGGGAGAGAAGGGGAAAGAAATAAAGTTATGATGCAATCAGTTTGGTTTGAAGGAGCTCCTCCTCTTTTCTTCAGCCAGCTGCAAGCTAACTTCTGGGTTCTGCTTCAAGACAAGCCAGCAATTCCAATGCTATCAAATAAAGACGGACACAATCGGGTCATTTAGATTGTAAATTCAAGGAGAAAAAGCAATTACCAAAATTGATACAAGAATTTCAAAGACATTGCTGAAGCATTTTCAGTCTTCCTCTAGTCACTTGTGAGAACAGGCAGTGCAGCAACGTGAAGTAATCCCTGGTTAAAAGGAAAGAAAGCTGAAGACACATAAATGTATTAATGCTGAACAGCAAACACCAGTTTTTAAATAAATTGTGGCTGAATTCATCTGGCACTTGTAGGCAGCTTTGTAAATCTTCACCCAGTATCACTAAGTACAGACTGAATTAACTTGCAAAAGCTGGGACGAGGTCTGTGCTGGGCATTACAGCCCTGCAGGCATCCATGGCACTCAAGCTCCCCAAGAGCACGGCACTGTTTTGCATCTGCCAAACTGCTTTTTGTTTAACTCATTAAAGGGCTAAATAACATTTCTCTGCATTTACCTGACCTAAAATGAATCCAAAGGAACAGGCACAGCTGTCAGGTCAGCAGAGACACTCTGCCAGCACCCCAACCTGTAGTGTATTCAATATAGTAGGGATCACAACTTCAACCTGCCCACTTAGAATCATAGAATCAAAGAATTGCTTAGGTTGGGAAAGTCCTTAAAGATCAAGCCCAACTGCAACCTAACCATACTACCCCAACTCTAACAACCCTCTGCTAAATCATGTCTCTGAGCACCACATCCAAACAGTTTTTCCAATAAGCATAGGGGTGATGGGCAGTTTTAAATACAACACACTCGGACCGCGGGATAAGTACCTTTTCCCAATAGAATTCTATATTTTAGGCTGATCTTGAATTTTGTTTTGTAAGATACTTCTGACAAAGTCATCCTACACAGGTTTTTACCATGGAGGTTCAGAAGGAACTCACATTCCTGCCGAAAGGCCTCAGTCCCAAATCAGCTACTTCGTAGCAAGACTATGGAAGCATCTTTGGATAACTGCAGTGACTGAGGCTTTTGTGACATTTTGCTGAAACCAGTCAAAACAAATTCTTTAGGACAAGTACGTGACGTGGGAGGAGAAGGGAAGGGTGGCTCTTCAAACGGCCTAAATGGGCATTAATAAGACTAAGCAGTGAAGAGCGAGGCCTCTCCCTTCAGCAGGAAGAGGATGTTATATGGACCCAGCCACGTGCTGCTTGCACCACTGCATAACAAGGTAGGTAGAGATTGTCCTTTGCATTCTGGGAGCTAATTAAATCACTTCCAAATCTCTAGCCAAAGTGCCTAGGCATTGCTTTACTGCAGCAGCCTGACTTCCTCCTGTACCCTGAAGATGACCTCCTTTTCTATGCCATTTTTTCCCCAAATTGCTCATCCTTTTGAAATGGCAAGTCTCTCAGTGTTCTGGCTTAAAAACACATAATCAAACCTTATAGCTTGGTTTCATTATCTTTTTGCTGAGGTCAGAAGACTGAAAAGTTTACCGAATCAAGAATGGCCATTTAGTAAAAATGGGATTAAAAATGGAATTGAAGTTGGCACGAGCTTTGCAACAGGGTGCTGAGGCAAACATGCCGAGCTTCCCAAAGCTCACCCCAGCATTCCTAGAGTGAGCGACTGAAACCTGCAGGTTGCCTTCTGCCATGCATTGTGCCCTTCAGAGCCTACTTACTTTGTTGCAATTAGGTTTTAGTGGTGTTTAACGTTCCACGATTGCCCTACTTTACAGTCCCTTCATTTTCCTAGCTTAAAAAATAGCGATGTTGCAACACTGTAGTGTTTCTGTTGTGATTGTCATGATGGAAGCGGAGCCAATGCAATTTGCCTATGTTTTACTAACCGCCATCTGGCAGGGATATGGTGACATGCGAATCTTCACAGGACTCTTGTTTTTCGACTATCTGCTGGACAACTAAGGAGATCACCAGGCTGTTAGGATGAATGCCAGATGGGAGGCAGGTATGTTTATGAGTTTAAGATTCTTATTTTCTTTCAGTGCTTTCACATGCTGTTCATGGAGTGGCAGGAAAAGTGAAAAGGGGGAGGAGGGGATGAGTCAGTGACTAGACTACAACTGTTCAAAATCACTTTGAAGTTCTGCAAAACGCGAACATGCCGCAGTCCACCTCTCAGCTGCTCTTCCCTTGCCCTTGAGGTCTGGATGGAGTCTGGGGGGTTCTTCCTTTGCAGTGGCTTGCCTGGTGTCCCCGGTCTGGATGGCGAAGACACCGCTGCACTCACATGCAGCGCTCAGTGGAACAGCCA
Organism: Lagopus leucura; assembly: GCF_019238085.1. Taxonomy (NCBI): domain Eukaryota; kingdom Metazoa; phylum Chordata; class Aves; order Galliformes; family Phasianidae; genus Lagopus; species Lagopus leucura. The sequence continues at coordinate 27,814,628 of NW_024962335.1, read as the reverse complement.
CGTTGTACCTCTGCCTCCGCCTTGCAGCCCTGGTGAGCTCTGTCATGTGCTGCATTCCCAGCTGACACAGGGTCAGCACAGCAGCTCCATCTTGCACGGATATCTTAGAAATGCAGGTACAGTGGTTTTTAGTCAGACGGAAAGCACTCCAAGAACAAGAAAAGTCTTTGCTCATCCCTCCTTCTGCTACAACAGTAGAAAACGCTGCGACAAGATGGAGACTGACTGAGTCTTCTGGCTTATAAGTACCAATATGGCATAGAAAGACAGCAACAACATCAAAACTGTTTACCTGTTTTGAAGCCTACCTAAAAATTCCACAAGAAAAAATAGTAACTTCTGATTGCTGGAAGAACAACAAATATGAACAGCGAAGAACTTTGTAGATCACTGCTCTTCAGGTCATCCAGACTAAGTTACCTTTCTCTGGAACGTGCTAAGACCTTGGCCACGTGATGCCATTTAGCTTCACCTGCAGATCCCATGTCTCTGGGTCCCCCCAGGAGGCCCTGGTGCACTGCTGTGGGTATTGGCTGATGAGATGGTGCACAGCTCCCAGCCTGCTCAGCAGGAGGCAGTGCTTCTCCTGCTGACATTAAAATCAGCACCTTCAGGAAATTCATCTAACACCAGTATATACTAACCCAGTAACTCTGCAGTAAGTATTAGCCCAATACAGCCAGAATGCCTGCAGCTAACGTTTTGCTCTGCCTCACCTTCTCTCAGCCAAACCCAGAGCCTAGATTTAGCCACTGCAATAACTAACATTCATAATGAGTAATGAAGAGCTACAGCTGAAAACACAAGCTGCTTCAGCTCAATCTAAACAGCCAAAGCTCCCCAGCTAGGGCTGTGAGATTCATAGGCAGATCAAACGCAGAGGAGTATCTGTGGCACACTCACCAACGTGTCACATTAACAGAGCTACGTGCAATAAATTCTTATTACAGCAGGCTCCTCATAACAAAGATTTCTGATGAGGGGGCTGGTTTGGAAGAACCCTGTGTTGCATCAATTAGGCAAAACAAACAACCCCTCACAAATTTTCCCCCAAACAAAAACTGAAGCAGAAACAAACAAACAAATTCTTCACCTGTCACAGGTTAGAAAGCAACCCATGGCTAGAGCTGAGGGTCAAGACAAGCATATCTTTCCTTTTTCCCTCACCCTAGGTAAGCAATTACTATGAAAATCATCTGCTCGACTATTAATTAAATATCTATAAATTCACACACTCACAGACAGTCTTTCTCTCAATAGGTCTTGGCATAAGGGAGCACAGAATTTTGGCAACAAGCTGAGAGTGGAATAGGCTGCACAACCTAGACATGCCCAAGCCTTCTTGACACAGGAACAGCTTCTCTTCCCTATGCCAGTGGTTCACTCGGTGCCAGCTCCAACGCACACCCCCCTTCCAGGAATGGCTCTCATCCATGCTGGCAAACAAAATGATAGAGAAGAAAATATGAAATTACTCTTCAGAATGTAAGTGGAAGGATGAGCACGGCGCCAAGTGAGAAGTATCCAAATGTGAGATCCCACACTGCTACATGTCAGTTGGAAATATGACACATATACAGAAAGTCAAGCAAACAGGTTCGTCCACAAAGAAAAGATAAAGGAGATCATTTGCATTTTGGATAATAAGATATTTAAAGCAGCACCGTAGAAATTATAAATAAAAACACTAACTGCAGTCACTAAGAACACAAGCACCCCATGTGGAAGCTGGCCAGCAAACCCCTTCATTAAGTACAATATGATCAGAAGGAAATACAAAAGTGGCTACAGACCTCTGAAGGCCAGCAGGTAATGCAAGCCAATTGGTTATTCAGTTCTAATTAAGGGATACTTATTTTGGACAACTAACAGAAGAATAAACTTGAGTTCAGGGTGAAGTAAAGTCTACTTTATTTAACAATCTGTGACTGATTACAAGGGAGCAGCAAGTTCCAGATGGGTGGGAGTGCTTACAGAAAACCTCTACTTTCCTACAACTTACAATCAATGCTTTTAGTTTCCATGCATTGTAACACTCCACTTAATACTGCAAGTATAGAAGACCGAAAATGTGAAACCAACTTTGCATCAAAATTCGGGGGATAAACAGGCCATGCTTTCCCACTCAATAAAGGTCAGAGTTCAAGCTTCTAATTTTAGCATCACTCAAGATGAGACTTGACTTAGACTGCTCCTTGGTCCAGCCCTTAGCTCTGACCCAACTCTAACAAACTGATTAATTCTGTTGAGTAGAATTTGCAAGCTTTTGGGGGCAGGGATCATGCCTGCTTCTGTGCTGTAGGAAAATAATCATGAGGGTAATATTTTAAAATACTATTCACTCTAGCTATTACTTATTTGAAACTATTTGTTTTTAAGAGCTACTGTCATTTTGAAATGAACAATCATTTCGCTTTTTAAATTCATCTTATTCATGTCCTCGTATTTATTACTGTAGTTGTGCAAATCACAAGGAAGCATGGAAATCCCAACAGCTTGTGAAAAATGCAGACTCTTTTCAGTTATAATTGCGATTTCAAGAAACTGTTCATTTTTACGCTCAGAAAAGGCACTGTATGTTAACATTGTGATTCCCGTTATGTGCCTTTGCCTACCCCATACCTAATCCCCACAGTCTTGGCACAGCAGTGGAAAAGCAGCAGGACCATGAGTAATGATAAAAGCCTGGAACTCAGCAGCCTTAATTGATTCATATTCTGTGGAAAGAAAAGGCCTATGTTTGTCTCCTTGCAGAGCTCCGAAGCAAGCTCTGCTAGACAGAGTACGTGCATTAGGCTCACCACTCTTTCACAGCTCAACAGTTAGGTAAGAAAACACAGCACAACTTTCATCCGTGAGGACTTCCCTAGCAAGCTGCTGTAAAAGAGTTAATGACTGATGTTTCCATTAAATCCAAACTACCTCTCAGTTTGCAGTAGTCCGAAATAATCCCTGTTTTGCACCCATTTACACGGATAAATGGAGTCCCCCTTTAACAACTAACGCACAAACCCCACTCTGAAAAAAGGTCAAGTCATTTTAAATGGATGTACACAGTATTATTTCTAGTTACTGTTAAAACAACACAACAAGCTAAAGCCTTCCCACGCGCTGTGCTACTACTTACCAAGAATTAAAAGCTCTGCATTCAGACCCTAATGGACACAGAATACACCTATAGGCATCTGTGTGTACTTTGAACAGAAATCAATATTATCACATCACAACAGCCAGCCAGGATGATACGCAGCCTCCCTGAACTCTGCAACCCCAAAAGACAGTCATCTCAGTGCTAAATTTTCAAGGACCAGCTGCAGGCTCCTCAGGTGGGAATTCATTGTCTGATAAGAGCAACAGCAACAATTAGAAGTCCTCAAAACCTTCTGGAGAAAGCTTCTCTTTTATCTACATGCTTATTAACCTCAACTCTGCATTTCTTTTTGACACAGTAAGATTGAGGATGGATATCTCCAAGGATTGATTATAGGATGTGTATGATGTTGGTCAGCACTCAGGACACAGTGAAAGTCAAAACAGCCCAAACCATGGGGTAGGAGCTGATAATGGTAACACAAAACCACTGGTACTGAACTAACACAACAAAAACCACCTTTTTACAAATAAAAGCAGTTGGCCCTCACTCCAAAAGTCTCAGCTCAGTGACTAAGTACAGGATTAACTGCTAGGAGATGTCCCACCACGTTTGCGGCACCACTGGTTAGGCAGACTGGCTGTTCATTGGAAAGGTGAATGAAAAGATCCTAATGCTGAGCACTGCATCAGTTCATGTTCCAGCATATATTTACTAAGTGTGTTTTAGGAGAGTTTAATACTAGCATCGATATCAGAAATATTTTCTATAGATCTTAAATTATAGGTGCTCAAAAGCTGCCATACTCTCCACCTTTCTTAAGTAGGGATGCTCAGGAACTTTCTGTTAGTTTTTTTTTTTTGGATGAAAAAAGTCTTCACTAAATCAAACAGTTCAACACAAGAAATTGGACTGCTTCAAAATCTCGTAATGAAATCAAATATTTTGAGGCAAAATCAGGTCAGTTTGAAACCTTTCAGTATATTTCAGATCATCAGCTATAGCTGATGGCATTTTTCCTAATGCATTTTTGCAAGCAAATGAGGCAAGTAAGGAGCAGTTAGTGTAGAACTTAAGGAGTACAAGGAAAGTATAAGTAAACATATATATATATGTATGATTTTACAGAAATTAAAAACTGGGAACTATACATTTCAGTTTATCCTCAATTACCAGAAAATCTGGAATAAAAGGTCTGGAATAAAAAAAACTTTGTAAGCATTGGGACAAGGAGGTAAATAGTACACACATCAGTACTGACGTGTCAATAAAATATCATGTTAAATGATTTCTGATTCTTTCTGTTGCTTATAGTTCTGTGCCCAACATGGAGTAGCTGCCAGACCTGCATTTTAGTTCAGTTTTTGAAACTGTCTGACATTACACCTCCAGAGAAGTACACCACAAGATCTTCAAGAAACATGGCCTTGCTGGAACTATCGTAGGGGTAGACAGGAAAACCATATGTTATTATAGATAATACATTATTAATTGTTCTGTTAAGTTGTTCTTTTCTCTCTTGGTGTATTAATAGCAGATAAAACATGTAATCAACTTGATCTTGCCTGGTTAAACAAATCAAGCCTTTTATCCTTTTTCATTACACAGACTCGCTCTCAGTTCCACAGATTATTTTTGTAGCCACTTTTCAACTGCTTCCAGTCTAAATTAATCCCTTTAACACACAAGTAAACAGAGATGTACACAATATTCTAGACACCCTGTACAGTGACTTTCTTTCCTCTTTTCCTGGAAATACCAAACCAGATACATTTCTACACATTTATTGCCTTTTTCACATTGTCACAACTGACGTTCCAAAGGAATGCCATGACATGTCCAGGTTTTTCCCCTCAGTCTTTTGAACTGAGGAAATTAACAGATGTAACAAACATTCCGATTGTTAGTTCTTAACTAAGTGACCTTCGTGGTTACGCTGTGAAGCTTTATCTGTTAATCCTCTGTTCCTCAAAGTTGTTTAATTCTTTGTTGTGGCATTGGGATCCTGCCCTATAACGACACAGCCTCTCAAATTTGCATGGTTGGCTTCTGCTTAAAAAGAAGCCGTAGAGCAATTAAAGTTTATTCTTTATTGGTTCTCCTGTTCCCTCTTACTTAGGTTTATACAGAATAACAACAATCATGGTACAAATCACAATTTTAAAAAACTGAACAGGAACAAAAACCAACAGCACTAAGTTTCAAGTTATTAATTCTGTACCTGTCACAACCCAACCCTCTCACAGACTGGTGGGTTGTTTATTCCTTTCAACCCCCGTGAAAGGTTTATATTGATTGAACACGTTCAAAGCTGACAATGTGAGGCAAAATAAATAAATAAATAAACAAACAAACAACTGAAAATTGCAGTTCCCAATCAGGCAATTGGCTTTGCCAAAGGTCAGCACTGTACGAGAGATCACAGCTTTAAAACATGCATTATTTTCTCTCTAAATAACATGCAAGACACTATTCCTCAACAACTTTACCAATGCTTCTCATAATGCTGTGAAACACACTCTTTTCTACACAGTGGGTCTCTCAAATGCATATTGGAACTGAGAGAATGATTCTAGGTTTGATGATAAAAAGACAATCTGAAATTGCATGGCCTCCTGCAAGTAGATAAGGCTAGACAACACAGTGGCTCCTTATGGCTCTGCATGCGTCTCTCGAGATCCTTATATCCAAATGATTAACACAGGGCCAACGCAATATCCAAAAAAGATCAAACAAACAGCATTTGAAGCATAACACCATTAATAAAAATGTTCCGGATGTTGGGCTACTTTAAAAATGCTTTAAGTTTTCTTTTTTTTTTTTTTTTTTTGTGGGGAGGAGAGCACATTTCAATAAAATAATAAGTGTGTGTGAAGGGAAAGGATAGTGAAGGTCAGGGCTGACTTGCATATTATAGATGCTCTTTCTTTGCAGTCTTGTGATTTGAGCTCTTCCACGGTTTTCAGAAGCAAGAATTTCAGATCCAGCAGCCGCACAAGCCCAGTAACTAGTTCTCATCACAAGTTTCCTAAGGAGTCTCAGCAGACAGATGGAAATGATACACATGCGCAACAGGCACTGCAGCACAATAGGGCTACTGTATAGGGAATGTGGGAAATACAGCATCCCTCCATCCCTGAGCAGGCTTTAATGCACTGGATTGTAACAGCTCCAAAGAAGTGTTTGTGGTCTACTGAGTCAATCATCTGTACATTAAAAAGCCATAGCTGGCACTACTGTCTCTTTGACACAACACTTGAAAAGTATCAGTTAAAAAAGGAAAAATAAAAGGGAGCAAACCAAAGCCACACAGAACTCGGAGACATTTAGTTACTTGTGACCAGCAAAGCACGCAAACACATGCTTAGCTTGACTCCAGCTAAGTGAAGAAAGGATTTGCATCTTTTGCTGAGTCAGGATCTTAGCACTGAGCATTTCCTAAAATTGCTCTGCTGTTGAACATGCTAGGTTCATTCTTTGTTTAAAATTGATACCATGCCATCCATCCCACTATTGGCAATAATAGAGCAGCAGCATCCTCACATATTAAGATGTGGTTTCAGATATTCCAATGACATACTTTTTTTTTTTTTTAAGAGAGTGGGTTGGGTGATGATGGAGCAGAGCTGCTGACCAGACCCGTTGCTTTCTGTGATGGTGCCACTTTCGTAGTAAGGTGCTGAGAAGTCCCTCACCCTGCAGAGAGGAGTTGGGAAACAGCCTGCAAAACCTGGGTGAAAATGCTGCACAGAACGAGCAGCAAGCACACTCAGGAGCAACTCTTCTCTGTAATGTTCAGGAACCTCTAGAAAACATTTACAATGGTTATTTTTGAGGATGAGCAATGACTGCTCAGCTTGGTAGGGAGATTTTTTCCTGCTCACAAATGTTGCTATGGGGCTGAATGAAGGAACTGGGGAGCTAACTAGCCTAGAATACTTGCATTTCAGGATTAAAAAAATAATAATAACAACAAAGAGAAGATCTGTGGTAGAGAACAAGAAGATTTGTTTCTCTCATTAATCAGAGAAAAGGATATCATGGGAGAGAGAAAATTGAAAAATGAAAAAGAAAAAAAGAAGGGGTAATTTGGATGTCAGAGAAGCCAGGGTGTGGACCTCAAAAATACTCCATGCTGGGTGTCAGACTTTCATATCCACGATGGCAACAGTAATTATGAAAACAAATAATCAGACAGAAGAGTTGACTTAATCCTTGCTCAAGCACTAGAAGTATACAACTCTAAAGGCAAGTACAACATGATTATAAGTAAGAGCTCTGGTCTGTCATTAAACAGCTATTTCAGGCTGCTACGAGAAGACAGCAACTCAGGAACTAACAGGACTGAAGCTGTTGCAATCCTACCAAACTTCAAGCACAGTCTGTGTCATACCTGAAGATTTTATTTTCACCTAGTAAGTCCAATTGCTCCTTATTCCTTGAGTAGGGAAGGCACCCCAGGACATGCCTATATGTATCCGTGCCATGCAAAGCATTTAGACATGTACTCAGAGAAGCATTTCTCTGAACTAGGGTCTCAGTTTCTCAGAGGAGAAGCTATCAGTGTCCACTGAAAACTGTGATTCTGGTAGAAATACGGGTGATGTGACAAATACCAAGCCTTAAAAACTTATCACTTGGTCAGTTTTTGGATTGTATATTTACATATCCAGTCAAGAACTGTAACTTTAAATCTGTGTGTAACAAATAAAAAATAAATTCATTCTGAAATTATGGGTAAAATATCACTTGTTTTTGTGTTTTGTTTGTTTGTTTGTTTTGATGAAAACATGATGGTCCTATCCCACTTGAGACACCAAAGCATTATTGCTAATCTCTTTTCCATTGAAAAACTTCATTACTTTGAAAAGGATGATTGCCCTAAGGGAGAACCAAATGCTCTGAGAAAACTCCTGAGAATGAGTGCATTCTCTCCGTGCTAGGGTGAACACAGACCAGTGTCGTGTGCCCCTCTCTCTGCAGCAAGCAGCTGCTTCTGCAATTCAACAACTACATATTATATACATACAGTAAGCTGGACATGAGCCAGCAGTGTGCCCTCGCAGCCCAGAAAACCAACTGTACCCTAGGCATCAAAAGAAGCATGGCCAGCAGGGTGAGGGAGGTGATCCTGCCCTCCTTCTCTGAGCTGGTGAGACCTCACCTGGAGTGCTGCATACAGATGTGGAGTCCTCAGCACAGGAGAGACACGGACCTGTTGGACTGCGTCCAGAGAACGGCCACAAAAATGATCCAAGGGATGGAACACCTCTCTTGTGAGGACAGGCTGAGAGAGCTGGGAAGAGAAGGCTCTGGGGAGACCTGACGGCAGCCTTTCAATATCTAAAGGGGGGCTATGGGAAACAGACTCTTTAGCAGGGTCTGCTGCGATGGGACAAGGGGAAATGGTTTCAAACTAAGAGAGGGGAGGTTTAAATTGATTATAAGAAAAAAGTTTTTTACAATAAGAGTGGCAAGGCACTAGCACAGGTTGCCCAGGGAGGTGGTGGATCCCTGTCCTTGGAGACACTCAAGGTCAGGCTGCACGGTGCTCTGAGCAACCTTATCTTGATGTAGGTGTTCCTGTTTGTCGCAGGGCGAGAGTTGGACTGGATGGCCTTTAACAGTCCCTTCAAATTCAGACAATTCTATGATTCTATGTGGGGAAAATGTTACTTTCAGAGCTTTGCCCTGCCCCAAACAGGTCAGAAAAGGAACTGTGCTCAGCTCATGAACTCAAAGCTTATTTTTGGAACCAGAAGCTGCAGATCACTATGTGTCTGGAGAAGAGTAGCTGAATTAAATGATGTGATTAGAGAGCAACTGCTTTGGATCCCGATGCAGTAAAGATGGATTGTGCTCCAGATGTGGCATCAAGGTTATTTAAGTCCTCTTTATCAGACTGTGCAAACACATAGCCACATATAATTGTTTACAGCTCAGCCAAAGATACCTGAGGCTTAGGATCCTGCAAAACATGGAGCAAGAAAGGTTCTTTATTGACTGAACAAGTGGTGACCTGTTACTGAATGTGTTTGTTAGCACTTCCAACGTGATCGTGTGTCTTGAGCCATGACAGGAAATAAAGGGCCCTTTCTGCTAAAGAAAACCCTTCTCTGTCCCAGAATTTGCAATAACACTTTCTTTCTGTGGTTAAGATTCATTACATCGGCCTGTTTTTTCCTAACCTTTTTCTGGCTCACTTAGTTGCAAGGATATATTCGGGGTACTTTTGGCTCCTGAAGGAATCAAGTTTTCCTTTACATTTTGAAATGGGAATCAAGAAATTTTGAATAATTTTGATGATTTTTGATGACTGCAGCACAGAGACTCTTGCTTTGCTCTGTGAACTTGTTCTGGATACTTCTAGGGGCTACAGTGCTTTCAAAGCACAAAGTACCAAACATGCTATTTGCTAACGCCACAAGCTGCGATCTCTGGCACCGAAAGCCACTTAAGTGAGCTGAAATAGTGGCACGCACTCTGTGACAGACCACTGTGCCTACAAAAGGGAAAGCTCCACTTATGTAACACAGCAGGCTGCAGTCCGTCATACACCATGTTAGTTTGGAGAAATGAAACTCTGGTGATCCCTCAGCAGCTATGGAGAGCCTTTAGCATCCTCCTGCTCCTGCTGCACTAACTTTTCCTTTCCAGTCCCCTTCGTCCTCTCTTCCACCTCAGTACTTTGCAACATGAAAAGGATAGAAGCAAAAGTTAACATGCTTTAGCAGTCCCCACAGGCTGCTTAAATAAACACTGTGATTGCAATTTAGACAATCTGGAGTCCATTCAATATTAAATTCCCATCCTGGGCTACAACTGCCAAACAAATAAAGGATTCATGGAGTACTTTACACTGTCATTTACCACTGCAACCATTGTCACTTGACAACCTAGAGGAGGAGCCTGCAAGCTCCGATAGGGCACCAGCTACATCTGTCAGCAAGAAGACAGAGAGCTCTGCTAAGCAAACAGCTTGATCCCGCTTTACACAGCCTGCCTTTGTCTTGCCCCAGCTGAGCCTCCTCTAATCTCCTCCGACTATCTTCAGCAGCACAAGCAAGAACTTCTGCAGGGACCAGGCACACAAAAGATGCCTTTCTTCATTGCTGTGTACTATTTAAATGTTTGTGCCACTCCACCTCTGTCCCTCCACCTTTATCCCACGTTCCCACCCACTACACAACTGGAATGGATGCATTATACTTTGTGGCAGCAAATTATACCAGTGTTTGTCATGTCAGAGGGGAAAAAAACATCTCACCAAAAGCAGTATTACCAAAACAAACAACAACAACAACAACAAAAACACAACAAACCTGTAGGTCTGGAGTGTGTTTCAACCCCAACTTTCCCTTTCTCTCCGCTGCACTTTATTTCAGTTAGTCATTCTGAAGTGGCACCTCGACCAAACTCCCATTGTGCTCCTTCATGTCAGGAGCAGCTCATTTGGTCAGAGGTCTCTCATTTGTCTCCCGCAGAAATTCACTGGCACCAGAAACAGTCACCACCTACAAGAGTTGAATCCACTTGGAGACATTTAAGTAAAAGTGATCAAGACGTATTACTCTAAATGTCCAGGTTGGAAAATACTAGCATTAGAAGCCTTGCATGGAGTAGGATTTTTTTCATAGCCAGTCATCTTAAATAGCTCATAAGCAGTGTCATCAGGTAAACCCACAGGACAGACTTCATCTCAAGGAAAACAAATGAATGCAAGATTTCCAGCTGTTTCAGCATCAGGAACTGCAATATTTATTCTGGAAGGAGCAAACAACAGATGTAGTTGGAGAACAAGAGTTCATCTGGTTTTCAAACACATTTAAAATAAAACTCAATTTGCCATTATCATGTCAAAAGTGTTTGATAAATGCCAGGAATCTGGGGAAAGTCCTAATGTGTAAACCTCGGCTTCCAATTGCTTACCCAGGTCAGAAGGAGCCTCACAGGACAAAATCCTTTATCAACATCTGTTAAAGCAACTACTAACCAAGAGTGGTTTCCTCAGCTTGTGAAATTCACGTAAACTGCATTTGGAATTTTTCTCCCTTCACTCAGCGATGAGATTTCTCAACCTGTTCCCACTAGGGATGTGCAACTGTGGGGTAAGCCTCTCACCAGACAGGACAGCCTGGATCTGCATCAGTGATAGCTCTATAAGATCTGGAGAGGGCTGTTTTCATAAATAAAATGACAAAAAAAATGGGAACATGCTGTGTCTCTCCAAGCAGGAGTGGATAGCAGAGGTTCAGAGGGCGGCACAGGGTTACAGCACATGGCAGGGGATGCCCACTGTCAAGGGGCCACTTCTAAACCAGAGCCTTAGATATATTTTTGTCCCTTGCTCTGACGATTTCCCTCCAAAATGCAATGGAAGAGTGTGAAAAGTGATGCGTGACCCAGAGCCGTGGTCGAGTGACAACGGCCCGCCCGTACTGCAGGTGCTGGGAAATCAGCGTTTGTTAGTGATCAGACTGATGCAATATATTGGACCCAAGTGGCAGAACGTTCTGCAGAGACACAAATGTGGAATAAGAAAAACTGCTGGGTAAAACGTGACGTAAATGGGCCTGTGCCAGGAATGAATCTAGCTGTTAAATGTATATTAAAATCTGAATCTCTCTCTCAATCTCTCATTTATCCTTCCACAAAAAGGAAGAAAAATTCCACTATCTCGTCCATAATTGCTGTTGGTAGCCTTATTCGCTGCTCGTGGGGCCCGAGCAGCCCTGTGCTCCCTCATCATAAAGCACATCAGTGACTTTACAACCAGCTTTGCTCAGCTGCATTGTGGTTATTGTGCCACATTTTCTTTGCTTCTGAGTGTACACTGCACAACACAAATGGATTTGATCCTTGTTTGTAGCCAAGCATAATTTCCTAACAAATAAATAATTCAGTATGACAATTTACCTGTACGCCCCTCATGCTGGCACTCTTACTTCTAAATCTCTCAAGCTTAAAGTAATCAGAAACACTTCTTTAAGGTTACAAATTCTCTACATTATGGGCAGACATTATTTCCCGTTCATTCTAAGTTTCTTGCCCCCACTGCGCTTTGTGTCCTGTCCCTCATCTGAGGCATTTGTCACACGTTTTTAAAGGTCCGCATCACACATTTGGGCCTTGGCAGGTTATGAGTTACAACCAGCAGACGGCATGACCTGTGCAAATCCACTTCTACCCCCATCTGATTCCTTTTCTTGTTGCTCTCCAAATACCATCTTGTCTGCCCCTGCTGAGATATCACAGAAATGTTCTTCATCAGCATACAGTGTCATCTAACACATGGAGCCTGCCAAGTTTTCATGTTGTTATATCAAGAAAATATCCCTCGGGGGCAAGGGGAGAGGAAGAGGTCATTTTTCATCTATGGAAGAGCGAGTAACCCTTTTCCTTTGGGACTAAGAGGGTCTTAATTTAACAAACCTTCTTTCCTGTCACAATGCTGCTGCTCACTTGCAGATCACAATAGACTGGGCAGCACCACAGCCAGAGAATAAAGCATACTTGCAGGAAAGTAGCAGTTAAACTTGGCTTGGTATGCTGGAATTGGAAATAATTAAATGCAGAGTGGGAGAGAAGCCAAAAGCATAGGAGTTTCCAGCTCAGAGAAGGGAAATTTGTCTGGCTTCCAGGTGTGATGAGCAAACCTCAGAAAGCTCTTGTCAGTTCAAAGAAGGAAGCCCAAAATGTGGAGTCTGAGGCAACCTTCAGTCAAACCGTATAAATCTCTGAAATCTTCAGAAAGATCCAGGCCTGGGGTTGGTTGTGAAACAGCCTTCTTCAGAAGTGGAATGTTTTGTTGTTGTTGTTTTTTAAAGAAAGAAACAAATAACAACTAAAAAAAAAAAAATTATCGAGCTTCTTTGGTATTCTTTGTTGTGGGAAAAATGGCAGTATCACAAACAAGTTTTAGACAATTAAAATAAATTTTTTTAAAAGGATAAATTGTTCTGCTCTCCCTCCCCTTCTTCCCCCCTGGCTCCAGTGGCAGTAACCAGAGGAGGATTCAGCAGATGAACAGAAGCTCATTTGGCTGTGGATGTTTGCACTGGGACTGATACTTCAAGGGGCAGGTTCTCTTGAAGGCATGGGACACACAGATGCAATCAAAAGTGCTTACACACAAAGTAAGCCTTCAGCTACCTCATGGAAAGTGGCTGCCAATCTGTTTTGCTTTCAGAGGCATCTCTGATGAGTCCATGGAAAACTCAAGCCCAGTGGCTGACGTGATCCCATTACTCTTTGCTGGTGTAGTGAATGTGGATTATAGTCGAGATCAGCACAGGCTCATTTTCCAGCTCTGCTACAGAAGAAGAAAAAGCTTCCCCAAACTGCAGAAATTAAATTAAAATTGGTATTCTTGATGCTCTTCAGTCAGCCTGAGTCAAAAATTCTGCTTTTTTTTCAGCTCAAAATCAGCACAACTCTTGTGGTACGCTAAACCTCTGGCTCTATCCAGACTTGAAATCACTCCCTTAGCTCATTTCTGTAGAAATGAAAAGAATTAAAGAGTACAGCCCTCCACACAAAGCACTTTTTTTTTTCCCTACTAAGCACAAGGTAAAAAATAAACAAGAATTAACATGGTAAAAGGAGCACAATATAAAAAACTTGCACATGCTACTCTATCTTCTCCTGTAATTTTTCTCTGCTCACGGAAACCCCTATCTTCTGTGAGGAGCAAACTAATCCAATCCAATCTGTTTGCTGATGTTCATTCAGTACCTTCACCCCAATCACTCTACCCACGGTGTTTATTATTCATTTTATTTATTTTTCTTTTTGTAAGACAAGAGCGCTTGCAAATGTGACAAAAGTTTGCATCGTGGCTAAAGTGGCATAAGAGCAGATTTTCCTTCTTTTCCATAAATAATCTTCTTCCCTTCTGCCAACTTTTTTCAGATATGTCAATCAGGGAAGAAAAGATATTAAGACAGTGGAAAGGCTCAATATGAGTTTTCTGGAGAGAATAACACAGCAATCAGGTTCAAGCTCTGTTGCACCTGCACGCGCATTTTCCTGAAGTGTAGCTCACTGAAAAGCTTGGCAGATTAGGGACCCTTGTCCTCAACTACAGCATCATCTGCCCTGAAAATGATTTTACAAACTCCACTCCATCTATTATCAAAATATCCTAACTGAGCTCTAGTACAGAGGAATCACATCCTCTGCTTTAGTGCACATTTTCCGTGCTTCTTTTAGAATAACCCATCATCCTACTTTGCCTTCATCACAGCAATCTCTACATAGGAAATGATTTTATGGGCAGCCTCACACACTTTCAATTCAGTTCCATTTGGTGGTGTAGTAGTCCCCTCCACACACGTTTGAGAAATGCAAACACAACCTGAACATTCATCCAAAATTCAAATCCCAGTCTTCAGATGGCCTTACTGCTTATTCCAAGCTGAACATATCACGACCACACCAATGAAAGATAAGCAACAATTAATATCTCCTTTCAGATTAGATTAACAGACCAATTATTCCATTTCACAAAAACAGAATGGAACAGGTAAAGGAAATGTGGTAATGGGGCCATTCCTCCAAAGCTGTTGCAAGATCAGTACAGGGGTGGCAACACGGCTGTTCACAGCGCTCAGCTCCCTACAGTGAATGGAAAGTCTGTGTGCATTGTTTCCATGCTGGATGCAATCAACAACCACCAGATATTTTAAAAAATAATAAAAAGTCTGAAACTTCCAGTCATATTCTCATGACAGAGGATGAGAACATGCTAAGATTTTGAGATATCCCTCCTCTGCAAAGGGATGACCGAGACATTGAGATTTTCCACTTTGCCTCAACTTGCAGCCTGCACAGAAAGCATTCTCTGTAGGATATCTGGTTGATGTCCTGTCCCTGGAGACTTTCGAGGAGAGGCTGAATCAAGCCCTGGGCAACCTGATTTATCTGTGCATGTCCCTGTTCATTGCAGGGGAGTTGGACTAGATGGCCTTTAAAGGTCCCTTTCGATTCTAAGGACTGTACGATTCCACGATTCTATGACAGTCTTTAGCATTTTGGAGGAACAAAAAGAAAGAATATCTTTGCTTTCTTTTACATAAAGGATCCCCTTATCTTTTATTTACATTTAATTAACCATTTTGAAAAACAGTATTATACCTCAGGTGTTAAAACTAAACGAAAAAGGAACTAAAACCAAACAAAACCAGTCCCATATTAGCACTGGCAACACAAGAGAAATCACCATGCTCTTGGTACACAAAATACAATACGAACACTTAATTCTCTGAATGTCCCACCTTTTAAAAATTATTTAATAAAACATCAAAGCCTCCTATTACTTCAGAAATCCACATCAGATTTGAGCCCTGATATGCAATTAAAAGAAAGAGCTAATTTCTGTACGGAGGTGCTCTACTTTTAAAGACATCTTTATGTAAGCAGTATTTTTTTCTTCCAAATTCAAACCGTAGCTCTGTGTTAAGTGAAGAGTAAAATCTCCAGCTTGGATTCAAAATGGCAATTTTAAGTCTTAATGACCTTCACATAGCACTTTTGAACATTACATTAGGAAGATAAGCCTTTGAAAACTTCAAAATGTGGGTAAGTAGGAAATATTTGAATAAGTAATTATGCAGGCTAAAGAAAAGAATGATACATATCATCACTAGGCTGTATTCATAGAAATATAATAGAACTTGGAGAATCAGTTATTTTGAAAAAGACTTGTATTTCTGTCTGTCTGTTGCAGGTAACGAGACAGGCATATATACAAAATTACTGTAATTCCCATAAGGAACATGCTCACATAGCAATAGCTGCTAAAGCCTCTGAATTAGCAAAGAGCTTTTGTTTCAGTATAACAAACCATCTGACATCCTGCTTGAGTCAACCATCCCACTCCAGGAGCACTACTGACAACAGCTACAAGAATCTCACGCAGATGTCACTAGGATCAAATCCTATATATATATGTATATATTTGTTGTACATGAACATAAATATTCATATATACACATAAATATAAGTTGACTAGCTACCTCTAGGGATTCAGGGTCTAGATAATAAGAAGCATTTTGGAAATAAGAAAGCAGCTCTTCACTACTTGAATATAAGGAGCTGAGTTTTTCAGAGTTGCCTGCAGGATTATGTATCTATATCCCATGTAATTCTAAAAAGGTCTCCGACTTCAGATATCTCAGATGACTCTAGAAATTTCAGCCACAGTTCCTAGAAAAGTTGAAGTCAATAACAGTATGGTTGGTTCTAAGGCACTGGACACACTGTGATTTGTTAGATTTGCAAGTTGCAACTCCCTAAATTGAACAGAAATAAACACACACGATATCCTCATAAATGAGATTAAACAACAGTCCCTGCTGAACAACATTACCATTCATAATTTAAGAGCAAAAAGGAAAGTGAGGAGATCCCTTTCTTTGGCAGTTCACAGCAGGAACAAATATTTATTTCAGTCCACAAGTTACTGTGCTGGCTCAACAGCACGTCACAAAAAAATACACAAAAAAATGTTGCGCATTTCTCAGTTAAGGGGTCCTAAAGTACACTTGGGTCCTTTTGGAGTTTGGTAGCAGTGGATCTTTAATGGGGTTAACTAAATACTGTTTTAATCATGACCTTCGGGAGCGTCTAACCCGTGCTACCTATCAGCGTTTCCTGTATGTCTTTTTTTTCTTTCCTTTTTCCTTCTACAAAGTTAACACTGTTCTGAAAATGATTAAAAAAAACAAAACAAGAACAATAAAAAAGGGGGAGAAGGAAAAGTGCTGCATTTATGGTTAGTCAATACTTTCTACAAGGGAAACAGGGAGTTCCTGCAATATTTATTTTGGGATGCAAAACATACAAAAGCAATCTAGAGTCCTGAAAAACAGTAGTCTATTATCAGCTCATGTACTAAACTTTATGCCTAAAATTCATGTTTTCTACATCTTAAAAAAAAATAAAATAAAATAAAGCCAAGCAGACAGAATTTCTCTAGTAACCTTAACAAGTTCTGAACATCTTTACAGTGTGGGCTTAAATCTCCTATGCAAGGTCTGAGCTTTAAATAAAGTTTGGTTTGTTTTTGGTGGTAGAGATATAGCTGCACTGAGAGGGAGAATTATAGAAGAAAAACGTTTCACTTAATTTTAAAATGCAATGGATCAAATGCTTCTGATACAGCTTGTCTGACTTTATTTGGTGATCTGGGACACTGAATTATTTTATTATCTCATATTTTTTAAATTGTTGCCAAGAGCCAGACTCCCTTTATGGAGTGGGAGCTGTACCTATTTACACCAGCTAAGGAATCTATCTAATAACATTTCTGAAGAGATGTGAATGAGCTGCACATGAAAAAGAATGCGAAGTAGTGAATATAAATTTTGCATGCAGGGACCTGGTTCCTCCATTTGAAGATATAACAATGTAACTTTACTCCCAGTGCTGGTAGTGAACAATTACAGCCCAGGCCAACTTCCAGGACAGCCCTGCCAACGCTCCTCAACTACGGGGTTGTGGAGAGATTAAGCCTAGACCGAAACCCAAATTTTGCAGTTTGGTTACTAATCAGCATATTAATTTGTTTCACCGTTTAAAGCAAACCCAGCAGTGCTGCTGAAAATCCTAATGATAGAATCAACAAAAATGACAGCACAGTGGTTGACTCCCTCTGCCTGAGCCAAGCTGCTAATGGCTTCTCCCACATCACCCCTGGGCTGCCCAGGCCGCCCCTCAGCCCTCCCCTCTACATATCTGGGGGTCACAGAGGTGAGGTCGTTTCATCACTCTTTGGAGGGGGGAAAAATAAAAGGAAAAAAAAAAAAAAAAAAAAGAGGGGGAAAAAGCAAAGCGTCTGCTAAAATCTGACTTCATTTGATTTACTCTCCAAGACTGTTTTTTATTAAATATGTTTGACTGCTATCTCTAATTAAATGTAGAATTAATTTTGGCAAACTAACCACAGATGCAGTTTATGTTCAATTTTATCAGACAGATTTATTTATAAGCTGTCAACTTCTTGAAAGACTTCATTTTGGAGCAGTTTTAAATTGCTAACAGTAGCTGTAAATGGGGCTACTGTTCTCCCGAAGACTAAAGAAGAAGTATGCTATAAATGTCCATTCCATCTGTGAGGAATCATAAAACAATCACATTCCTTTATATTTTTTTTTTCCCCTCCCTCTTAGGACCTTTATTAAATTAGTTCAACTCAATTAAAAATAACTTCAAAAACATTTCGGGGCCCTTTGTTTCAGGGAATACTTGGAACTCTCTGCACGGAACGTCACCCTTTTCACTAATCCCCTTTGCTGAAGGGAGGAGAATGGTGGCATTGTGACTTCAGACAGTGCTTTCAAGGGTCCCTACTGTACCGAATTGAGGTCACCGCCAGACAATGCCTCGCGCCCAGCAGCCATTCAGGCAGTCCTCACAACTCTATCAAACGTGTCTTTCTTCCTCGCGCGCGCTTTCTCTCGTGGCAAAGTCACAGGACAATGGAAAAAGCCTCCAGCGCCATTTATGGTCACCATATTTGCACATGACAAAGTCTATTCTTCCTGGTTCGCCAATTCCGCCTTGAAAAAGAATGAAGCCTGGATAGATTTTCCCACCATTACAGTTGTTCGAACTTAGTTTGGATTAAAAAAGGAAAACTCTAAAAACAACAAAAAGCCCGCCGAAGAACAGCAAGTGCTGCCTGAGAGAGTAACTACTCCAGTCCCTGCTATTTTGGTGCACGGAGAAAAGCAGCAGAGACAAGGGGAAGATTAAATACGCTACATTACAACCTCCCTATGCATGGCTGAGCGTAGAGTTTAGCGCAAAATGAAAATGAATGATAGAACAGGAGCTGTTATTTCTCATTGCATTGTTTGCCGTTAGCAACGTTGCAAAATTCACTGTTGGAACAGCAACATGGAACCTTGTGTACACCGTTTAGTTTTGCTGGAAAAGGTTTAACAGCGTCCGTCACAGCCGCAGCAGCAAATCCATCGCTGCACCACTGCTGCTATTCCTGAAGTCGTACCGCCAAAGTTTTATTCCTTTGAGCAGATGAAAAGCAGAGAGAGACAGAGTGAGAACACTGTGTTAGATTTGGCGAGCTTGCTGCCAGGAAGATTTTTTATTTTACATACGCGTTAGAGATACAGAATTCTTCACAAATATCTGAATGAAAATGTGCCGCTGCTTAAAGAGCGTTTATAACCAGTGCTTAACATGACATTTCCACGGCCTCACCCACGCCTTCAAAACATGCACATCTTTTTTTAGTTAATCAGGAATCATGAACTCCCCCCCCCCCCCCGCCTGTCAACAAGGAGCACAGCAGCCTCACCTGCTGACAGTCAAATGCCATTAATCTCTTCGTTAGGGAATAATCTCAGAGAAACCTTACAATGAGACTTCACTTTTTCTTCATTTCTCTTCCTGACCCTTACGGCAAGAATTTTTTCCCTTCATTTTGCTCTACGCTGTTTTCACCAAGCCACACACTCCCGTCTTCCTTCCCCAAAAACCACCTCCCAGCCATGTGCCATAATGCTGCCAGTCAGCCCTACTTGCAATATATGGGCACCCAGCAGAGAAAGCAACCACACAACAAGGGCATCAACTCGATGGCTGAGTTTTGTTTTATTATTATCGCTATTTTGACCAGGATCAAATATACTTAAAATGAATTACAATACTTAGTGTGCCTGGAGCAGTTTTCTCAAGGAACTAGCATGATGCTAGGGACAACATTCTGCTGTCACTCACAAGGAAAACAAACAAACACTTAATTCCAACTGACTCTAGGAAATCCTGTAAGTATGGGCTTAATTTAAGAATCCTCACCAATGTGAACAGTCATCTGAGTCAGATGGGAAATGTGTAATTCATGCAGAAACTAATGGCGTATAACTGTAGGAGATTCTTAGGATCCATCAGGAATGAGTTACTCAGCTGGTAAATCTACTTGAGAACTATGGATGAAAAGTTCTATAGAATGATAAACCATATTGTTAATGTTAATATATATAAAAAAAACCTATAGCATTTTATATTTAAACAGCAAAAATGTATGTGTTGGAGTACTGACTCATGGGTTCCAGACATGTAGAAAAGACAGCCAACATTTTAATACCACCAAGTTACTTCCAAATTTGCTCCCCGCATTTCGATTGTACACAGACCCAGAAAAGGGTGAGTCAGTACCACCAGTGCATTCTTATCTGATAGAGTAAAACTTAGCGATCTGATTGCATGTGAGCGTCATCTGTAGGCTGGTGGCCAAGGCTTTCTGCCTACAAATGGCAGCCCATGCCAAACTGCAGAAACAAATTAAAAGGTTGAAGAGAAGATTTCTTGAAAGTTTGCTCATCTACAGAATTATTTTTCTGTTAAAAGGGAAAAAAAAAAAAGACATTAAGTAAAAGATACACTCCAACTGGGGAACGCAAGAGTGGAAAACCTTTGAAAGCATGTGTAACAACATTTAATGCATGCATCTATTGTATTGAACAACACTTTGAAATTGCTCAGCAAGGCAAATACATGTTTAGGTGTTTTCTTAAAATGTTCTCTTAAAATTGTTTTCTTAAAATCTTGAGATTCCTTACTTTCTGCAATAAAAAAGAAGGACATATGTAAGTATGGTCCACCTCTTGAACTATACTTCTTGAAAACTTCACTTCTAGAGTTTCTAAATTAGGCTGTATTTTAAACACCAAGGGCTTTTGCTTGCTACCTAGGAAACAAATCAATTTTGAAATTTCCTCTGAATGCCAAAATCACATGGCAAAACCATAATTACTTACTGCTACTCTTTATGATTTAATCTGTTTCTGAATCTACTGTGCTTATGAGAAAGACATGTTCTACTCCAGCAGGATAATCTAGGTCCTGAAAAAAACTTTTGCCTGTAATGTAACATTGATTATTTGAAAATGTGGGCATGGAGGGAAGAAAATGGCGAGGGGAAGGGAGGGGAAGAGAAACAACCAGTCCTTTTACAATGAGCCATGGGCAACAGCTAAGTCTCTCCCTGCTAGTTATCAGTGGTGGAAGGTGAGCTGACACAACAGGTGAGAGATGCATGTTTTCCTGCCTATTGCTGCAGCTGTGCATGCTCTGTGCCCTGAAGATTACTTCAGCATTCCAGGTGATAGCCTCTGGCTATGGCTTGACAAGTTGAAATGTTTCTCCCTGGAAAAACACACCGTTGGGTGGCACAAGGAAGCACCACTCTGAAAGAAACTGCTGAATCTATTGGATCAGATATTATTTATCCTTATAATCAAAAGTCAATGTGAACCACATTCATATTCAAATCACACATTTTTAAAAAATATGCAACAAATTAAAACCAATTACGACTGAACTAAATAAAGTATACAGCCCCTCAGCATTGCAACTGTTTTTAGATCTCATATTTAAATTCTCTCGTTTTAGATTCAACTCTTCTCTCCATTATACAACAGCACTTAACAAGTGGGAGGAGACAGGAGGGAGAAGTCCATCTTTACCTTCTGGTAGGAAATCTCCCTTTATGCTCAATTTTTTCCACCACCTGAAGTGCACATCATTAACTCTGCAACAGAACTGGCTGCTTGAATGAACATCTGATGTGAGGACACAGGCACTGATGATCTTTAGGCCAAAATTTTTCAGGGCTTTCTGTAGCTGCACATATGCGAGCTAATTAAAGCATTGCTGGAATAATCCCTCCATCCTTTACAGCTCATCTCCTACAGCTATCTGAAGGATCGCAGGCTGGGTGCTTGCTCAGTTGCGCTTCTTTGAAAAAGGCTGGGCCTGGGCAGCAGCAAGGAAGAAAGGTCCCTTTTGCCTCTCTTGTCCTTCCATGCAGAGGTAGAGCAAGGGGGCAAGAGAGAAGAGAGGGGACTGAGTATGTATGTGCAGCTACTGGGGAGTCTCAAACAGAAGCAGCATCCTAGTAGGGCTCAGGAACTCAGATAATGCTTATCCAGATTCCACGGGTGATGGAAAGTGGCTTATCCTGGTGTCTCAGGCTCAACTGTGGACAGTTTGCCACAAGAGAAGTCACAGGCTTTTCTGTCGTTGCCAATAACAGTGGGTAAACTCTGATGCCCTTCAAGCAGGTACAATGTGTACAGGCACCCAGCTGATCTATAGCAGCATTGCAGTGAATGCTATTTATGCCTTGTGATTAAGGTTGCTCGATAGAACCACTGTAGGCCAATTGTTCATTTTGCAGTAGGGATCACTCACTGGAAGGAAAAAAGAGAGAAGAGCACCAACACAAGAATAACCAATAACATCTGAAAAAACACATCCTATTTCAGATGTACAGGAAGGACTTTTTATAACGGCATGTAGGATGAGGGGAAAAGGATTTAAATGTTCCCATTTAAAGAGCAGATTTAGATGGTATCAGGAAAAAATTCTTTACTGTGAGGGTGGCAAGAGAGTGGAGAAAGTTGCCCAGAGAGGTTGTGGATACCTCCTTCCTAAAAGCATTCATGGCCAGGCTGGATGGGGCTTGGAACAACCTGGTCTAGAAGGAGGTGTCCCTGCCTATAGCAAGGGGTTAGAACTAGATGATATTAAAGGTCCTTCCAAGCCAAACCATTCTATGACTCTATGTAGAAACAGGTAGGGGAGGGGAGAACACCAGAAACAGAACAATATTTGCTTTAAGTTGACCATAATCTATTTAGAGACACTTTGAAAACCACTGAAATTACTGTTTCACTGTTGCAGGATTCGGGCATATTGTTTCCTAAAAAAAAAAAAAAGCAGACAAAAAAAAAACAAAAAACAAAAAACCCACACCATTTTGTTTAAAACAGTCACTAAAATCTAAGAGGATGTCAAGCATCACTACTACCATGATAGACAGACAGGCAGACAAACTGATTGAGAGATGGGTATTTTTTAAAATGCTTATATCCATAAAGCTAACATTGTATGGGTCACTAAGATACCTTTAAAATCCCACATGGACAATACTGATTGAGAAATGAAGAAAGGTATATTCTAAACTAAAAACTAGTATTTTCTGAACTGAAAACATATTTAAGATTGTTAAAGTGCAATCAACCTTCTAAGGGCTTCTGGGTACGTAAGTCTACCAGCTAAGCTGAAGCAATATGACTTGCAAATTTCCACAACTGCAAGGAAATTAAACTTAGTTTAAATTTAAACTGCTTTCACTCCATGAAGTTTTGCTCCCTTGCAGCTGGAGCGGGCTGCCATGCCCAGAGACCAACAACAACCTTCGCAAGGGGGTTAGCTCAGCCCAGAAGCCTGATGAGATGCAGCTAGGTATTTATGGATACTGCTTTCTGCAGCTGATGGTTCAGTCTCTCCCCTCTCTCATAAAGTCCTTTAAAGCATTTCCACATCAAGGCCACGATCCTGAAAGCTTACAATGACAGGGAGATCAAGCACCAAGATGCTTGACAACAATGCTCCCTTACACTGAACTCATAAGAGCTCCACAAGAGTAATAGACCAGCCTTTGCTTAATCTTTATCAGTTCATTTTTTGGATCCTGAGGAGGTTTTTGCTTATTTCTGGTTTGATGGCATCCAAAGAACTTTTGGACTCACTTTTATGTTTCTGGAAAGCATCTATTATGGGAGACCTTATAAATATAAATTAATGTGATCCCCTGTAGAGAAAACACATGAGATCTCAAGTCCCCTTAATAACACAAAAGGGATACCTGAACATAAGTATAAAGATATATTAGTGCTATGTTTTCTTTTTTATGAGAACAATTTAGTTTTCCCCTGTTCTTCCAGCCAGACTTGGCTTGTGTGATATTGAAAGAAGAATCATATACTTTCAGAATGGCTGACAGTCTGCTTTAGGCTTTATATCTGAAAGCAAATCATCAGAAGCAAGGAAATTGACATTTAGAGAGAGAATAAATTACAGGGCATTGAAATATCTGTACTAGAGTTGTAAAAGATTGAAAAAAACCCCACCAAAATAAAAAAAAAATCACCTGACCCTGGCAGTGGAGGAAAAAGGAAGATGGAAAGATGGAACAGAAAGAAAGTTTTGTGTTACACACCATGCCTAGTCTAAAAAAGACATAATAATACAAAATGCAAAACACAACAAAGGCTTCAAAATTCAGTTCTCAAAAGTTAAGGCATTCCAGAAGATAACTGTCCATATAGCTTCTATTTGGCTGCATTAGGTAGACAAGTAACAATACAGTAATTACAGGACCACAGATTATTTTTCAGCAATATCTTTGTACTAGCACACAGAATAAATCTTGTTATGGAATAAATCGAGTATTGGTTGTTACTTAGGATGTGTTTTCGGGTTTTTGATTCATTTGATGGAGGTTTTGAAGATGTGCTGTGAATGAGGCAAAGGATGGCAGGAAGGAAATAAAATCTCACATTAGCAGACAGCAACAGGAGGTTGGATCCTCTCCCTGCTATGGCTTATACAAGGTCAGCCATGTAAACTGTCTTTCCCGGGTACTCCTAACTCTGTTTTCCTTCTTTTCTCTGTTCCTAATTTTCTGGGTGTAAGACTCAAAACCAATATGCAACACTATTGAGCATTTGCATATGCAACCCACACCATTTGATATATTATTCTGAACACAATAAGTCCCAGACAAGATTTACTATTGAAAAGGAATACACAAAATCGGGTGATTTTTTAGAATCCTAAACCGCCCCAGATGTGTCACGTTAGCAAAACCTCTGCTTCCTAACTTCCCATCTTTGAAATGACGATATCCCCCTTCTTTAGCTTCCCAACACACCTATTGTGAGGGTAAACCAAAAGTTTGTGATGTACTCTGGTAGTCTCTAGAACAGTGCCATAAGCAGAGCTATGAAAAAAACTATTCTATCTTCAGAGCAAGAGTGATATGTGACTGACCGGTACAGTGCTATACTCTGTACAATAAGGAATAATACAACACTGAACAGTCACTCATTAAATGACCACCTTCATCCTGCAAGCTGAATGGGGCCCTGTGCAGAAAAAAAAACTGTGCACAATCATATAATTTCAGACTGTATCATATGCACAGACAGGATGAAATTACATGAGCAATAGTGTCAAGCAATGTAATTAGAGTGTTTGGCTCTGCAAGCAATGTTATTTTAACACGGCTTTTGTGCGTCTAATTTCCCACGTTTCTCAAAAAGGCAAAGGGAGAAAACAGGAGATTCACTGTATTTATCACACTGCCAACAACACATTCACCCTCTGCCCCAGAACCTGCAGCTCTGCTTCTCCACCTCTACCTTCTGTTAACATCAGTGACAACAGGCCAAAATAAACTCACTGCTGCCTGGCCTTTACACAGCACATCTTCTGACAGAGTTCCAGAGACATTTGATGGTAACAAAAGAAAGGAACTTATTCCAGGCTCCTGATAAAAGTGTGCTTGTCCTGCTCTATTCCTTAAATTCTTCCCACTTTATCTACCTCTGTATTTTCTTTCTCTAGTCCTCTTTCAGTTCAGTCCTATAGGTCTTGTCTATTAAAATTAACACCATCCTCACTGTCCAAGTCCTAACCATTCCCTTAGTTCTCTACCTCAGCATATCTCAAAAGCAGATGAAGTAGACACATATAGGAACAGAGTGAAGGGCATGACAAAGGCACATCCCTGACTCAGAGATATCTACTCGGGAAATTTGAAGTCTTTGCTTCATCTCTTTAGGGTATTAAAATTGTAACAATAAAGGACTATCACCTTCTATCTCTTTTTTATTTTTTATTTTTTTTTAATTTTAAAATGGGTGAATAAAGTTGTTTTGTTTTTTCTTTTTTTTTTTTTCTTCTCTCATATCATTCAATCTAAGAACAGTAAACAAACAAGAATGACTGTGAGGTCAGACCAAAGGTCCATCTTGCCAGGCATCTGCTCTACAAGAGTGACCAAAACAGATGTCTGGGGATCAGCAAATTTAAATAAATCAATATATCTGCCTGAGGCAGATATTCAACACTTTACAGTCTTAGAACAAGAAGTGTTTGACAACATCAAAAATATTTTTCTATTGCAGCCCCTATAAATCTTAGTTACATTCACAAACTTCCACTTAAGGGACCACAATTGTTGAGACCAGATAATAATGTGCAACAGGAGAAAACAGACAGAATATGACCAATAACGCTTGTGGTACACCATCCTCCTTACTGTCATTTTCTCTGCTCATGCAGAATATGCCGGTAAGAAGTTCACTTACATGAGATCTTATGTTTTGCCTCCCGAAAACACACAGTCTTCCCTGTCACCTTTCTGCTCCCACATATATGTCATGCACACCTGGTTTTAAGGAAAAGACCTGTTCTCCAACAGAAGAGGCTTTCTTGTGGTTTTACATGATGTGTTCTGTGGACGACGCAAACTCACCCACATTGGTAAAGCACTGTAATTGCAAGCTTGAGCAACTGCTGCTGTTAGACAGGTCCCAAAGGCCCCCAGATCTTGGTTAACCCACACTGATTTCTGTATGACTCTGGCCTGTCAATTCTCTGTTATGCTGCCAATCTAGCCACAAAACACAAAAATTGCCCAACAAAAATGAATACTAGAAAGCAAAGCGACAAAGCTGGGAGAGGACAGCTGTTTCTTCACCTCAAATATTTTTCAACGTTCACCATAAACTACGAAATCTTCTTTAAAATCATCAGTAATAAGGAAAAAATGGAGTGAAAAGGAAGGTGATAAGGGGAAAAAAAAAAAAAAAAAAAGAGGAACTATAGATAAAATAAAACAGAGTGGTCAGAATCAAAATAAAGCATCTGTTGTCTCAGCAGCATTGCGCTCTCCTTCCCTGCAGCTGCTCATCCACTGGCACAGACTGCAAGCTCACGGCCTTTGTAAGATGTGGCACAGCAGCGGCACACCGGTGTTTGGTACCATGCCGGCAAGCAGCAGCCATACTGCTCCAGGTCTCAAAGGAGAGAAGGGCTAGAAATATCTGAACAGGGAGGCTAAGCATGGCAAAAAGCAGATGTTCACAAATCAAGGGTGTCACCTAGCACCTATTCTGCTGTTAACACAATGTTTTTTGAAGGCTATGGTCATTGTCTTACGGAAAGGGTGAAACATCCCTTGAAAAAGAAGCTTTGTTTCCACTTTCCCAGGCCTCCTACATGGGACCTGTTGATATACAGTCCCAGGCTCTATTTTTTAGCAGAATTCAGGCTGCTGAGCTCCCACCTATGGCCGCAGTTCTCCCTGACATCATGGCTGCCCACCCAGTACAGAGCCGCTGTGGATCCACATTAGAGGATTACAAAGACAATTAGGTGGCTGGAGCATCTCTCCTATGAAGAAATGCTGTGATACCTGGGTCTGTTCATCCTGAAGAAGAGAAGAATGAGAGGAGATCTTACCAATGCTTATACATAATTAAAGAATGGGAATCAAGCAAATGGGGCCAAGCTTTTATTGGTGGTGCCCAGCAACAGGATGTGGATGAACAGGCGCAAACTGGAGCACAAGAAATTCTATACGAATGTAAGAAAGAACAGATTAGTGACAGGGCACTTGAACAGGCTGCCCAGAGAAGTTGCAAAATCTCCATCACTGGAGATACACAAGACCCTCCTGGATGCTTTCCTCTGCAACCTACTCTATGGAACCTGCTTTAGCAGGGGGTTGAAGTTGATGATCTCCAGAGGTCCCTTCCAAACCCCTGCGATCCTGTGATTCCATAATTACAAGCACTCTTCAGGCTTTGCAGCTAACAGAGCTTCCTAAATTCATCACTGTAGTGCAGCACATTTTGGCCCATTATTTCAGGAAGCAATATAACTGATTTCCTTACCAAATTATATATCACCTAATCCTATTAGCAGGTGACGTTTTTTTTGTTTTTGTTTTTGTTTTTAAATAAATATTATCCAAGCAGTTTCAGCAGCAAATTGTGTTGTATTCATTTTTAAAGCAGGAAAATCTGAAGGCTCTTCCATCAGGATCTGAATGAATGGCACCAGGGACTCCGAGTGTTTTGAGCCTGTTGTCTACAATATATCTTATGAAAGCAGAATCATGTTGTGTTTTATGTATCTGATGTAGATTACAGTGTCATTATTATGCTAGTTAACTGCAAACAATTAATCAAAGGGAACTGACAAGGAGACAAACAGGAAATGAAGCAAGAGTAAAGATTATTTGTTGAAAACAATGACAGCATCCTGGAGGGAACAGTAGAAAAGTTATTAATTGGAGAATGCCTACTCACTGTCTGAATCTAAGCCTGCAAAGTTTATTTGTTCCATGTCTGAACATAGGGTCAAAAGGGACAGTGGAAGCCCACAGCCTTAACAGATTGAAGTCAAGAAGATATTGGAAGGAGATAAAGTATCACTATGGGATTCCTGCTTCTTTCAGGGAAAACACAGGGATTGTAGGTCAGCTGGGCTTTACCTCAGACTTTCTCTTTTTAACTTGTTTGTCTGCTTATATTTTACCTTTCCATGCAAAAGCAATACTTTGCTTTTTAGAAGCTGTTCTGAGACATTTAAGCAGAAACCTCAGCTGGCAACAGGAGAAATAGAGGGGCATGTAAACAAGACAGTTCCTTATTTAAAAGAGGTATCTGGACGTGTCAGTGAAGGATGTACTGAATAAAAACAAGCACAGGTCCTTCTGTGAAACTGAAATAAGAAAGCCTCATTCTGTAGATTTTCAAGGAGCTTACACATACTTCTGCACATCCATAGGCACAACAGCAAAAACACTGAAGAAATATAAACCAAGCCTGGCCTTTGTGGCTTTGTCCCATCCTTACAAACAAAACAATGAAAGATCTGAGCAATTTCTGTTTTTTCTAAGACAAAACCTGAGCTTTGTGATGTGAAGGTATGTCCCACGGTTCAGCTTGGCACCTGAACCAAATGAGTCAATCTTCAGAGGTCAGCTCTTCTCTGCCTTCCACAGTTTTGGTTGGTATTTCAAAACTATCTGAGTCTCTGAGATACTATCTATCTATCTGATAGTGGGCTGTAGCCTCCAACTTTCTTTTATATAATCTCTCCCCATTTTTCCTATGTAAGAGTCTTAAATGAAGTTTGTTCCAGACTATTAACCTATGACAGAGGACTGCAGAGATAAGATTTCACTGACATATAGAACAAAGAAAAAGAAAGGGTGTGAAAATTGCAATGACAGGGTTGCCTTGGTAGTTTGAGATGTATGAAATAAAATGAAATAAAATACCTGACAAATGTTTGGATAACACAGGTAGGGCACAATAAGCAAATCACTCTGGTTGACTCAATAAGAACCACATTTAATAGAGAGCACAAAGATTGTTACATTTAAGAACCCAACTCCTAAACTATAACTTCAAAAATTTAGCCAATACTGTGCTGCTCTGTAGAATGAATGACATAAGCCCTGCCACAAAGGGGTATATTTTCAAACTACAACGTGTCTAAAGCGGGCAACACACCAAATTACCTGAAAGAGTTTCAGATTCTATCTCTAACAGGAAAAGCCATGTCACCAGGAAAGCCACCTATGTAACATTTAAACTCATTCTAGTTTCATGGGGTACAGAGGATTGAACTATGTTCTGAAGATGTGCCAGAAACAATCTTTCATCTTTGGTTGGGCACAAAGTCTTACGTAATCTGGAGTGAAGATGGTTTTAAATGCAAGATACCACAATTCTGCAGAAAGAGGACTGAAATTAGAGCCAGCCTGAAGGGGGGGTGTTTTCATACTTACTGTTGCTGAGCAGGAGCAAAGTGCGCTGAGTGACATCCCTCCCTTCTGCTGGTTTCAAAACAGAGCAGATAAGGTTTCAAAACTACCTGTTTTGCTCACTAGCATCTTTTAAGCCTAATGTGAAGCCATCCTCAGAGGAACTTCCTGGGGCAGCACACACTAGGACCAATGAGATGATGAGAGATTTGCAGCCCCAAGTAACACCAAGTTACTTGTACACTCGTTGAGTACACAGACTCTTATGTTTTACATTGTATGACCCAGGCTGCTATACAGTACATCTACGTAACCTTATAGAAAAGTGTATGAAACAAAAAACAACAAGGAAGCTGCAGTGCAAACAGGAGAAATACTACACTGTTTGTTTTTGTTAGAATCCAGAACACAGTCTTTTGCTTGGGGGAAAAAAAAGAAAAAGAAAAAAAGTCTAAATGAATGGGTATTTTTTTTTTCCATTGTTGTTTATGCCCATAATTTAGCAATGCATTTACTAGCTGCTGTAATCATCAAACAGGCCTTGACAATTAACAAAGAAACCATGAAAATTAAAGTAGTGAAATGGAAATGAATCACAGCTTCACCACAGCAGAAAACATCTTTCTGAAGAAAGACAGACTAGAATGAACACTACTCTAAGTAAATTACATATTAATTAAATGAATTAGCAGTGTTACTATTGTCCCACTTGGCTACTCACACACATTTTACAAAAGGACCCTTGCAGCTTTATGAGTTTCTCTCTTTTTGCCACATACTTGCATAATGTCTGTTTCCTAACTGAGATTCCTGCTTCCAATATTGACAGATGATGGTAAATCACTCTATACATCCCACGGCAAAGCAACCTCATGCAGACAATCTCCAGCAGTTATCCTGAACAGTGCCCTTCATTACACCAACCTATTTTTGGCAAAGGATCTCTGCACTCCTGCCTGTATGCTGGCCAGGATAATACTTTATGATAAACAATAAGAGCTTGTTCCCCCTGTGCTTCTGCAGGCTCCCTTTTCAAACACAGAAGTGAGCTGGACAACATGGAAGTACAATACCGCAGTATTTTCTAAGGCATGGCATGAAGTCCAGTTCACAATTCCACTGTCCAGTGTAACTCTTAAGACTCCAGGCATCCAATGGTTTCCCAGAAAGTCAGAGCAACATTTTAAACAGCTTTATATGTCTCTGAAGAATTAAGTTGTCCAGAAATTATAGAATCACAGAATCACAGGGGTTGGAAGGGACCTGCAGAGATCAAGTACGACTCCACTGCTAAAGCAGGCACACTACAATAGGTCACACAGATAGGTGTGCAGCTGAGTCTTGAATATCTCCATAGAAGGAGACTCCACAACCTCTTTGGGCAACCTGTTCCAGTGCTCTGTCACCCTTACCATAAAGCATTTCTTCCACATGTTAGAACGGAACTTACCATGTTCAAGTTTTAGGCCATTACTCCTTGTCCTACCACTGTGCACCACTGAGAAGAGCCTGGCCACATACATTTGCCTTCTACCTCCCTTTAGATATTTAGAAACATTTATCAGATCTCCTCTCAATCTTCTCTTCTCCAGGCTGAACAGACCCAGGTTACTCAGCCTTTCCTCATAGGGGAAATGCTTCAGGCCCTTTATCATCTTTGTGGCCCTCTGCTGGACTACTTCTAGGACATCCCTGTCTTTTTTGAACTGAGGAGCCTA
Source organism: Lagopus leucura (assembly GCF_019238085.1). Lineage (NCBI taxonomy): Eukaryota > Metazoa > Chordata > Aves > Galliformes > Phasianidae > Lagopus > Lagopus leucura. The sequence goes on along the minus strand of NW_024962335.1, from coordinate 27,783,160 downwards.
AACTGGGCACAGTAGTCTAAAAGTGGCCTCACCAGAGCAAAGTCAAGGGGGAGGATCACCTCCCTCGACCTGCTGGCCACGCTCTTTTAATGCACCCCAGAATACCATTGGCCTTATTGGCCTTCAGGGCACACTGCTGGCTCATGGCCAACAGATAAACAGATCCCCAGTGGTGAAAAGAGAAGCTTGGTTTCCACGTTTCCTTCCTACTTCTGAATGAGACTTCACACATAATGTGGTGAGTCAGGATAAGGGTGCCGGGATGGATGCAAACTGTGGGTGTTGAAGGCATGCCAGGAAATAAAGCTGCCAGTGGCCACGGTCAGATGGGCAAGGGCTGCTAAAGTGACAAACATGTTCTTTGTAGTCTTTAAATATGAGGTGTGTTATACCTGACTTGAGGACTTCTGCACATGGCAAAAAATACATCTAAAAGAAGTGACCTTACAGAAAACATAAGAAAACCTGAGGAACAAGTGTAAGCCGCAGCCTTATTTCCTTAGCATGCATACTGTCAACTATAAAGGTAAAATCAAAGCAGTATTTGGAGGAAAGAAATTAAACACAATTGATTTTGTAACTTAGGATAAATTTTCAAGCATTGTGGTTTAACAGTTGACAATTCTCAAAAGGAAATTGGCCTCCTGATGCTGAGGAAATCGGTGGTCCAATTACCAACCTACTCAAATTATTTTCTTTCCAAAATATTGTTCAAATTGCTGCCATAATGGAGCAAGCATCCAGCAGTAGATAACTTCAAGTAAAATCCCAGAAGCACAGAGATGCTTTCTCTGTCACAGACACAAGAAGCCTTGCCCTTTCAGATGTATATCTTACAAAAAGTGCTTACAGTGGATGTGCTCTAATCAAGCCACAACATACTGATCTACCAGGCACTTAGCCCTTGCTTAAACCAAGCACATTTTGCAACTTATAGCAAAGCAGCACTTCTCCTCATGGCCGTGTTCTTGGCAAAATGAAATCACAAATGGCTACTGTTTAAAATTATTAAAGGTCTTTCTGCAACAGCATTATTATTAGGGCTTTTAAATGAATACTCTGCCATTTGTCAGCTACAGTCAAACAACTGAGACTCCAACTTCCGCTGGGAAAGGAAACCCCACATTGTCTCATTTGAATAGAAGGCCAAACAGGCATTTTTGGCTCTGCCAGCTTTCCCTGACTTGATATAGAAAATTCAAATGCCTACAAATCGGTGTAAGAGAATAATGTATCAAAAGATTGGGATGTTGACATTCAGATATGAACTTCACACCTTCACTTCATCCTCACGAGGCAGCGAAATACAGTCCTACATCCTCAAGTTCAGCAAACTGGGGAAGCTCGCTACAGCTTGTACTGTGCAGCTCAACAAAGCTATGCCATTTCTGCCTACTCCATATGAAGGAAATACATACGTAGACTGCATCTGTTTAAAACACCATGTGAGGTTGTGCTGTTGATGTATTTTACTCATAAAAAGGACTGTACCTGTTTGTGGGTAGCAGAGCAGCAGATAGGTGGTCTTTGATAGGGTCAGTGAATCTTATTCCTCAACTTCAATTCTTGGTTGAAGTTGGTAATAGCAAAGAAAAAAATAAAATCTACCTTTCCTTCCAGGAACATCAAAATATTTAGCAGCACTTTAGTTGGCATTGTCTTCCCCTTATACAACAGACAGCAAAAACTGCCAGAGGAGTATTTACATGAGGGTCAAAATGATAGGAACTTCACGGACCATCTGACAAATTGAGTGTTTCTGTGTTACATTTCAATAGGAAAAATGCTAAGAAAAGAAACCATGTGCACTATATACAAAGCAATTCATAACCCCAAATGTAAATCTTGCCTCATCAGATAGCTTGGCTCTACAGTTAAAGTAATTATTTTTTTGAGTGTTGTGAATGTGTTAGAATGATGTATTTCATATGTATAAATTACCTCCTGCCTTGTAAGGTTATCATGAAAATGAGATCTTGCTCCAGCTCCAGCAAGCCCAGAGATAAAGGAGACAACAACAACAAAGAATATCAGCCCTTCCATCTCGCTGTATAAACAGTTTGAATAGCCTCATGCATTTCAAGGGTTCTTGTCACTGACTATCTTTAGGATCTTGTAGCCGAACTCTTCACTTCAGCAATGAGGACATCCAGTGGCAACCACCAGTTAACTTACACAATACAAACGCTTTCTGAAAGTCTGATTTGGATATCTGAGACTATTTTTGTTTTACTTACACCTGCATGAGATGAATAAATATCCCTTTTCTTCTTTGGTGGCTGTTTCTCTCAAGTTAAATTGCCTATTGACTCTAGCCTGAAGCTAAGGAAAAAGGGCATATAATACAGCAGAAAGCATTAAATAATGTATTTTTGCCTATCATTAGCATGAATACCACGTGCAATTTCAATTCCCAAAGAGAAAACATAACAATCTCTAACATCGGCATACTGCAATTGCTGATGAAGACTGACTGCTCCAGCAGTAGTTCGTCTTTATAAAACATCATCTGCACTAAAATACCCAAATGAGGCACAATTATTTTACACAACAGGTGATTTGAAAAAAGAGGAAACTGAGGCAGAAAGTTGAGGCTGCTCTTTCAGTCAAGGGCTGAAGTGGGATAAAAAGGAACGAGACTTCTTCCTCGAGCCAAATGCACCCCAGCCACAGCTGCCACATTCGCTTAGCAACAATTGTGTTGCACTTAAGTGGTGCAAGGTGACAGGAGGTGGAAATACGCATGCCTACGCTTTGTAAGTGTACGCTTTCCGTGAGCAAAGTCTGACTCAGTGCTGCTGCTGAGCCTGTTGAGAGAGAGGGCAAAACAAAACTTTCCCATCACAGCGGGAACATTCGTCTCTCCGTACCCGCTAATGGAGAGCAGAGTTTAGTCGCTCTGAAGCAGTCCCCAAAGGGAGCCTCTGCGAGGAGTCACTGCTGCTTTAGCCTAACCGGAGGCGAGACCTTGATAGGAACGAAGGACAGAGCTGCGGCTGCTGGGGGGAGAAAAGAATTGAAAACAATTAGCGTGTTGATGTCAGCTTAAAGAGGGTCACCCGGAGATCAGCCTTCTCTGCATCTGTTCTTTAATTAAAAAAGAGAAAGGAGGCAGTGTCCACTGCTCATCACTATGGAAACATTAAAATACCGTGCAACTGGACCTGGCCGCCGAGTGGCACCAGCTGGGAGCAGAGCAGGTAGGGGCGCAGCGCAGGCCAAGGCAGCCCCTTGTCGAGGCATGGTGGCAGGAGCCCTCCGTGACATGGAAGAGGGGATGTCCCGTCTGGAGCAGGAGATGGGATGTGGTGAGGCAGGTTTCCATTCTGCTTGCTGCCCGCCACCCGCTGCAGGCTGCTGCCTTCCGTCATCATTAGCACACAAACGCTGGCCCTGCGACAATGATTGCTTCTAATCTTTATTGCTGATTTGAAGCGCTACAAAAATATTTGCCAAAACTATTGTTTGATTTGTTCTAATAATAGTTATTACATTATTCCTTCAATTAATTACAGACAGCTGCGCTCCCTGTATTTCCCACTTCCTCTTGAAGTACTTTTTGCATTATCAGCACTGACAACAGTTTTGTCCACAGAGATGTGGGTCCTTTTCTATTTCCCTACAGTTTCAGTAATTATTTGTGTGATTTCTTGCATCTTCTTCAAGCTGCAGTACTAAAATAACTGTATGCAAAGGATACCAGACTAAAATAAGATTAATTAGTGTTAAAAACTGCCTATATATGTTTTGTAATTAACCAACAGTCCTGCAGTTGAGACCCGTCAGATATCTTGTATTAGAATGAAAAGGATCTAGGCACTTTATTCCTTGAAAAATCTTTCTGAACATCACCCCTTGCCTCAGCTTGAGACCAACTGTATCAGAACCAACTACGCTGCATTTGGGCATTCAAAAGCCTCTATAGAGTCTCCACCATTTACAGTCTGTGTGCTCAAGGAGTAGAAAATAAGATTCACTATATGCCAGGATCCTAGCAAGGATCCTTCCATTCTTGTATTTTCATACACAGTTTCAACATTTTGTCTTTTAAGCATGACAATACATCAACAACATTATGAGGCTTATTATATTATGTGAAGAAAATGTGAAAGATATCCCCTCCAAAAATAAGCTATTAAAAGTCCCTGTAACACCATGAGCAGAATCATGAAAAACAGAGTTAATGACTAAGTAAAATATAAAAGAAACATTTTCAGATAGGCAATGAGATGTCATATTAACACAAATGTTTTAATGAGCTATTTTACTTGTACCTGGCCTCCTTCAGCTTAGATCTCTCTCAGATCTCCTGGTCATTTATTTCTGGTGCTCTAACAATCTCTTGGATACAAACCTTGCTTAGTTCATATTCCTTGACTGTGGCTATTACAACAAATCCAGCCACCAAAAATAAGTCATTTAACTTTTAGTCAGTGTGTCACACTGTGTTTGAAACATCTAACCTTCCAAATAAATTAGGATGCATCAGAAGCTGAAACACAACCTAGCCCAACAAATTACTTTTACCTAATAGGCTGCACTAGCTATAAACCAGTGGTGCTGCTCTGACTACACACATGTAGGTACATTAACAACACTAAGTAATCTGATAATTGTAGCCCATTGGCAAGGGCTTAGGGAAGGAACTCAATGGAGTTAGATACACAGTCTCCCTGATAAAGACAGTTTTTAGACTCCAGGTTCCTCCAAGAATTCCAGTCCTTGCTCAAAGAATCACAGAAACATAGAAGGACCTGGGTTGAAAAGGACCACAATGATCATCGAGTTCCAACCCCCCTGCTATGTGCAGGGTCATCAAACACCAGACCAGGCTGCCCAGAGCCACATCCAGCTTGAATGCCTCCAGGGATGGGGCATCCACAACCTCCTTGGGCAACCTGTTCCACTGCGTCACCACCCTCTGTGTGAAAACCTTCCTACTAATATCTAACCTAAACCTCCCTCCCTCTCAGTTTAAAATCATTCCCCCATGTCCTATCACTGTCCACCCTAGAAAGAAATAGTAGTATAAGGGTAATATAAAACACAACTTCTATTTGAACAAATTAGATCACACACTCGAGGTAGAAGAAGATCTAGCTATCCCTTCTCAATTGACATCAACTGGGAAAAGGTCACTGTTTTCAGCAAGCTCAGGGGTCTATCTCCACTGAGAAACTATCGAGAGGATGATGAATGGAAATCTGATGACTCCCTTTGTATCTTAGGCATCATGTATTGGTAGGGCCGACCTTCTGTGTAATAATTCCCTGCCCTGACGGCCATCCAGCTGCTGAGCCATTGAGTTCTACTGTTTAACTACATGTAGGGGAAGGGAGGAAAAAAAAAGGGGGGGAAGGGGAAAGACTCTTTATCCACAATGTGGTGGATCCTTTTTGTTGTCACCTAGTCTTGTACTTGAAGAAAGTTTGAACAAGCATTTCCTATTTACTGTCTCTGGAGCCACTCCTGATTTTACAGATATCTACCACCTCTCTCTGCTGGTTTAACCATTTTATACACAAAGATCAGATGATTTTTTCCCTTATGCATTACTTTACAGTTTATACACGTGGATTTTTCACCTGCTATTTATCTATTCAATTAGTCACTATGGTGAGGCATTTCTCTGCAATCTATTTTTAACTCTCTGAATAACCTATTAGCAGTTGCAACCTTTATTTCTTTTTTTTTCTCCAGGTCTTTTACAATATTTCAAGCAACAGATACCCTAGCAGCACAGACATCCTATGAGACTACACTACGGGCTTCCCTACACTGTCCAAACTGTCTATTTATTCTTGCCCTTTGTTTCCTACCCTTTAGCCAATTATTTATCCATAGAGACTCTTGTTTCTTATCTCATGACAGCTAAGTTTTTCCAGGAGCCTCTGTCGAGGGACCTGTTGAATGCCTTTTCAAATCAAAGGAGATGATAACACTGGGATCTCTCCCTGACTCCTCTACAGAACTGTAGCAATCTGTGAAACATGACTTCTGTTAACAGAAACCCCATTAACCCTTCAGCAATATAACATATTTATCTTTGTGTTTACTAACCCTGTTCTTCATCGCCGCCTCTTCCAAATGGTCTGTTATGGTGTCTATTTCCCATTTGAATTCTTTAGAACTTGAAGATGAATGCTCTCTAGTCCTGGCAATTCAATACTCCACATTTTGTTCATTCGCTCTGTTCTACCAGCACTTGAAGGTAAGTCAGATCTCCTGACCTCCCCCCCATCCCTCATTTACCCCAGTAAAGAAGAGCTACAGATGACAACATCCAGGGCATTTTTGCCAGCAGTACAAGCAGATTTGTGTCCATACGATCCTACTGTAGAGCCTGACTGGGTGCAGCCCAGACACACTTAGATGAACTAAGTCCTTCCTTTATACAAACAAAACCAAAACTGACTGCTCAAAATCTAAGCCTAGGCATAAAAATTCAAATCTGAAAATGACTCCTGCTTTTTGAAAAAGGCAAGCATGCTCTATGCAAGATATCAGCACTCACTGGAAAATCTTAAAACTCTGCAAGTTTTATCTTGCAGATCCTAGTTTGCTACTTTGCACCAGCTCTACTTCACAAAGTTCCTTCGTTTTCAGCAGAGCACCTACTGCAAAATAACATTGAGCAGACTGTCTATTAAAAAGCCATCCCACGCATATTTATAACTAATTTATTCTTCATTTCTTCTGCATTGAATAACTAAATTACAACAGAGGCTCAGTAACCCCTTTTAGTTTAGGAAAGGGCAGCAGCTTCATTTGAGCAATATTTTAGCCCAATTAGTCCATTAGTCTCCAGTGGAGACCAGAGGAGAATGGAAACCAGTGAAACAAGAGTCCTGCAGGATTCCTTTTAAGTAACAGACCTCTGACTCATCTGATATCATCTGGCAGCCCTCACAATCTCTTCAAAGATATTTTGCATTTTCCAAGTGTTCCGCAGAGACACTAAGCAGGCATTTGCAAGGAAGAAGTGATGTATTAACTTATGCTGTTGTTGATAAATCCAGCTTACACAAGAGTTCCAAACTATCAAAGTACTGAAGGAGCTTCAAAGTATCCAAGGAGCTGGACTTCTGCCCTTCTCCAAGCCCCACAGTGTGGTTCAGTCTCAGAAGATCACCTTGCCTTTCCACAAAGATGTTGTCTGAGTAGACTTGCTGTGTGTAGCTCTGCAATTCTGATTTTGTGGAAAGCTCCATGGGAAAGTGGCAAAAAAAGAAAATATTTCTGATATGAAAATACAATAAAAAACCTGTCTTAGACTCTGTGATGCAATATAAATGTGGCAGCTATGAGCTTGTTTCAATACAGATTTGAAGATGTTCAAAGATTTTATCTTTCTATCAAAAATTCAGACATCTGGAAGTTAGTGCCTAGCTCAAACCAGTCAGCTCTTTAATAAATGGAGAAAGAAGTGCATCCGAGAAAACAAGCCACCCAAAATAGACTGGAAAAACTGTTCACTTAATACACTTGTCTATTTACATCTCCTCACTTTAAAGTAAGTTTCAACGACAAGCTTATCTCAAGCACCTAACGTAGAAGTTGCTAAATCGAGAAAAGGTGAATCCCACCTGACAAATAATGACCACAGAACTGACATGGAGGTGGCACCCTGGAACATCTCTGCATTTCTTTCACCTTAAAGCATCATAAACACAAGTCTAATAATATCTTCAGTTCATACAGGAGAGAATTTCCAGAAGTTGAAGAAAAGATGCTTATCACTCTGCCATGTAGCATTTTCATCAACCCCAAACACATAATGGAAAAAAGTCCCACAGCCCAAGCCTCCTAGAAACAGCCTTAAGCCATCATGTACATACATACATATATACATAAGGGCATATGCATACATACAAAGACCACCCCAAACATAATGCCTCCTATTTTATTATGTTGGTCCACGAAGCAAATGTTGGTGGGATGGCAGTAGATGTTGAACCTTCACATCAATATTCTGTTACATGTTGTTGCCGTGAGACAGAATGCAGCAGAGGGGCAGTCTGACAGAATGGTGACGGACATGGAAGTGCGTATGATGCAAAGGTGTGGCACTGAAGTCCTCCGTACAGAAAAATGACACCCACTGACATTTATTGATGCCTTCTGAATGTTTATGGAGACCAACCAGTGGATGCAGGCACTGGATGGAGGCACTGCAATGGGCTGCCCAGGGAGGTGGTGGTCATCGACCCTGGAGGTGTTCAAGGAACGTTTGGATGTTGTGTTGAGGGACATGGTTTAGTAAGAACTGTTGGTGATAGGTGGATGTTTGGACTGGGTGATCTGTGGGTCTTTTCCAACCTCAGTGATTCTGTGATTCTATGATGTGAGCACAGTGAAGCTTGGGCAGTGTGTTTCAGCAGTAATGCCAACAAGCTGAAAGACAAGCCATGTTCTGGACAGCTGTCACACCACAAAACGGAGTGCACCTCAATCAGTTCACTAGAAGGAATTGGCTAATGGTGGTGACTCTTTTGCAAAACAGTATTTTGTAGCCAAGCTGAGCACCTCGTAGCTCTATCTAAACAGTGTTATTGTTATCTTTGTATCTGTTGTAGTTTCCATGGAAATAAACAGGAGGCATTATTTTTGGAGCAACATACACACATATTCCTTTAATCTTTTCATCTATGGTAACCTTTTCACCTGGAACTTAATACTCCAGGACTGCCTTATATTCCCTTAGCACTTCTAAAAGAAAGTCGCCTCTTTATTCATCAGATTGCTGCCACACCACCACTGTAACCAGTGCTGAACTAATTAATATAAAGCTTGCTTGAAATAGGTACAGTATTTCACCACAGTGACTGAAGAGCTGTCTTTGCACAGGGTTGTTCTCCATTTTCTTGTGTCTGTTTAAGTTAGATGTGCAGAGCTTAAACGAGCAGTCACTGGCAGAAGAATGCATTTCACAAAAGAAATGAATTTCCAATTGGTCTCATGTTTTATATATATAATCTAATATTACAGCATATCTTTCCATCTGAAGAAATGTGAAGTCTTTCTGCAAATATATACAGCACATATACAACCACTGAAATAAAATTCAACTAGTGTAAGGGAGAAAAGCTGTTAGTCCCCCAAATAAAAATCATCATTGTTAAAATATCAAGCTGCCTGGCATCAACACACAGAAGATAGGACCTTGATTTATAACTCTCATCCAGAAGAAAGACAAGAAGTAGGCTGCATGCTACTCCATTTATCTGTCTCATAAGGATGAAAGGATAAGTCTATTCTGCTAGGATTTTCATGCAGAGTTTATTTACGACTTTCAAACAGCATTTTCACTGCATTTTTTTGGTATTTTTTTTTCTTACATTGTTGCTTGGCACGGCAAGCAATGAGATAAAGAGCAACTCCACAAACAAAATCACTGTAATAACTTATTTTTAGGTATTCACAAGCCTGAACTGCACTTGTGAAGTTTCTTTCCTGGATTCTTGACGTTACGTGACAGCACAAGAGGAAGAAAACACTCAGCCTTCATCTCCCATTGGACTAACAGGCACTGAATAGCGGCTTTAAGGAACAAAAACATTCATCAAGCTCCAGCCATCAGCCAGCCAGTGCAGGGGCTCCACGCCTGACGTTCCCTCATACACAGAATCGCTGCTCATTTTACTGACAGATACACATGTAGAAAGGACAGCTTCGATCTGAATTTCTTTAAGAACTTGACCCAAATCTCACTGAAGTTGAAATGCGACACTGCCTCTGTCAGTTCTATTGGCACAGAGAACCAGTTGTTTTACAGTCTTTAAAATGATAAAATTGCATTCCTCTATGTCACTGCTTATCCTAAAGAAGTGCACAGCACTTTGCAGCACTTTACATAACGATGGATAAGTTATTTCACCAATGTGCTGAGAGGATGCCACTCCATACCATTGAGTGTACAAGAGTACCGCTACACAAAACGGGAAGGTAACCTTCTGTTGTAGGCAGTGCAAAGTATAGAGATCACAGTCTAGGACTTCAGAAAAAATTAAGAACCAGTACCACAGAAATAGCAATGACCACAAGTAGGACCACAAAAGTCTAGTTCAATCCTATACAACTTAGAATGAATACTTGTACTATTTAGCAATAACCTCCCTTGCGTAGTAGCGCATGCCATCAAGTACAAACTAGAAAAACTTTTTTTTCTGTATTCTCTGAGGGTTTGTGGAAAGTTATCACAATATTTTTTCCTTGTTATGAAAGATGGTTTAAACTCATTTTTATGATTTATTTATTTTTACTCCATAAAGGAACGAAACCCACAGAGGGCTTCCTGCACCGCATGAACACTGAACGTTACAGATTCACATCACCTAGAAGCCTCTCAAAAATGAAACCTCACATCTGTTTTGGTAATATCCTTTGGCCACTAGTTGGTCAGTATTTCAGGGGATGTGTGTGTGCCTGGTTTAAGACAAGGGGTAAATGAACAAGACAATAGCAATAAATTTGATGAGGCTGAATATGCATAATTTACGTTAGCTCTCCTTTCATGTACAGAACAGAATTAAATAAAAGAAAGAGAGACTAGCTGAAAAACAACGTTTCTTACAGACATAAAAGCCACGAGTATATTTCACATATGCTTCTGTATTTCCATAGAGGGATCCAGTGCACTCGATAGGAATGCTGAAATGAAGTCTGACCCCACCGGAACGAGTTAGTCCTCATGGGTAAGCAGAGATAATGACCCAACCTGCACATTAGGTCGACATGAGATGCAGAAGAATACATTGGGTAGAAGAGGTGAGCAGGCATATGCACATGCACATTAAGGCACATGAATCCGTATATCAATAAGGTTTTTAAAATCAGATTAATTTCTACACAATTAACAAGGCTGTTGAAAGATCTGCTTTACAGCTGCTGCCGCTGCCAGGAGATGATGACAACTAAGGAAATGAAAATCAAAGGAGGAAACAATTACAACAATACTCACTGAAACTATTTAGAGCCAGAGAAACAAGTAATTGAAAGAATATATTTTATTGCTGATTAAAATAATACTTAAATTAGTCTTATTTTTGAAAAGAGATCAGATTAACAAATCGGTTCTTTCGCTCAAGTGAATGTGAGAGCTCAGTGCGTCCTGCTCATGATATCCCACTGCCCACAGGTCTGGTGGAGGGCAGCTGGGAGAGAGCAGGAATGACGAGGTAGGACACTGTTAGGTATAATTATATTTAACATGTTAACTCCTATCCATATTTAAATCTAGCAACCCAACAAACTCTGCTTTGCAACGTTTACAATGTTCGGTTGTATTGACTTAACCTGGCCTGCAACCATCATAAAAATGACGCTGCCAAACACTTTCAAGCCCAACATCCAAACCGATAGAACAAGGGAAGTTTTTTAAATAAAATGCTCCATGTGTTTTACGAGCAGGAACATCGTCAGTACATTCTTTAAACAACAACAGCAAATTCCATATATCCTTTTCCTTTATGTTTTTAATACCACTGCATTCTATCTCTAGATATTACCATTGAGAGATAAGGAGACATAAAACAGCTAGGAAAATAAGCTAGCCATGACTGCCATTTCTTTGAAATGAAGTAGGCTAACCTAGCTAGCTACTAAATTGCAAGAACGACAGGGGACAGCGCAAATTTTCTTGTATGTTCTCTAAAAATTTCATACTCTGCCTCTTTATCAAAAACTAAAATGTAAACACAACATTACAAGACTTTCAGTTTTGATTAAAAAAAAGCAGTATTAATAAAAAAGATGAGTTTGGGCTTTAAAACAGTTTGTTATAACCTCAGAGTGTTTTGAAAAAGTCAGACATATAAAATTAATCACAAAAACACCAGAAAACATTTCATTTAAAAGAAAGGCAGAAAAAAAAAAAATGAAACATCAGAGCCTGGAAGGAAAGTCAGAAAGAACTGTTAAAGGGTTAAAAGGACTAAGATTAAGAAAGTGTATGTCAACTATTCTCAGAGACCTGATCTGCGCTAACAAAACCAAATCCTATGCTTTTGATGAGACACTCACAAATGATTTAGCAAGAGGTGCTTTTGAATTATACCAGTGCTTTTTGGCAATAAAATATTTTTTTTTCTTTTTTTTGTGTGTGTTTTTTTTTTTTTTTTTGGGGGGGGGGGGGGAAGTTCATTTGTATCTGCCCTAAGCTGAAAATATCTTTTCTAGAAAATAAGATAGGAAATAAGCAAAAAGAGGTTGAAGGTATTTTTAAAGCAAAATTCCCCTTAAAAGGGATTTATTGCAAATGTTAGCAAAAATTGATTAAAATAAATTTAAGAATTCAGGAAATACTAAATCTAAACAATCAAATACAATGCAAAATAAGCTCCAGATTTTAAGCTATTTAAATCAATATAACATGGCATGCATTTCAGCAGAGCTATGAAGCTTATAAAGGTCAAAGTTCTGCCTTTATAGTCTGTTAAATTCTGTGAATTAACTGCATTTTGTTTTGTTTTAACATAGCAATTCCAGAGTATAAAAATGCCCATCTTAAGATTCACATTAATTAAAGTCCAGTCTGTCTCTGACTACATATAAGCTTCATTCAGGTTACAATTAATCACACTCAGTTCTGTTATCTGTTATCAGTTATCTGGCATACTCTAAAGCCTAAGGTCCAAATGTGCTTTGTAAAATGGCATGATCCACAAAATTCACTTTGCACCATACAAGAGTGCAAAATTTACTGTCCTCAGGGAGAACAGTGATGATTTTGCTGATTCTTGGCAGCCAAAAATTATTTTCCAAGAGCAAGGAACTTCTGCACAGTGGGAAGAGAGAAGGGGAAGAGAGATACAGATTGTATTTTATCAAATCTTCTACAACAGAAAGCAATAGCAGCCCCAGTGTAGTCTTAACTCGTTAAAAAGTCGTGATTTCAGAAGAAAGCAGTGTGTTTATCTTTCCACATATCAACAGTGCTGAATCTATAATACACATCTCCATGGCATTAACAGCCAAGTTCCCATTTCTCTAGGGGCCTCAAAATCTGGCCCCAAGCTGCTCCTAAGTAGAGGTTGCATTCAAGGAACATCTTTTGCCCTGAAGAAATATTCATCTGACTAATATTCAGGTCCTACCACTGAAACCAAATGTCAAGAGACAGCAAAGTAATTCACAGGTATTCAAGAAAGATGCAGGTATGTGATACACCAACACTGTGGCATCTATCCAGACAGGAAAAATGTCTTTTGAGTGAGTAAAAATGTTGCAGCATCCCACGCACTCTCTGGGAACATCCTGAATCTTTCCTCTATTTCATAAGACTGGCAAGTTTGAAAATACACTTCAAACTGAAAACAACTCAAATCAAGTGGATAGGGACTGGCTTCTACTAAAGTCAATCGAAAACTTCATCGGACTTATCAAGGAGTTCAGTTAAAGGAGGATGTAGGCTGCTCATGAGGAGAGAATAAGGATGTAAGGCAGACAGACAAGTATAGCACGACTATAAACCTAAATCAGAACACTTGAATAAATGTATTTGGGGGTAAGGAAAAAAGAGGGAATGAAGTCATTCCCTAGCACCTCAAAATGTCAAAACATTGGCAAGGCATAAACACTGCATTGAAGGGCAAGAAAACCTAAAGTTCACCAAAGCTTGCTTTCATCACTGGTTGTGATGGCCAGGCATGATTTCACTCCACTGGCAAGGCCTGCCCCGCCACATCACCACCAGCATCCCACCACACAGCCCAACAGAAACCCAAAGGCTCCGTCCCACCACACCACAAGGGAGGCTGCCCCAGGAAAAGCACTGCCAGCCAGGGAACGTGTCGGTATACCCCAACGCCTTTGGTGGGCCAAGACAATCAAATCAAGAAATTAGCAGCGAGATGCTGGATCGTCCCGCTCGAAGGAAGCGGTTCCGTTCTGCAGGCTGTGCTCCTCGGAGAGCGGCTGTAACCAGCAGACACAAAGAAATCAGGAGCGAAGGGGGAAAAAAGACAGGGTGGATTTCTTGTGAAAAACATCGTACAGGATAATTGTTTTATTAATTGTGAAATGAGAAGATGTATTAAGCGCTGGGTGGCCCAGGAGTGAGAAATTCAAGAGTATCTCCTATATTTAGGAAGATAAAGAGGAGATGACTATGGTGTGAAATCAGGAGGAATAAGAAACCGGCTTCCCCTTTTAAGAGCAGCATCAATTAAACCCAGGGGAGGCGGGTGCAGTTTACTAGTTAATTAGTCCAGGGATGTGGTCCTTTCATGTGTAATTCAGAACAGGAACACCTGGTGTGCGGCACTTCAAAGCACGGGGGAGGAAAAAAGCCAAACAATGCAGGATAGGTCACAAAAGAAAGCAACAGCACAAGAACAAAAACTGTTTATATCTGACCTTCACCCTGCTGTAAATAAAGCAAGAGGAGAGGGCCCCCTCCTCCCAGCCCGGGGAGAACAAACAGCTCTGGGCACACTGGGGGACCTGCAAAAAGAGAGGGGAGAGAGATCGAGAGAGACACGGTGGTAACTAATTGTTTTACAACCTAATTAAAAGGAAAACAGACAGCAAGATATAGATAGGGATATAATGATTAGAAGCACGTTCTGATATGCAGAACTGAAAGGCAGAGAAGGAAAAGCAATCTGGGCAGCGCGGAGGCTCAGTGCAGAAATGCTGCCTACGGCTGAGGAGGAGTAGGGTGGGTTTGGTGTGCCAAAATCGTCAGCAGGACCAAATCTGCAGGCGTTTGAGCAGCACAAATTCTGGTCAAGTTACAAGCTTCGGACTAGGAAGGAGCCAGGATTTTGCTTGGGGTTTCAATAGAAGAGGAGGCACACATCTGCTCCTCTAAGCCCGCACTGGGGACTACCAGCACATGCAAAAGTTTCTCAATAACTTCCCCACAACTGCTATCACACAGCTCAACTTCCCTCCAGCGTGCCTGACTCTCACTTAAACTGGAAGCAGATGCACCGTGATAAAACTTTTACAGTGTCTTACCTCATCAAACACAATACAACTCATTAAAACTCCACACACCAAAGAAATAAGTGATATTTTCTGTTTTTCAGAAGGAAAGCTGACACAGAGATGAATTCAGCAGCCAAAAGCCACAGGACAATCAGTAGCCATGATCAGCTGCATGCCCAGCTTCTCGAGCAATTTTGCTGCTCCATCAGCAAAACTACCAGAAGACAGCCAGATCCTGCAACACAAATCTTTTTTTTTTATTTTTATTGGATGTTGTTAGCACAAGAACACCCCCAAAGGGAATAGCTCCAGAAGAGCACAAGCCTGAGGTTGGTGGTGTAAGCGTCTCTGACAAGTGCAGCAACTTCCAAAAAAATAAATAAATCCAGATTTATAACTGTGTCTTTGAACCAGATCCATTTATTCTACTGGTGGATACCTTACTCACTCATCACTAAGCCCGATCTAGCATAGTAAGGAAACATACTGTTATTTTCAAACACCGGACTGCAACTTAAGAAACATGATTTATTTCTTAATCTGCTGCAATCTTCCTGTGAGTCTTGGCATAATTAAGTTCTCTGAGTCTCATTTTGCCATCTGTAAAGAGAGAAGTGGTGCAGAGAAACTGAGTTGGTGGAAAATGCCCCGCTGTAGGGTGATATTACTACAGATAAAAGTCCACTTATATTTAAATAGAAATTTCTACATTATATGAACTACGAATAGTTACAAAGCCCCCACATCCTATTCTAAACCAGTGGTCTGTTCTCCAAATCACTTAAATTCAAACAACAAAGGCTGTCACCACCACTGTTTTTCAAAATTTGCATTTATGAGACAAAGTTCTAGATAAAACAAATAATGTTTGAAAACTCCCTCGGTGCACCAAAAAGAACAGCACCATTTTATTATCAGGAGCAGAATAAATATGGCGTGGCTGATAGTTTGGGAAGTTAGGTGAATAGAAGAAAAACAATCCTTATTCTTCCCACTTTTCCTTTGAATTCTTTTTCTTTTTTGTAAGCATAAGATTGCGTTATTGATCAAAGTGCATGAATATACTTCAAATTGGGTTTGATGGTGGCTGGGAATTAAATAAGATCAAGCACATCTGATTTGCCTTTGCCTACTTCTCCGTCTTTTATACCCAAACTGGAGGTAACAAGTGTGGAAGTATTTTCTAGAGTGAGCTTTGCAGAATGGCCTGGAGACTTCTCAAAGTGTTTCTCCTCACTCATATTCAGTTGTGAAGGACAAGCTGCCCCAATTTAAAGAAAAAACATATCTTATTTAATGAGCAGTGACCTCTCCAGAAACTGTATGTGCCTTACTGTAACAAGATCATCATTCAAGCTGGCATCTAGCAGGAGTTCAGTACTAAAATATGTTTCGCTTTTATGTTTGGGGTATTTTTTTGTTAAGGTTGGAAAGAAAAACTGTCCAGCGTAAGACTCATGAGAGCAGTGGTAAAGAGATAAAATCTAAGCTGACCAAGCTTTTATTAAGGTGGCATTACAAATGCTCCGTGGGCTCCAAATGCCCCCTGACAAATGAGGGCACAGCAAAACCATTCTCTTTACGTCTCTCTGGCAGTGCAGCCAGCACAGTCTTTAGCCAAAGGGAAATCACAGAACCTGACACAGCCTCCTCAGTCATCCCCAAAATGTGCAAACAGTGCTAGAAACAGGGCTGAGCTGTCACAGTAGTGCAGCGTGACAATGCATCTCTTCTCAAACGTAGCCAGACAGTGGACTCACCTACCAGCTACTCCATCTCACTGATAAGAACTGTATAATATCATCTTCAAAATACCATAAGAAAACATCTTTTTTCTTTTCATGTACATCCTTAATATGAATGAATTTACAGACCTACAGTGGGAATAGGTAGGAATAGGTGGATAGCAGCTGGTCAGCTACAAGCTAAATGTGATCAAAGTGTTTTTACATTTGCATAGTTCACAGATATCCTTGGATAGTACGTGCGAACCAGCAGAAACCAAAGCAAAATACTTAGGACTATTAGATAGCACGAATCCCAGAGTGGTAGCCCATCATTTAATTTCAAAGAGCAGTAAGAAGGGAGGAAGAAATAAAAGATGAGGCCAGTGAAAACGGTAGAAAACACAGATCATGGGATATTACTGATACTCTTGAGTTCACCACAACTTTGAACCTCTCTAGACGCTTCCAGGTAAGGCAAGAAGTCAATCAGCTACAGAAATGTATGTATGTACTGCGTAAATTCTACTTAGCCAATGAATAAGTATATCCAGCTGTTCAGACAGAATTGCAGCATTTGTTTTTTAAAATGATTTTCTGTTTCAAATTTGTAATTACAAGACCGCTGTTAAGTCTTACTGAACAAATCCAGACTTCGTATTACCATTAAATTTGTTTCTTGTTGTGGTTCAAAATGAACTGGAAGAAAACAGACAATCTCTTGGTACTCTTGCCTTCCTGAATGCAGTAGATCAGTAATGCATGAGAAGAACACATTTACCAGAAAGAGGTCTGAGCAGTCCCTTGCAAGCAGAAAAGAGCGAATGAAAGGGCTCAAAGTGACAGATAACAGTACTCAGGACAGCCTTCTTTAAAGCAGGACTGAACTGCAACCTTCGTAGTAGAGAAAAACATGAAGACCTGAAGGCATACGCTAAGAGCTGGATGGGTTCCTGACCAAGGGGTAATCCCCATACTAAGTTAGATTATTCTTGAGACTATTTATTATGCTTATTGTAAAAGAAATTACTCATGCAATTCTTGAAAAAAAAAAACACACCTTCACGGCTTCAAAAAAAAAAAGGAGGATGCATTTTCATGGGGAAGATTCAACTTCCTCTGTTCTCTCTGTTCCCTAAGGACAGAATCCATCCGATCTGTAGATTTCTGTAACATCGATTTCTCTATCTGAGACAGTTAAAAAAAAAAAAAAATCCATGGAGATTTCAATGGTAGATGCACTTCTGGCATACAATTCACCTGGGCTATTCTAGCATCTAACACTGACAAGAAGAATTTGAGAACTGTTTTCCCCTTTGAAAGTTCTGCCAGCCAGTTCAGAGTCAATGCTCCCGCTGCTGAATTTGCAAGAAAGGCACCAAGAATCCAGGGCATGAGAGGCCCAGGGTGTACTGCCAGCTCTGTTTTCCCATGCTCACTGGTGAGCCCAGCAGTGAGCTTGCTGGGGAAGCAGTGCTCTTACTGTGCCAGCTGGGAAGCATTTGTTTCATTACCATCCCTAACTCCAGCTTTGGCTCGATGAGACCACTGTGAAGGTCTAACTGTAAAAAGCAATACACAGAGAGTTCAGGATCTCTGGACACAAATTGTTCTCAATTACATCTGATTTATACCACCTCTACTAAGAGCTTGCTACCTTGGTATGATCTCCTTGGTCCCATTCATTCATGAAAAAAACCTCAAAGTCTCCCTAAAGCTACTTGCTGGAATGAAACCAGCTGCAATTTTCCACCACCTCCCAGTAGCTTCTTGGTTCTAATGGAGCACCTCTTTTCTGCAGTGGCTCTCAGAATCCTCTCACAGAGGTCCTGGGGTCTTACCAGGCCAAGGTGTGCACTGCATAAAAAGGGACTCCTGAGACCTTGAGAGTTCAGCTATTCTCTGGTTCCAGGCAAATGCCAGCATTGAGAGGGTTGTGAGGTGCTGGAACAGGTCACCCAGACACGAAATGGATGCCCTGTCCCTGGAGGTGCTCAAGGCCAGGCTGGATGGGGCCCTCAGCTGCCTGATCTGGTGTGTGGCAGCCCTGTCCACAGCAGGGGTTTGGAACTAGATGGCCTTTGAGGTCCCTTCCAGCTCAAGCTATTCTATAATTCTATGAAAACCAATCAGGTTTCTGCACTACTTACCTATCTTCAGCAATAGCCTGGATTGTAACCAGGACATTTATCATAGCACTCTACATTTTAAAGAAATAAATATTCCTAAACCATGGTATCTTCATATACCAAGTACCAGCATCAACAAATCTCTTCAGTTTCCTAGAGGAAGGGGTAGCACTTTCTAAACCATTAGCACCCTGCAAGCTAGTGCAACGATGATAAGTCACTGGGAATAAAAGTAAGCACAGAGCTGCTTTGTTTCTGGCGCTTCTATTTCCTTTAATGTGTGTCTGATAAAACGTTTTCTAAGCGTTGCCTTTAGTATGTGTTTATCCCAAAGGGACCATTCCACGAGGACAAAAAATGCAGCACCCACTATTGCCAGGTTTGCCTTCAAAGTCATGAATGCATATTTCATTCACTTGAATAAATTTCATTTTTATCTAATATATCCAGTGGTGCTTCAGGCTCGTGCTTGATGAACATGTCCTACCTTTCAGGAGAAAGTCTGAAACAGAAGTTGAGTTAGCTAAGAACAAAGTCACCCTCATGAAACTATCAGTCCTGAAAACCCACATTTCAACAGGAGAGGTATTTTATTTTTTGAATATCCTCATTGTAAAATGCCATTAACTTTTTGAGGGGCCATCCCCTAGTCGCTGAGAGGTGCTAAGTGCCTTCAACAATTGTTTATTTTGGTGAGAAAGAGAGTACTTCTGAACAGGAGAACCCTGCCTGTGTGGCACTAAAAATGAACACTTTTCCTCCACCTGTATTTTCATTAAAGGGGAAAAAAATAAGTGAGGCCAAAGAGTACAAATAACATTACTGCACTTTCAGCTAGAACAATTTGCAAGTAATGCGGAGAATCCATTCCTCAGCCTCTGACAGACCACAGTAATTCCCACCCTGTCTTCTGACACTGGGTCCACCGCTGCGTGTGCATCCCCAGCCAGGTAGCAGATTATACTCCCCGCTCCTTTAAAAAGCACCCTGATAATACGCAGGGCTAAAATGTCAGAAGCTATTAGAAACTCTCAGACACACAATATATCTCCATCCCCACGTTTTCCCCTTACGCTGTGCAACAACAGACAACAGGCATGCAAACTGCTCAGCTGCAACTGTTCCAAGTCGAATAATTACAACTTGTCAGAAAGAATTAATTTTCCCATTTCTCATAAAGATGTGTAAAAATTACCATGTTATTATACACTGACACTCTCTGGAGGCAGACACAAAATTTAATTTTGAATTCTTTCCGCATATTAAATTAAATCCATAAATAAGAGTTTAGGCATTCACTCGGAAGCATATGTTCATTGGGAGCGAAAGCCAACACGAGCCTGGCTGTAATGGTTGTTGTAATGTTTTAATAGCTCGCTTCTTCTAAGCACCAATAAATTTACATGATCATAACAGTCGTGGGCATACAAGAAGCCCATTACTGTCTGGGCACAGGCAGCAGCGTTAACAGGATGGAAAAATGGAAAGAGGGGGGGAAAAAAAAGAACCCTTAAATAAAATTAGGCAACTGCACTTGTCAGCTGCTCCATGATTGAATTTTTAATATTGTGGTCAATTGGTCAAAACAAATAATGGGATAAAATATTTTAATGTATTTAAAACCTGCTTCTGAGGTTAACAGAGTTTATGTGTCTCTTTCTATATATGGCCTCTACTCGTCAGGCTGCATTTCTGTCCTGAAGCAGACCAGCACAAGCAAGGCTCATCCCTGTGTCCTCTTTCCCCAGCTCCAGCTGGATGCCCACAGAGCGCCCACCTGCCCCGGCCCTCAGCACGGGGCCCCCAACAGCAGCCAACTCTGAAATGAAACATGTGGGTAGGGTGGAAGAAAGGGATGGCAATTCCACCATTGCTGCCAGCGCAGCACTTGGCCCCGCATCCTCTGGGGAGGCTGTCCACTACTCCTTCTTTTGCTCACTCAGGAAAAGTGAAGAAGTGCACAATGGCTCACCATCAACTTATCATATCACAAAGACCATCCCCATAAAACCAAACCAAACTGATCCTGGATCTCCTTGCAGGCTGGACCCATATGAGCCTGACCTATGTATATGCTCCATCAGCCAAGACTGCCTTCAAATTACAAGCGTGCAAGTAAGACGGGTGCCTCCTTGGTGCTCTCTCTTTTCTATATTTCCAGTGATTTATCATTTAGATATGTTCAGAAGTGAAGCAGTTTCCCAACAGGGAATTTAAATGTATTATAAAGGTTAGCCGTAAAGACGGGCTCCAGGAACCAGTTTTTAAATATGGGCAATGAAAGATAACAGTTAACCTTACGTCTTCTCAGATTAAACTACCACACACTGTCTCTGCCTTCCTTCCACAAAGAGTCAGATGATTCTTTAAAATCTTAATTCATTTTTTTTTAAATCCCAGTTATCTTCAAACCTTTGTTCACTAACAGTGAAACTGAGAATATATCTATACAAAGTATGTGTATATATACGTATATATGCAAAGCCACACGCTTCCAATAAATCAGGCAGGATGGAAGGCAATCCGACTCTTCAAAAGACTTGGTACAGTACTTTAAAATAAATTTATGATGTAAGTATTACCCAGATCCTTACACACACCATAACATACAGTCACAAGCAGTCAACACTTACAAACTGAAATCATACAGCATTTTGGAAACAGCGCTGAAAATCCATCTCCCACCAAAGTCAGCAGAAAATTCTCAGTGACTGCTGTGGGAGTTGGATCGGTTCCTAAATTATCAATTATCTGCTTGATACTTCACTGATTTCCAGACCACCAGCCCCTAGTATTCAGGTCTGTGCGACCTGCTAGGGAATGAGCCAGCCCTGGAGCATGGCATCAGAGCGGGCAGGCATGGATGCAGCAGGCAGGCAGCGTGTGCACCAGCACGGGCGCCTGGAATGGGTGAGATGAAGCCAGCAGCCTGCAAAACACAGGCATCCTTCCTCAGGAGCAGCACTCGGAGACTTGTGCTTCTCAGAAAGAGGCTGAATCCAGGCTAGGTCAATTGTAAGCAATAAAATATTGCACTCTGAAATCTGCCAGGTGACTTAATGGCAAGCAACGCTAATTGGGGCTGTCAGCCTAATTTCTAGGAGCATCACCGTATACAGTATCTCAAGCAGACTGATACAGGTGTTACTCACACCGTCAGTGACTGCATGCTGCCTGGGCTTGTGGATAATCCCAGTGTTCATATTTGCCAGAATTTCACTGCAATAAGTCTTTAATAGTAAGAAATATGTGGATAGGGTGAAGGAGAGTCCAGCAAAGTACTGGAGCTTTGGTAAGGTTTAAAAATTTAATCAGCAAGCAGCAACAGCATTGTGATTGACAGAAAAAGTCAGTCACTAACATTTTAAAAGTAGCTCCTTGAAGGAGAAAAAATTTGGGGGTTTCCGCATTGTATTTTCACGTTGTACCTTCAGTGCATTGGGCAGGAGACTAACGTCTGAAACCAAACTTTGCAGGAGCTTGTGAGAAGGCGTCTTCTGGTGATGTGTCAGTGCCAGCCACAAAAAACAAGGCACGAGTTTTTCGTTTTTTGTTGCTTGTCACCAGCTGTGTAGCAGCTCCCCTGAAATGAATTTGCAACCTCAATCTAGATCCTAGCTGATAAAAAAAAAAACCAGCACCCACCCAATCCCAAACCCCTTACAGCCCTTGGTATTAACTGGCCATGCTTGCTGGTGGTCTCAGGATAGAGGCTGTGGGCATGGAAAATGAACAAGCTCCTGACCTTCTTCTGATCCTCTCCACGAGTGCTGAGACAATGCCTGGGCTATGTGCTGCCATTTCCTATTTAATTAAGTGACTAAATGAAAGATTTCCTCTGTGGCTAAATGGGAGGTTTCTTTTTCTAGTGCTCTCGGTCTACCAACTCTTGCAGTCATATAAGTTGACAGTAACATTTAAAAGAAATAATTCCCCCCTTTGGTTTTCCTAGCACAAAAGAAAGAATACTGCAATAGTGCTGCAGCTCAACTCATGAGGGAGAAAGATTTATACATTTGTCTTTCAATTTGCATGTTATTTTCTTTTTAAAGAGATAATTCATGACATTATTTCCTCTATGTATATGATACGTTTACCTCTAATCCCATTATAGAGAGAACTTCTTAAAGGTGAGAAAAAGTTGTTTCCATGTAAGATGTACAAACTTCAGCTACCTGATGGTGATGATATATGCACATTATATAATACATATATGTGGAAAACAGCCTTGATGTGACAGCTGAGTCCTGAGGCATCGTAGTAGTCGCTCTGCGTTTGAAAGACAGCTTCTCTACCAAACCACTCGAACAGTAAAATGAGCACAATATACTTTCCAGCTAGAACTATGCCCTTAAGCTTCGGTTGGAAGAGGAAAAGAAAACTTCTCATTGAAGTCTATTTTAATTAGGACTGCAGAGAACCAGTTTGAATGAAAGCCTGTATTTTTTTCCCCTCTCCTTTTTGAAACCCAAGCTAGACTTAAAAAAAAAAAAAAAAAAAAAAATTAAAAAAAAAATCTTGGGTAGGGGTGAAAACCAAGTGAAAACGTGAAGTAAACTTGCATTTGAAGGTCCTACAGCGGAAGAAATTCCCTCTAAAAACTTGGATTTAGGGATGACAAAGAAAGGATGGGTTCTTATATTCAGTCTGCTTCTCCCATATGATCTGCAGACTGGCTCTGTCATAAAAGCTACAAAACACTAAACAAGTTATACAGCATTTGCTTAACTGACAAAATATTCACTGATTATTATTGCCATTAGCCTGTTCTTTTTGATTTCCCTATGTATTTGTTTCTCAGCATTTTGGATGTTTAGAATCCTGACATGATGTGTCTCCAAAGCCTTGTCAGATGCTATCTTTCTAGATGAAATACATACAGAAGGGTATGCCTTATATTTGCCTGTGACAAGTGCCTTGTTTCTTAATGGACTTCCAGGAAGGTCACAGAACCTGTGTCCATCTGTTTACTCAATAACAGCTCTGCAGTATCTGATGGTTTCCACTGAGGCTAGATTGAATAATTACAAAAAGTTAGAATCATAGCACAAGGTGCTGGAAAGCAGACGTCGCTTGCACCCTCCTGCCAGCACCCCTGGCTGCTGGAAAACCTCAGCACCTCAAAGTGAGGGGGCTCTTCCCATCCCCCTGACATTATATCCAGCCAACCCCATGCCTCAGAGTCATATAGTATAATTTTAAACACACAGATCTTTGAGCAAAGATTTTGTTTCCAGGCTACAGGAACACAAAACCTCTTTAAGCAGATGCATTTTGAAACAACAATGCTGCAGAAGCCAGTAAGGAAAGAAAACAAGAGAGCTTCAGTACCAACCCAGCATAGGCATAAGGAAACTGTAATCATACCTAATTAGAGTTAAAATAATGTTTCCCTTTGAAATGTTTAATTAGCTCTGTTTTATTACATAAACATTCTTGATGCAGAGCATACTGAGCTAGAAGAGTCTGATGAGTTAAACAGTGCAAAGTGCTCAGGCGCCCAGTGTGGGGCAAAACCTGACAAGGAGTGGCTGTTGTTACCAGATGTCTGGACCATCAGCGGAACCATGATGCTTGCTGCAAACAGCAGGCTATCGTTTCAACCTTTGTTGCCTCTACTGAAGCCTCCCATTGCGCTTTCAATTTAACAGCATCACAAGGAGACAAAGAAATTTCTTACAATATGCCTTTCAGTTCAGAGACAAATCCCATTTAAACTTGCTCAACCTCTCATAACGTATTAGTTATTGTTGCCAGTCTGCATGTCCTCTGGCAACACACTACTTGTTCTGGAGAAGAAGGAAAGCTTTTTCTTTTTTTCCTTTTTTTTTTTTTTTTAATTCTTGCCCTTCAGTTTGATAAAGCAAGACCAGATTTACTGGCAAACTTACAGCATGCTTGTCACAAGCTTGCAGCAAATTTAATTAACCTTATTACAAATATGGTTTTCTTGAAGATTACATCACAATCTGGTTTCGCATCGCCTGCTGCTGATTCAACATATTCTGTGCTTTGGAGAATATGTTCATTTTCTGAAAAAGGTCAAAATGTTAAAATATCTAAAACTTCACTATTTCTTCCGAGTTCCTGTTCAAAAGCTGTAGTGTCTTACAAGCAGTGTTGTTCTCTTGCCATGTGCCAGTTTTAGACAAGTTTGCTTCACAATACAATTTAAATCCCTTTAACAACAGGGATGGCCAGAGAATGGAAAATTTGCTGACAGTTTAACCCCTCATTAGCACACAGAGATGAAATCACTGTAAAGAAATAATGAGAATGAGCTTTTGCCCAGCAAGCTAGCAACAGCTAAAAGTTACTAGAATAATTCAGAGTTTTGGCTGCACAAGGACTGAGTTAAAATAATATTTCTTCTCAAGAACACAAACAGTGAAGACGCATTCATTGGTTTACATTAGCAAAATAAATTAATAAACTTTTGCAGCCAGTACTAGTTTTTAAACCTTGAAATGTTTGGTTACAGCATTTTTCACTCTCAGTTTCCAAAACTGGAACTAGAGATTTCCTGTGACAGAAAATTTTGGCATAAGATTTCTACCAGCATACTTCAAACTCTGAAGAACTGGATTAGAATCTTCTTCACTTTCTTGAGCTATCCCTGAATATAGAACCCTTACCTATTTGCACAGTCCTAGTCAGTCTCCCTGAAAGCCTGTACTTTCAGCTAAAACTCTAGGAGAAAGATGCTTCTTTACATGTTTATTTCTTCAATTAATTTCAAGAAGAGGAATGCCCTTGTCTATATTCATGTAATAACAAAGACTTCACAGGCTGAAATTCTGTTATTGGTGTGGGAGGAAGCGGAGGAAAAAAACAGCATCTGTACTAAAATCCTATTTCATAAAGCATAAAGAGGGAACAGAGTGTAAAACGGACACCTTTGCTAATCACCAACTACGTAATTTTGTTGGCACACGGTTGTTATCAGATTAGCGGGCAGTGGATGCAAAAAAAGATTATGTAGGAAAAAAACAAAGCAAACATTAGTACAATAGCAGCGACCTAAAACCTTGGCATATTCAACAATGCTAAGGCTCCCACATGCTATATGGATAAGGTGGTTGACCAACACAGCACGAGTACATCAAAGACACCGCATGAAAAGCAGCTATGCTTGGGAGAAGGCAATCTGCAGTGGCAGAGTTATTAGTAGAGGGTCTAACCGTGTGGCTATTGTGAATCAGCTTTTGTAGGATACCAAGGTGCTGACTCCCACATAACAAAAGATGCTTTTTACATTTACGCCTGGATGTACATAATATATGTTTGATATTATTTTACTTCTATATACTTAGAGAGGTCTGAAAACTCAAGAGAGACTACTCATCAAAGAAAGACAAAAAGGGTTTGCCTACCAAGGTCATTTTTTTTTCTCCCTGCAAAAGAAAAACAAAACAAAGCAAAACAAAAAAAAAAAACCTCTCCAGTAACCAAAACCTTTCACACTGTTCTGCTGAACTTAATTATCTGTCAGTCATTCTAGCACTGCCATGCATGGAGGTTGTGCCTTATTGTACTGATTCACTTTACAACAACTAACGCAATGCAAATATTAAGTTATTTAAACACAACCAAAGTGCTTGATTCCCTTGGGAATGTACATACTGCTAGTGACATGTTATGAAACTCTTTGCAAAATATCCAAAGAACTAATGGAGAAATGGACAAACCAACTAGAGAAGATGCTCTGCATTAAGAAGAGAAAGCGGAGGGAAACTCAAAGGCAGAATAGCTGTCTGAAACTTCCCAATGCCAAGGGAACAAAGCCAGAGTTTTCTCAGAGCCTCACAGGAACATGACTGTAGGCAATGAGAATGCCAGCCAGGTATGACTTCTGTTTGAAACAGGAAGAGGGCCAGATGCTGGCAAAGGTACTTGGAGTGGTTACAGAGTCTCCATACTTGGAGACATTCAAAACCCAAGTGGATCCGGTCCTGTTTAACCTGTTGCAGGTGACCCTGCTTTGAGTAGGAAGTTGGACAAAGTAATCCCTAGGTGAGGCTTCCAATCTAGATTACTCTATAATTCTGTAATCTAATCACAAAATGTGAAACAGATTGGTCTTCTGCCACTTAGAGAGATTATGGAAATATTTCACATGCAATTGAATTCTTTTAGGTTCTGTGCACAATTCCTAATAGCTCCAAAAGTGAGTGGTTTACTTGGCATATTTTTACTGCTACTTCCAATGAAGGTTAGACCACCTGATTATTTACTTGTATGTTAAATGACATACATGTGTATACACCCTGGCAGATGTAAATTTTCAGTTTCCACTCATCCTAACACTTCAAAGTAATTTACTATTGTTTATTTATTGGCCAGGTAGGCTATATATTTGAAATCTTCCTTTGGGATTCCTTGCCTAAAAAGTGGCTGCTTACCAAAGCTTTTTTTTTCCTCCTTACACACTTCCTTTTCTGAAAGCCCTTACACATCACAGGGGAGAATTCTGTTTTATCACAAGCATTAAATCCTGTTTAGATATATGGATGGTATCGAGAAAAAATATTTGCTGGAATGAATCCTTCAGGCTTTTCCCTTCACGGTCCTTGCAAATCCACAAAGCTTTATGCAAACAGACTAGGGATAGGAAGGTGTCTGGAAACCTAAGAATACAAGGGATTCCACTACATTAATTCTGCTTCCTTCATGGAACTTTCTGAGACCTATTTCCACATCCTTGCTCTCTTCCAGGAAGTCTGATAAAGGGAAACTGTGACAGAGGGGAACTGAAGCAAATGGAATTAATTCACTATGTACTGACCAGAGGCAGTGCACCGCTGTGTATCTTGCTTTTTCATAATTAAACTTAAAATGAAGATTCTGATTGTACCAAACAAGGGTTAACAACCCAGAAGGATGACAAAAGGCAGGGGCCATAATTAATTTTTATTCATCGCAGATTCTCGCTGTATTCTGTAGGTTGCTGTATGCTGCCAAATAGTTTCTGCTTTTACCCTCCAGCATAACAGCTCTCCTTTGGAGAAGGAAATAATCACTGCCCAATGGTTTGTACTTTGTTTTTTCTTTATTTAATTTTATTTATGTCTTTGCTTTAATTTTTTTGGAAGTGGAGGGGGAGGCAGAAAGGGACAGGGAGGGAGTCTTTTTCTATCTATAAGTCTACACATAGCTTTGGGATGCTATAGAATGAATGGTGCAATATATAAAAGCTTGATATTATGGAAACACTAACATTAAATCCAAAAGAAATACCTTCAGATTTATAAGACTTCTAAACTCCTACTTGGGCACAACTGGAGACCTCTAGACGACTTGCCCACTACAACTGCTACCAAAAATCCTACGAGAAAAGACATGACTGATAATGATTGCATATAAAATAGCAAGATCTGAAAGCTTTATAGCAGCCAGCTCTCTTATCACAATCCTCCATGGACTAAACACCTGTTTATACTGGCAACAAATGAAAAAAGCACATCTCTCCTGTTTAGTAGGTCCATGCATTACTACTGCACATAAAAAACCCGCATACAATTTTTCTCAAGATTCTCAAATTTAGCCAAGGAGGGAATAGTTTTCCCATGAAAAAACTGCAATTTCAAATTGCTTTCCAGTTTCAAAAAGGGACAGTATCAGCACTACGCTGGTGCAACATACCTAAGCAAATGGGTAAATCAACAGCACTGACACCAGCAGTTAGAGCATTTCACTTTGAATGTAGGACACAAGCTTCAAATTCCTATACTAAACAATTTGGATGAAGTTTCTCACATGTTGCGTGCTTCTCTATGTGCACTGAGACTCTTGGTCACTCCTGTTAAGCCAGACAGCAAAACAAGTGAGTAGTACAGGTTTTCATCTGTTGCAAAGAAAGCTGAGAAACAAGTCTTAAGATTTAATCAGGCAGAGTAAGAATTCGTTCAGATCAGAAAACTCACAAGTGAGTTCTCCCATCTTTAATTATGCTGATTTTTTTCAGGGGAAGAGGAGTGGGCATGGAGCTGGGGAATCTGAAGTTGATGAGACCATACAAGCTGGAGGTAAGAAACCTTTCTCCACATAAGTTTTGTTGGACTTGACATATTCCAACAAAAAGGTACAGTTTCATTAGAAAAATCCCAGAGGAAAATTTGTTTTAGAGATGAAAAATACGGTAACTCGCTCTAAACTTTAACCTCATACTGTGGTAAACACGAATGCCGCAGTGATGATATCCGTATCGATATACAGAATAAATTAGAAGTGTTAGGTGATACGAAAGCAGTCTATCATAACTTGATAAAAGCTACCTGAAAAGAAGGTGAGGAATAAGGCAAATTGTAATATTCAGTGAGTGTACATAGCAAATTACAGAAGAATTATCCAATTTTGTGATCACTATGTCATGGACTATAAACAGACAGCCAAAGATGAAGCACTCTCTATGGCTACATGCCTCAGTTAATACCAAAAATCACTTAAAGTGTGACCAAAATTCAGACGCAAAGTGGGAAAACGTAACTCTGGCAAGCTAGAAAGTCTTTTGCCCCAAAATTTATCTTTTGAATCAGCACTGCTCTATTTTGCAGCTGTGTAAGTGGCTGAGCCTTTTCCCATAAAGGTCATGGGGCTATATGCCACAGGTCTCTTATGTTTCATGACAGCTATCACCACTGCAATACCTCATTCAGCCCATAATCAGCTCAGCAATGAGGACCATGGGTAACACAAATTGTCATGGAAGGCTGTGTGTGTCCTTAGACAGGCTAACTCTGCTACTGACAGAGCAAAAATAGTCTGCACTGTTCACTTGTGACTAGTTTTTTTTCATAATGCAAGTCGTAACAGCTCTATTATCCTGCTCAGTAGTTTGGGAAATGCCTGCACACTCTTAGAGGAAAGCTGTAAGTAAAGCTTTCTCTAGTTTCTTTTGTAGCACCTGCCTCTAGCACAAACACATATTGTTCTCATCCTAATCTGGATGCTGCCTATGCTTGTGGCATTCCTGATCATTTGAGCAACAAGAAAACATTAAAAACTAGGCTGGTGCTCCCTATCTTCCTTTGGTTATCTCATGAGCCAGACAGTCTCAGACCCCACTGTTCTCTGAACAAGGTACCAGATCCCTTGTCAAAATTGGAAGTAGCAGCTTTATCAACACAGATCACACAACAATCCAACATATACTAAAACCTACTAAATTCAAAAGAAGTGCCCCACCACTCCGTTATCTTCAGCAGCTTTTCCAGCAAATGAAATTAAACAAAAAGTGATTGGGTAGCTCCACAGGATTACTTAAGTGATGTCTGTCGCACATGAAAACTGCAGGCTAAAACTGAAGGTAGAAGAAGAAAAGATAAAGATAAGCATTGCAAGATCAGTTTCTCAAAAATCAGGAAATAGTGCAATTTCACTTCATGTGGACGGTGTGCATAACCAGGAATAGTCCAGAAACAAGTGGAAGAGATAAAACAATCTGAATATTTTTAACTACTGCCTGGGAATTACATGTTTGCATTTTGGTTACTTATTGGAACTTGCAGTGGGATTACTCACAATCTATTGTCCTTGGAGGCTGATAAAAAATGTCATTTCTAGGACCTCGGCAAGACCTGGGCATGCATTTTAAGTGTGGATTCACTGGAGACTGATATTTAAAAATGGAAAAATTCAATGAGTATTTCTAAATCTATCTTTCTAGGATGATTAAATAGGAGTTATGAAATATGTCTAAATATGAATTGAAATGTTCATATAAGAGAAGCAAGAACATCCCTGACATAGAATCAACACATTTACGCGCAGACCCACAACTATTACATTTTAAGTTACCAGCAAGGATGACAACTATCCAAAGAAACAAAAACTTTCTAAAATGGAACACAGACAAATTATTTTTCCCTAGCTCTATTCTCCACAATATCTTG
The DNA here is from genome assembly GCF_019238085.1 of Lagopus leucura. NCBI lineage: Eukaryota > Metazoa > Chordata > Aves > Galliformes > Phasianidae > Lagopus > Lagopus leucura. The sequence goes on along the minus strand of NW_024962335.1, from coordinate 27,752,485 downwards.
GGTGAACTTTCTAAAAGAACAGAAAAAAACTGAGGTAGAAAAGAAACATTTTTGCACAAAATTATGAATGGTTTGGATTCCTATCGCTCGAAACTTTGTAACATGAACAGCAAGGGGGGAAAAAATATAAAATCAGCCAAAATGCACTTTACTCATCCTTACAAGAAGAAAAACCATTTTTACTTTCCTTTGTCCACTTCCATCAGTGATTCCATCACAAAAAAAAAACAAAAAAACAAAAAAAACCCCTAAACTTTCTCTGAAAAACTAATGATTCTATTTTGACATTTCAACAAGAAATATATTCCTCTAGCAAAGACTGCCATTTTTAATGGCTTCTCATTTCTACATTCACATGAGAGTAAGCAGTAAAATGATTGAAATATACTGAAGAAGGTTATTTTCATAGTATGCACATGTAAACTGAGAGAGTTCTCTAAAAACTGCTTTCAACAGTTCTAAGGGAAAAAACTAATTTTTCTAGCCCAGTTCTTCGGGACCATGAGATTTAAATAGCATCAAGAGCTGGAGATCCTTGCAACCAAGCAAGCAGTGGTTGGAAATCAATGATATTACTATCTATTTGCAGCAGAGTTCAACTGTGCTCATTAACATGGCAGTTACATCACTTGTGATTAACACTTTTTAAAATTAATCCTAATTGTTCCATTTCATTGAATGGAAATTTAACATCAGTACTACTTCATACTATTAAGACATCTTTCATTGCAAAGTTATTCTAACACACTTTAAAAATATATCCATTATATATCTTTATCAGCTCAACAATGAAATAAGCCACTCATTGTGGGCAGGCGAACAGCTGAAGCACAACACATTAACGAAGAACAAGAAGGAAATTTTGCCTGGCATTAAAGTATGACTTCAATCTTACAGAATAGGCCAAGGATTTTTTTTAAATCTCCAGAGAACTGAAGTCTCAGCCTTAAAGTCTGAGCACACAAAACAAAACAGTGGAGTCCCAGATGTATAAGTAAATCACAAAGATGACTGTTGGAATCTGGGTTTTGCTCCAAAGATTTTGGATCTTGCTGTATGATAAATTGTATGTATGATAAATGGCACAAATTGACTCAACAATGACAACAAAAAAACAGAACTAATTAAAATAAAATAAAATAAAATAAAATAAAATAAAATAAAATAAAATAAAATAACTCCTGCATTCTGTAATTGGTGTAAAAAAGCAGGAATGGGGAAGATGTCACCCATGTTCATCCTCAACATACAGGGCTTGCTGCAACAGTAACACATACCTGAACCGCTCACTAATGTTGACAGCCCTTTTGCTTTACAACCACTACTCAAAGCCATAGACCAAGCATAACACAGAAGCTAAGAAGGCTTGGATAGACCACTTCAGTGGTTACTCAATGCTAGGACAGCATTCAGCCCTTGCCATGTGAGACACTGACACTGGGAGGACCGCATTACACAGATCACGGGTACTGACAAACTCAACCATTTAAGGCTCAAGGAGGATTTTTTTTTTAGGCTTTTTGTCTCTAATGTAGGCAAATGAGGTCTGCAAATATTCACTAGAGTCAGGCATGCTGTGAGTATCCTCTTAATGAGACCATAAGGATGCAAGCAGGAAGACCTATTTCAGCAAGTCTAAAAGGTAATACCCAACAGTTAGACTTCTTAATTTCACCTAAGTGTGAGAGTCTGAAAAGTAGAGGCAGAAAGCATTTAAAATGAGGAACAAAGCAATACCATACCTGCCACCATGGATTTAAAGAAGACAGGACTGCTTTCAAGACTGGACTGAACCAAGTGAAAAAAGCAAAACAAGAATTCCCCAAAAAGTCGGCGACTTTCCCCCTCTGCCTCTTTCTCTAACACATTGCCTTTAAAACAGTTTTCTCTGTTTAAGAAGCATATGAGTACTCCCATACACTCTACCAAACTCTACATTTAATGTCTCTTAACAGACAGGAAACACTGTTATTTACTCCAGAAATTGTAACTGCTAGTCAGCACAATGAATAACTACAACTGTAACATTCTCTGAACAATTTCTTAAAGTTACAGACTTGAGATGCAGAAAAATAAATCTATACTCATGCTTCTAAAGAGTCTGTAGCACCGCTCTAAGAATACCTTGGGCTGGAAGGGATGTCAGGAGGTCTTGGGCCAGCTACGAGAGCTTGGACCAGGCAGTCCAATCCTCATCCTGTTGGGTCTTGCCCCCACGGAGGAAACTGCACAGCTGCTCTGCCCACTGCCTGACCACCCAGCACAAAAAGTGTTTTCTCATATGCAGTCTGAATCTCCCTGGCTTCACAGAATCACAGAATCACCCGGGTTGGAAGGGACCTCAAGGATCATGTAGTTCCAACCCCCCTGCCTAGCAGGGCCACCAAACATACACATTCAGATCAGGTTGCCCAGGACCCCGTCCAACCTGGCCTTAAACACGTCCAAGGACGGGGCATCCACAACCTCCCTGGGCAGCCCGTTCCAGGGCCTAACCACTCTCCTTGTAAAGAACTTCCCCCTAACATCCAACCTAAATCTTCCCTCCTTCAACTTGGATCCATAATTGGCTTCCATTCATGCCCACTGCCTTTTTCTCTCCTGTGGTGCTCTACCCTGAAGACAGGCCCTATCTGGGCCAGATATCTTACCATCTTACTGAAGGGCCAGGCAGCTACTGTCAGTACCCCAAAGGTCTTCCCTTCCTCAGGCAGGGCAAAGCTAGTTATGGGACAAGGTGCTGATCTGCCAATTCCTGTTTCCGTGAGTTAAAGACAGGTTCAGACAGGTTCATCTTCTCTCCAGGGATTATGGCAGAACTTTGTTATAGAGTTTTCTACTGAAAGCAGCATTTTATTCAGCCTAAGAAGTTCATGTTTTCATCAATATCCTTTCATAAATAGAGAAGAAATGGCATCACTATATCTCTGCAGCCTAGATCCCAATTACACTAAACAGATTGCTACAGGGTCAAAATGTGCAGTTATCACAGATGAAAAGAACAGGTGCTTTCTGGGTGACTTAAAAAATATAAAGGAATATATATAAATACATGTATTTTTTTAAGAAAAAGAACAACAAAAAATTCAATTTCTGAGGTATTTTTAAATGTCAGCTGAAAATGATGCACTGTCATTTGCAATGTCTAAAGGCTGTAAATCTGATGCTGTAGATAATTCTTGCAGTGATATGGAGGAGGGAAAGCAGGCAGCTAAATAAATGCTTTTCCGTGCAGGACTAATGTTGTATTCTTACTGATGTCACTCAACATGGAAACAACAACTGCCTAGAAAGGCTGCTTTGCTATGCGGCTCATTTTCAAACTCATCACTAAAGAAATAATCCTGTAGAAGAATATTAACTTTGTTTTCATTTCTGTAGACCTACTGTAAGCTTTCACACGACTACACCAATTAGCAAATAACAGCTTGATAGAATACCTTTACGAAGCAGCACCTGCATTTCATGGTCAAGTACACAAAACCTAGTGTGATCCCAAAAGCACTGGCAGGCCCTTACAAAGCATTTACAGCTGTTCTTCTAAGTTAATTAACTTTACTAGTTTGAAAACAGAAATAGCAACTTTTATTTACTCCTTTAACCAAAGGATGACTAATTAGAAACAAATTCTTCCAGCTCTAAACATCCAAATAAGAGAAGCCTGCGACAATTTGTTTCAGAAAGGTTTTCTGTTGCACCCTATTGACTGATTCTCACCACATGTGAAACTGTGTTCAGTTCTGAAAAGCTTCTTAGTCATCGTTAAAAATATTTCCTGCCTTGATCTTGGCACAACTTGGAACTGTATAAAGAGAAGGAATTTTCATTTTAGGAATTTTAGCAAAATTAAAAAATAAAGTTGAAAGTCCTCAAAAGTATTCTAGAAGTTTCATACTTACACAAAACAAAATTGATTACTATTTGATGCACATATGAAATTGATTTAAGTTAAATGTCACTTTGATCAAGCTTCCCCCATCCTTTATTATTAACAAAAAAAAAAAACAAAAACAAAACCAAAAAAAACACAAAAAAACACACAACACAACACAACAACAACACAAAAACAAACAAATCACCATATTTTCACTTTCTATACAGTGATGCCTCTAAATACTGTCTCAAAGACAGGAGGTCAATGGTGAAAAGGGAACCATCAGCCCCCAGCTTTGGCAACATTAAAATAAATAAAGCTCTCTGAAAGGCGTCTGTAAATCCAGCCTGGGACCTTCCCAGGGAGCAGCTTTATTCCATCGTTAGCCTGCACGGCACAAGGCTGTTAAGAGCAGCCCTTTACCACTTGTCGCTTCACCTTCTGCTTGAGCTGCTTACGTGCCTGTGAAAAAAACGCACGGGGAGGTTAACTAGGACTAGACAAAAGGCTGCAGAGCTCAATCAAGGCAGGCATGGATCGCTGTCTTCTCAATAACATCTCTCTTCCCCCCGCCCCGCCGCCCATCACTGCTGTCGCTGCGCGCATGCACGCGCCCCAGCTCCCAGCCATAAATCTTACAAAGTCACTCAACTGACAGCCTAATAACATGAAAGAGGTATCTGCAAACAAGATGGTTTCAAACCACTGCTGGTGACCCTGAACAAATCAGGGCCCAGTTTCTTTTGCAGCCTGCGTTTCTCCCCTTCAATCACTTAGCCGGGCAGATTGATGTGACACCACAGAAATAAAGTAAGCTCCTGCTTGTTTGCCCAGCTCGCCTGCTATCCAGCACTCACTAATGACTGGCTCTGGCTGCCCACATACAGCCAAAGCCCAACGCTCACAGTCATAGCGGTGGTAGAAACGCAGCTTCTCAATGTCAGAAAACACCACAGACCCCATTTCTCGCTGTCTCTTGTGCTCCCATTCATTACTATAGAGTTCCATCCTTAAAATGTATATATAAAGCAAACGTGAAACACGATGCAGTATCTTTCCATGAAAACAAGGGACTGAAACTTTGTGAAATCACAATTGCATACTGCACCCACTGGGAACATAGCCAAATTACTGTGCTATTTTGCACCAAGTCAGAGAGGGAAGCATTTGTTTTAATCCCTCAAAGCACCTCTTGTCTTGCCCCTCTTTTTCAAGCTGTGGTGATACCAGAACCTTTCCTGCCCTTATCAGAGGTACAAGCACAGAAGTAAGAGTTGTGATTTTAGCCTCGCTGTATGGCTCTAAGTGACACAGACATCAAATGATTTAACATTGATTACACTTTTTTGAATGACTATCAATCCAGACATCCTGAGTAACAAGTTAATAACTTCTTTGAAGCAAGTGAAAGGAAAATTAGATGGTTGGCATGAAGAAGAGCAGATATAGACTCCAAAATAATCAACCAATGAGCTTCTAACTGCTATCCAATTCACATAGATTTCCTCAGGAAATTATTTAGAAATACAGTACAAGTATGTAGAAATATACATATTTATTAATAATATTTTTGCATTCATGTAACATTTAAATATTTGCATTATTACTTTTGATTCCTCTTTCTTTTTTTTTTTAAGTAGAAGCTAAGCAGACACATCACTTGAAGACTGCAAACTTCATAAGTAATATCCATGCCAAAAATGCTAAATAAAGAAAAAATGGGGAATTTATAATGTTACCATGATAGCCTTCAGCCAGATGCCCTCTTGATTCCACCAAGCCTCTGCTTCTCATTCACTACTGCATCTGGGGAGCAGACTAATCTTGGATTTGGTCAGCACTAACAAGCAATGACTTTAATACCAACCACACCTAGCGGCGAGATGTCTGGCCTTCTCTCCAAAACAATCTGATGGCCATATTTTTGAAGATTGAGCCCACAGGGAAGCTCTATAGTGAATAAATGGCACTTTTTTTTTCTTCAGAAAAGTGAAAAAGAAAGCATTCATATAGATTATTTTTCACAACTTCTTGACAAGAAAATGGCTAGCGGTGTAACTCTACTTAAGAAAAAAAGAACAAAACCTAAAACCATTGGACTCAACAGCTAACACCATAGGTCAAAGGAATGTTCGAGTTAAAAATTACAGAGAGCAGCAGCATTAGGAGAAGATGGCCCAACTATGTGTGGACACATCAACCAGGTCTGGGCACTGCCTCATCATCTTACCAACAAGAGTAGCAGCTGTTTAAACTGGTAGGAAATTGCACACTTTCTCTTTTGTACTACTTACATGGCATTTCTGTGATCTTTGTGAAAAGCTTGCCAGATAACAGGAATCAAAAACCTAAATACAGGAGTAACCAGCAACTGGAATTTTATTTTATCACAGTGCTATCAGAAATCTCTAGAACACGATTTAAGATGGGAACAGTCCACTGGCCTGATAAAGCCATAGGGGAAATAACCCCGATTTGTCCAAAGCAGCCAGCTCCAGAAAGATCCTCTAATAGTTTACACAGTCCACCAACAAAGAATTATGAATAACAAAACCCCACTGTTATAAACCAAAGAGGGCTCTGACTCCAGAAAAGCCACTGCACACAGCTGCATTTGCAATCCAGGAGAATATAAACTAGGAGCGACATAAAATCAATTGAGAAGCCAGGCAAGCCAGGACAAGATGATCTTGTCAACCTTCAACTCCCAAATCTAGACATGAAAGTCTACACAACTAGTAGAGGGGTGCTAGGATTATGTTTCATGCTTGAATTACTTATAATATTTTTTCCCAGTTTTACATATGAAAACTTGATGGTTAGGGGCTGGCATTAATGAAAGCTTACTGTTGGGAAGATATCTCTATGTAGTAGCTCTTCTTCAGTGGTTTGTAGCTGAAATAGCTCTCACTGCTTCACCAAGGACTGGAAATGCTGATTTAATATTTCCTACTGAAAATTCTTAAGAATAATATTGGTTATAAAGCTCATATAACATCTTGAAATCCCTAAATCTAGTGCCTGAACCGTGTGACATTTCCATTAGAAGGTTTTCTAAATTTAGAGCTGATGTGATTTCTATGCAGCCCTTATGCCAGTAGGGATTTGCACTTGAGAAAATCTGATGCAAGTCTGGAATATTTCTACTGATAAATATTTTAGAATCAGGAGTTTTTCTCATCTCTCTCCTTCCTTTTACCTGCTACAACAGAATTCACAACATATTGATAGTTCTTCTTTAGAAGTTGTCAAATTTACTTTGTCCCTTAGAGTGTGATTTTGACCTGCTTATATACACCCTCACAGTTTTCCTCTTACTGCTTCAGCTGAGTCACACAACTTGTTCCATGGCCCTGTTAGCACATTATCAACATCCCAGCTAAGGGAGACTGTGGTATCTTTCCCCTTTTCCCATACTGTCCCAAGCTTGTTTCCCACGATCACCTGAAAAGAAAACAAAGCCCAGAGGAAGGTTATCAGGAGGAAATCAATGCCATTGTAAATAAGGATGTGAGCAGAAGAAATTTCCAGTAGCTTGCAGTACACAAAAAATGCAAAGGAAATAGCTGAAGAACATATATGGCATATGTAGCTTGCTGAGAATGCTATTTTTCAAATGTCCTCAGTCTAGGATGGCCTATTTGCTGCTTTGAACTTATTTAATAACATTAAGCAAGAACACTTAACTATCTAAAAGAAGGATCAGCGGCATAAATCAGACATCATTTCACATATTTCAGGATCAAAGCTGTAAGGCAAAATGATTTGTGAGGACATTTGAACAGCTCTAATATATCACAGTTCCTTTTGAAGGATACTTAGGCATATTAGTTGCCCAAATGATGATTTCTTTGCGTAGTTGTAGCCAAAAAAGAAAAGAAAATTGAAACTTTTCATTCATGAATTGGTTTCGTCTATAACCTTGATTTATGTATAGCATCAAACAAAGCAGATGAAGAACACTGTGAATTTGAATTATCAAAATTAAAACCGGGAGAGTGAATTGATTTTTTTCAAATGATCAAAGCTAATCGAAGTGACCAGCTCAGAAATAGCATAATCAGTAGCCCATATAAGTTAATAGGAGCTATATAACCAATGTTCAAGATTACACTCATATTTCTTTCAAACTTTTTAAATCCTGCATGGATGGAGCAATGCCTACAGTACTGTTTAACCTGAAGACATGCATCAGCTGCAGTGGTCAATTTTACAGTACATTTTTTTTCATATGCACAACTTTTTGCCATGACGGTTTGCCCAAGAATCATCTCAGCTTAAAAATCTCTAATGAGAAAAACTGCAGTAGAAGCCTCCCCACAGACTAATAGTTATGATCAAATTCCAACTTTTCAGGCTGGTAGGCACTGGAGATCTAAAACAAATTTCAACTGACTTTGACTCTTTTCTCCACATCCTCCAACATAAAATAATAATTAATTATAATAACAAAAGGTCAACTTCTTCTTTGGACACCTAGCCTTGACGGTACATGTCCAACAGACTGAAGTATATCAGTCCCTGGAGCTGAACACTTGGTTTTGCCTAAAAATCCAAGAGTAGCTGTTTTCCTCTCATCACTTTTCTGCATTGGTCTTTGGGGTTTAGGTAGAGCTAGCTACCAGGTTTTTGAATTTCAGCAAGATCCAGGTTCCCAGCTGCTGGGGTACCAATAAGGTCTCCATTATCACCAAGGATACAAGATTGCTGCAAACTCATTGCCAGCTGGCTGCCTGATGCTGAATCAGTTGACATGGTGAACAAAACAGCTACTGCTCATGAGGACGTAAAAGCCACAGCAGAGGGGAGCACTATTGCTGAAACCAAAACCATTGCTAAAAAGACACTGGGGCAGTCTCAGGAGTCCCTGATCTCTGGTGCATAGAGGATCAATTATGACCAAGTCCAAATAATAGCAAGAGGGAGGCAAGAAAACCAAGGGTAAATACTTTAAGAAAACATATTTAGTATTCACAAAACATAATAACAATTAATGCTCTATAAAAGTCTGCGCAGCCAGCAATATTTAAATTAGCAAGTCTTGAATAAGAGTTCTAATTCCCTGTGAAAAGGAATTCCACTTTTTTTCCTCACCCTACTCTTAAGACATACATATACACAACCTTAACATAAGCAGCATTATTCAGTAATTACAGCAGAGGTTAAGAATCATAGAATCATAGAATCACAGAATCACTCAGGTTGGAAAAGACCTTAAAGATCACTGAGTCCAACCACAACCTAACCATAGTACCCAAACTCTAACAACCCTCCACTAAATCATGTCCCTGAACACCACATCCAAACGGTTTTTAAACACATTCAGGGATGGTGACTCAACCACCTCCCTGGGGAGCCTATTCCACTGCTTAATAACCCCTTCTGAAAAGAAATTTTTCTTGATCTCCAACCTAAATTTACCCTGGCACAACTTGAGGCCATTTCCCCTCATCCAGTCACCTGTCACCAATAAGAAGAGACCAACCCCACTATTCTCCTATAATCTCCATCCATTAGCATAAAAAAAACCAACCCACTACGTTCCATTAAACATCCAAACATATTTGGTAAAAAAGCCTAAGTATTGTTAGGTCCAACATTCTCAATGAACTGGCAATGAGTAGCAAACTTCTGCAGGAAGAAATTTCAAAATCAGAGCTTTAGTAAGACCATTTTCAGAGCTTTATTACAGTTGCTTGCTGCATTTTTCTAAGATCTCTTTTCTGGATCCCACGCCTTTAAAATAATTATTAATTAGTCTGAAGTTCAATCAATTCCAAAATTGGGGAGAAAAGTATGATAAACGGCGTGCATCCTTAGTCAGGACCTCCTCGGCTTATAATGCATTAGACATTCATAGAAAGACTCTTGTACATATGTATGCATGTACAATTGTGGAATCTGGACAACAGATCTGACAGGACACATTTACATACATATGAAAAACAAAGGGTGAGTATGAAACAAAATTATCTATTCGACAACTGTAGACATACCCAACTGCACTGATTTCATAACTTTTGAAGGGAAAGCCAAAGGCCTTTCCAGTCCAGCATCCTGCCTTTACTAAAATGGAGTAGTGGCTGTTTGAAGAGGATAAGCTCAATGTCCCATCTACAAGGCATGAGGGGATGGCTGATACGGGAACTTTCAAAACCGTGAGCCGTCTCTCCATACCTAGCAGCACGTAATGGATTCTTGCAAGAATTTTTAATGCTTACAATATCCTGACACTAAGAGCACCAAAATCACAGTATGAGAAAACCTGGCACGCCTAATAATTCTGAATGTTTCTGTAGACAACACACAAAAAAAGGGAAATAGATGCATAGGGAAGTCTGATTTACATGTTCAACAGAACAGGAATATTTGTTTTTAGTATTTGTAGAAATAATAATGTTTCAAAAAGCTTCACTCCCATAAGCTCTGTAGATTACCTTTTGATAAGCATCATATCTGGTAAAGAATTGTAGATCTTGGCTATATGTTTAAAATATGCCTAACATATGGGAAAACTTTCCACAGAATAAATGATACTGAAAATAATGACAAACCACTGAGTCAGAAAATAAATAATGAGATACATGCATCCCCTCCATCGCCCCCATTCTCCCTTCCCTTCAGCCATCCTAAGACGTCGTGTAAAGAACAGATAAATTGCACTAATCCATAGATCAGAAGAATTACAGAAAGGTCAGCTATCTGAAAAAGAGAAATGATTCGCTGAGAAAGAACTGAAAGAGTGTATTGCTCTAATAGGGAAGTTAATATGTTATTTTACAGTAACTTAGAAATAGAGGAAACTTAACTTTACCATGAAGTATAGCACTTTGGAGTCAAGTAAAATACTGAAAATGTCTTCAGTTTTGGCTTTGTTTCTTTTTCAATGGGATTGTATCAGAGGACAGACTGTGACCCCATTATCAAATATCTCAGCACATGAGCAGTCTCAGTTGGCGAGAATGTGTGTGATGTAAATTCCCTCTCAGGAAAGCATCTCTATTTGAGAAATCAGTTCAGCACATATGTAATGCTAATTGGTTATGAGTCAGGGCTCAGCGTAGAAAAAGGTAACCAAATCCACCCTTAAAGCTGTAAAGCTGTATGATAGTCCGAGTATGAAATGGTAGCACTAGTCAAAGGAATGATTTTGGAATGGCATTTTTGCGCATTTTCAAAAAGACATTTTTGACAGATTTTAGGAGGTATACATAATAATGAAAACAGAAGGACCTCGGGATCTTATTATATGAACTTCAGCAGATTAATTTGTTAGCATTAATAATATAAATTTGGAGATAGAGGTAGGCAAACATCAGGAAATATTGGAATCTTTGCAAATACAGCAAAAAGTACGCAAAAAAATTCAGCTGAAAAAAAAAAGTATTAAAATTAATAAGACAGTTACTAGCTTGGTAGAAACAAGAGTGGAATGAAGAGCTGGGGAGATATGAGGATGAGCCTGTAGAACCAGGACAGAGAAGGATTTCTGAGCTCTGGAGTAGGGGAGATAATTAACTCGAGCAGGTAATGGAGGGCTGTTGCAGGACAGTTGTGGGGGCACAGGGAATATGGAAAACTGACAGTCCAAAAGAGCATAAGGACAAGCTGGGACTGCCAACATCCACTAAAAAGCAATGACCAGAGTTGATTTACTGGGGAAACACCATAAGGGAAGAAAACATCAACAGTGTGGACAAGCCATGAACTAACTGGAGGAGATGGGAAACAGGGAAAATGGCTTTGGAAAAACTGGAAACATTCTGAGCAGCATTCTGACAGTTCTTCCCCCCTTCACAGCATGATGTGAGGGAAGGAACCTGCAGTTACAGTCCTGTAGGCAGAGAAGGGCAGAAGCCTGTGCAGCTGGACACAAGGTTCTCACGAGGACATCAAGGCATGTGGAGTCGGTAGGATGGACAGCAAGGCACTTCTGGCGCCATCCCACTCCCCATAAATACTATTCAGGTTGCAAAGTAAAGACCCGAAAAAGAACTGCAGAATTCAAGTTGCGTACGTGCCTTGTGTGTATGCATCACGGAAGTCTATAAAGACACCACACCAGTCTTTTTGCCATAAAATGTCATCCGCAGGATAAATTCAGCTTGCTTAATGAACAGTCATTCTATGTTTTGTTTACTTTCAGCATTTGGTGTAAAAGCCTGGCCTCGTTTACTTTTATGATATTCAGACCCTTCGCTGAAGAGGAAGGATCTTTTTTAGTCTTCTAGCAGAATCATAATGCTCTATAAATACAGCAGTCTACCAACACTCATCACTACAACAGGATCAAACTCAGGTTTCACAGTTACTTCCATTCTTGCTTTTTCCCCTCCATTTCTCAGTATTTGGCTTTCTGTCTTCCTAGCATGATCAGCGTTGCCTTTCGTGGTTGATACTTGAACGACACTTAGAAAGCACAAAAGACATGGCATCTCTAGCTTCTGTAAACTTTGTTTAAAATTAACATTGCATTGAGAAATGAAACTGAAAACACAAATAAATACAGAAATTCTCAGTTTTGACTGTATTGTTCTGATCTACATGTAAATAACATATTAGAACAATTATCACAGCTCTTCAGTGGCATAATAGTCTTTGGAACACATACCTATAAAAAATGTGAAAGCAGCAGTATATCTGACAGTTTAACGATATAAACACATTAGACTCACAAAGAATGAGGGGCAAACAGACGGAGAGGAAACCTAAGAAAAAAACAAACCCACAATTAGAACCCCCCATAGCAGGTCACTGTCAGAGTCTCACGTCCCAGTCCCACAGCTGTGTCCCTGGGACCATGAAGGTCTCCCTCTGAATCACAGCACGGTCCCAAATTAATCTCTGAGGCTTTCAGGGAAAATCAGGAATACAAATCAAAGTCTCCTTTATTTTATTGTATCTGCAGTACTAAAATTCACTTTCTATTTTAATGTACTGGTATTAAACTTATCATTTTATCATTAAGATTATTGTTTTCCCTAAGCATTTGCAATAGCATCCATCATGATACTATTGGAGAGCTTTCAACGTCTCAATTTCAGTTAAATGAATTGCATAAATTCCCCTATTTCTACAGAGGGAGAGAAGCGCAAGAGATAAGAGGTTCCTAGCAGTGCTTCTCTAAAGCTAAAGATACATGTATCTGTGGAGCTAAAGATGCACAGGCTCTGTCTGAATCTGATTCATTATTTTCAGTAATACAAAGCAGCAAGTATTAATGTAAAATCTTTTTAAAAATCTTTACCAGCAAAGAGGAGTCTGTAACGTTAGCTGTTTCTATGGATTTTAATTGATTTTTAATCTGCTGATGGTAGACTGTAAATAAATGCTCAAAGCACACACGAGTGCAAGTCAATAGGAAGTTTTATTAGTTTGCTTTCAGAGAATTATAGTAATGATCGGAGGACTCTGAAGCACGCAGCAGCCCACAGGCTGAATGGCTTCTCTTCTCCTCACAGGCTGTTTGAACATCACCTCCATAAGGGCCCAATTCAGCAAGAATTTACATTTGACTGCCGCACTATGGAAGCCCAGGATGGCTGCAAAGAAAGTGCTAACTTTTTTTTTATAGAATAGAGCCCTAATTCATTGGCAAGGTAGCCAGTAAAAAGCCCTTGTATATAGCACACCTCATCTATAAATTATTTCACAGAGTTCCAGCAAAGGCTTGAAACAAATAGAAGGTTTTTTTCCTCCTTTCCTGTAGCAAAAGAGAAGGAAAGGGTCTTGCATACAAAATTTACTTTTTTCCCTACCTCTTTTAATCCCTATAAGTACTCTGGTGTTAATACTCCAATACAGGCACACTTTGCATGTGTTTCCAACATCATATTCACATAAGCTTCTCTTCACATCAATTGTGTTGCACTATCTGTGTACAGTGAAAAATTAGGGCCCTTAAAATGTTATTCTCAACTGGCAACCAAACCTTCTTCCTTTCCACATCCCCCTAATTTCATTCTGCTACTTGAAGAGAGGTCATCAAATAAACAAAGTTTAAAAAAGCCAAGCTAAAAATGCCTTAGTTTTAGTGAGTTCAGGCTACCAAAGTAGGAGGGAGCACACTTCTTCAGAATCAGGATTATCAACACTGCTTCCACCTCTGCACCCCAACAATGTACTCAGTGACAAACAGCTCATAGCATCACATCCTACTCCTGACGTTTTGGAGAAGCCCTGAGAAAAGTTTTCTCATGCTTCCTTCCTAGTTCTATACCTTGGCAGTAGACAGTTATGTCTTTCTCGCCCAGAACTGGAAAGTAAGATAAAAGTGTGCAGCAGGTATGTGGCAGAACACAGAGTCAATGGCACTGACCACTGCAGCAATGAGGGCATCCAGCAGCTTGCCTCAGCATTTGCCTACAATTTAAGCTGGCTACTGAAGAAATGTTTGCCTATTAAACATAACAGCAACAATAGCAACACAACACACACACACAAACAGAACAGTCAATTTTCTCAGCCAACCTGATAGTTTGTAAGCAGGGTAGTAGTAGCATCATCTTCTGCTCACCTGCCCACATAGAAAAAAAGAAAAAAAAGAAAAAAAGGAAAAAAAAAAAAAGAAAAAGGAAGCTCTACACTTAAATTTAAAACTCGCAAAAGCTCGGCACAGGAGAATGAAAGGAAGTGGCAAAAAAACAGTCAGGAGGTTTACATACATAACAGAGGACCATTCTTTGTAAGGACTTGCACAGTTACAAAACATATGCAGACATGACTCTGTCCATCTTTAAAATACAGTCCCAGCTCAACTTGATTCATGGGCCCTGTGCGTTATCACATTTAAGGGATCAACTGTATGGTAGCCCAAAGATGGCTGAAGTCACCCAGTTTTACTGGCACTGAGTGCATCACCAGTGACACAGTAATCATCTGATCATACATCCCTTGCAGTGGTGAAACACAAAACACATTTTATCACACATTACAAAAGCACCAGATTCTTCAAGACCAAAAAGAAATAATGAAATTATGGAAAAAGTGCTAAAAATAAAACCAGGAACTATTTAGATTACCCTTTTACCTTCTTTACCAAGATGTGTTACCCAACAATATAGAAAGACGGCACGTTGATTTCATGCCTAATTTGAGGAAAAAATACTGAACATATACAAAATTCACAAAGATACATCTAGCCAGAATTCCATTAGGGTACCATGAGGGTCTTAGCTTACTTCTAACATTAGCTACAAGGAGAAACGCTAGTAATGTCAAATCAAATGTTCATCCTTGTGCACTTAGATAATTCGCCTTTTTGGCCTCCTCACAACATCTTTTTATTTGGTCAGTGTAATTGTATATCTTGCATACAAAATTGAGCACACAGATTGCTCACAAAAGTATTTACTCTAGCAATTAAGTATGTGCCACCATCAGTCAGTCAGTGTTATTTTGGACTCATGAGTGGCTATCACATACTCTAAAGAAAAATGCTACATACGATGCCAGATACCTTCCAGGAAACCACTGAATGTGCCCAAATCCTCAATATCTTCAGGGATGTTGTAATAATCAGCGGGCAACTGCCCAAATCCTCTCTAACGGTGAGTTACTGAACCACACATGAGGAACCCAAACCCTTGGGACAAAATAACTTTCCAATAATATTCTGCATTACCTGACTGTCTCAGGTTAATTCCTTGGATAGATTCCTACAGATAAAGATGTGTTTCAGCACAACAATTATTCTTCTGTTCTACTTCGACTATAAAATAAATGGTTAAATCCACTGGTTACTGGCTCATAAAACAATTTGTTGGAATAATGAATTCAAATATACTAATAGGATACAGAGGTTCACCATTAATTGTTTAATCCGTAGCTGCATAATATTGCACTGAATTATTTTCCCCCTCTTACCCCTTGCTAGGAACTGACACAAGTACAATAATTAAAATAAATTTGAACACAACCATTTGGAAAATTGCCAAAATTTTCAAGAACTTGTAATTTTCTTTTCCCCCGCAACCCTTCCCCAAGACAAAATGCAGTTTTGACATCTTGGTAAAAAAAAAAAAAAAAACAGTTGCAAACTGTTACTTACAATTAAGGAAAAAATCACTGTTTTAATCATGACCTTTCATCTGTCCTTGATTTGGAGGAAAAGGGTGGGGGAAATAGGCCACTTACAGAAACAATCCTACTGGGCTTTCGTCTCACTGATTGACAGCCCCATGTGGCTAAACACATTCACAATTATAAATAAAAACTACCCCTCTCAAAATGGCAGAACTTATCCTCCATCAAGCAAGATGGAGCAAGTACAGCTTTTGAGTGTAGAAGGCTGAAATGACCTTTGAGATACGTGACAAATGTGAACTGCTCCGTGTTGTCCATTTCCAGCCATGTTAGACAAAAGGAGACTTTTGATTAGTATTTACACAATCCAGAACACTTAAATACTTGGTGTGCTGTTGTTACAAGAATGAAAAACACATTAATAAAAGCTAATGCTAATAGTAATGTATATCAATAGGCTCTCTTCAGTTTAAGACTGTATTTGAGTACAGGCTATTAGAAGAAAGGTACGGCTATGCTACCAGTTGCAGAGTCCTTGCAGACATTTTCAAAATCTGACAGAACACTTAGTGTTTGTTTAAGACGATGCAAAAAAACAGCATCTTGTTGGAATCTCTCACTAGGAACTCATTCTGGGAGCTAAATCAGCCAAAAATACTTCACTGTTTCCAAAAGTCAGGTTTCTGCCAGTTTTAGTTGCTGACCAGGCTCCTGGTGAGGCAGGAGAGACCAATGCAGAGGGAAACTGCAAAAGCACGTGGCCAAGATAGAAGGGCAAAGGAGCAGAGTTGCCTCTTTCCTTAAGCAGCATATGTGGGTACAGACATCACCAAAATACATCCCAGAAGTGGGCTGCACTCTGGGGAGAAATATCTTCTCACTCTGTTAATGGAACCTTCTGCAGTCTCCCCTTTGTGCCTTGATTTCTAGAGGCAAAAAAGGTATATTGAACCACATTTACGTTTATAAAGTGCTCAGAGATCAATGAAACAACTAGTTCAAGTAACAATAAAACCTGACCTGGAACTGGATTATTAGCTCCCTGCTGAAGACGCTGCTAGCAATGCCCTGATCATCATGCCACTCTGCCTCAGTGAACGCAGCACAGCCTCTAGCTGCAAAGATGACCAACAACTATTTCAAAACATTTCTTTACACCTTTTTCTAACCACTTCTTTCCAAAAAGTGAAACTCAAAACCAGAACAATCTAAAATGCCGTATAATGATCACACACGTCTTAGTCACTTCAAAGGGGGAAAAGACCCACTCCTTCCCCTTCAGCGGACTCCTTTAACCACTTCTGCTTCTGTGCTGGAACCGCACCCAAGCCACAGGAAGCACAGGAACTTCTCATATGCATCTATCATAAGCACTGAGGCAGGCACCTTTTATATCAAACGGGCTTTATAAAACAATTGCTGCCTTACTAATAACATCCTCATAAATACTTCTTGTTCAGGCATCCAGTACAAGGTATGAGTTTAACTGCCTTGAAATATCCTCAGAAGCGTCACAAACCTTAAAAAAAGGCAGGGGTTTCCCTTCTCCCTCCAGCACACCATTTCCTGAAAACAGAAGACAAATTGAGCTGAGTAACTTGGACCAGAACCGGCAGCAGGAGGTTGGGTTGGGCAGGAACGGTGCTTGTCTGTCTAGGTAGCATCCCTGCCAGTGCTCCCACTAAAATTAGAATGCAGGCGACAGCACCTTGGCTCCTGTCACTTGCTGGAGACAAATCTTCAGCTATTTCAGCAGCCAAGGGGTGGCATTTTGGTCTCTGCCTGCCAGTCCCAAATAGCAGTGCCACCTTGGTAGCTGAGCTCCCTGACAGCAGCAGCTCCCACCCTGCAGCAACTCCAACAAAAGCTCAGTACTCATCCACCTGAGCACCAAAAGGTGATGTCGATCCCAACAATAGAAATAGAAGAAACCAAAGCTCCAAAGCGCTAGGAGCTGCAAGCCATCTTCAGGACACAGTGGTGGGCGGCAATGGCGGCAGAGAGCCTCATCCTAAACGCCCTGTGTCACATCGGGCTGGACAGTGAGGCCGTGATCCAGCTGCTGCGGCCTGCCCTGGGGGACCAAGCGGAGACGCTCATCCGGGGCCTTGTGGACGCCATTGTGAACAAGTGGGGTGAGGAGGCCCACAGGCAGCGGGGCCTCCAGGGCTTCCACGTGTCCGCAGGGCAGAAGGAGGGCTCTGCGGCCAGGGGGCAGGAGGACAGCGCCATGGCCGCCCCTGGCTCCGCAGCTTCCCCACGAGGGACCGTTACATCAAGGTCTGGACCCAATAGCAGCAATGAAAATCTCATCAGAGAGGAGCAGCCCAGCACACCAGAAGCTGTCTTCCATGGGGATCCCAGTCACAGCCCTGCTGCGCACATCCGCATGGAACAGGAGGAGCCCCATGAGGAGACGGAGCAGGCGGCAGCATCAGGCCCCTCTGCCCAGGGCAGCAGCCCCTCCGCTCCTGGCCACTCGCCTGCGAGGGCCCAGCGGCCCCGTAAGAGGAGGGCTGGCAGTGACCCGGACCCACAGCAGCCCTGCAAGAAGCCGGCCCCTGACAAGCACTAGCAGGGATTGCACTTCCCTTTAATTAAAAAATAAATAATAACTTTAAAAAAAAAAAAAAGACTCGTCATTTAAATGGGTTTATTTGGACTGAGCACTGGGTTTTAAGATATTCTGGAAAGCACACACATGAAACACTCATCAGTAGCCATTCATCCTGAGACCCTTTCAAAGTTTTATGTGATGGATTTAAATCAATGACGGCATACCTTCAAATAATCATTAAAAAGAAGCACACAGATTTAAGACAGAATGACACTCAGCATAGGCGTCAATTCAGGAATTGCATTCTTTAAACACTGTGGTCTGCTGATTCCTAGGAAACAAGAGAAAAAGGTGGACAAATGTGAAGCATTTGGTCTTCACATGGAAGGAAAACTAAGAATAAGTGATTGTTGGTCATCTGATGTACTGACTCATACGTAATACTATTCTCCCTGTGCAAAGTTAGATTCAATAGCAGTATTTGCAGAGTGTTGTTCAGCATGAGAGCATAAAAACTAGTTCTGAAAAACAACTATGTGGAGGGTACTCGAATTGCCAGTAAGGAAGCCATACTCCAAGAAATACTGAGCATGCTCTTCTCCCATTGACTTCTCCCCATGCACAGGAGCTGGTAACTTACCAAAAGTAGCCATATGATCAGGCAGTATGTAACAAAAAAGCAGGAAAGTCAAGAAAATGGCTTTCTACCTGTGAACCTAATTCAGTGCAAAAGAGCTAGTTTCCCACAATCACTGTGCTCCATCTGATACTGCAGGCACAGACATAAATTGAATATGGTACATTCACCAATTGGAGATCTGGACCTTAAACATTAACCTTTCTCCTTAATAGTCATATCCAATGTAATGCACCATAGGAAGCCAAAGCACTGGGCCTGATCCTGCAATGTAAATCTACTACTCCTTTCTCCCCTATTCTCTCTCACTGCTTTTTTTTTTTTTTTTAATGGAACTATTTGTGCAAATAAACATGGTGAGCATGGGCTCTCACCGCATTTTCTTTTCTAGCATCCTGAGTGGCAGGCACAGGCTCAATTACACGAATATAACTGAGATCATCTTAACCAATCCCCTGCTATAGCACCTCTGCCTTTGTGGCTCTGAACTGCTCCAACAATGAAAATTTGCAAACAGTTTTTTGAAACATGACTCGAACATCCTTCAATGTGAGGAAACTGGTGTGTGACACAATTGGCTTTTTATTTTATTAGCATTATTATTGTTTGCTGCTTTTGGAGAGCTTTGAATCTCTCAAGACATTTCTTTAGCATCTCTGATTGCTTTCAATTTTCTTGCATTTCCTACCTTTGAAGCACTCAGAAACAGCAAGAAAAGCTATGTAAACAAATGTATTCAAATACAAGTAAATCCACACAGCAAACTCAAGTTATGTTCTTCACTCTTTTCCTTCTTCCTCCACCACAGCCCCCCTGGCTCCCAGGTTTAAACCAAAGGTTTCAAATGAACAAACCCGTAAGCCATTAGAGCTCCAAGTTCTCGATGCACCCATCACAGCCTCCAGTACACACACACATACACAAAAGAAATACTCCCAGCTTGGCATTAACAACATTCATTCAGTGCTCTTTAGTTAAAGGAAGAAAACAATTAAGCGAAACCTTGAAGTAATCTTATTCTGCCCATTTAGCCTCTTCATCCCTCAATGTGTGGTTTGTAAGATATCACTTTTAATCAAAAGATCTTAACCTTTTTCACATGTGTTACCAACACTAAGCATCACAGCATTGCTGTGACAGAGCAATAAATTATCGTATTCACTTTTAATAACAGTATTTAATTTGATCTATTTCCTATGTAAGCTACAGATATATACCTAACTATGAAAATAATGCCTCCTATTTATTTCCATTGATATTACAACAGAAACAACAAACACGATAACACTATCTGGTAGAACAAATTCTCAGCTACAAAACACTTTTGCAACATAGTCACCACCATTAGCTATGCATTTTTGCCAGTGATGACATGCTCATATAAATCTGCACCAGCAGAGATGACTCACTGTTTCACAGCTTCTACAGTGTTATTGCTAGGAAAATGTTGTCCACACAGACTATTTTTCAGATGGAAGTTAGAAAATGCCAGATCTGAACTATACAGTGGGTGTGGAAGGACAGTCCAGCCAAGATTGGCAATGTGCTCCATAGTCTTGTTGGCTCCGGGCCTGGCATTACCCTATTGCAAGAGAAAGGTTGTCTCCTTCCTGGAAAGGTACAAAGAAGGGCAACAAAGCCGGTGAGGGGCCTGGAGCACAGGCTTTATGAGGAATGGCCAAAGGAGCTGGGGTTGTTCAGTCTGGAGAAGAGGAGGCTCAGGGGAGACCTTACTGCTCTCTACAGCTACCTCAAGGGAAGTTGTAGTGAGCACTACAGTGAGCTCAGGATCGGCCTCTTCTCTGTTTAACTGGTGATAGGACTAGAGCAAATGGCTTCAAGCTGCACCAGGAGAGATTCAGGCTGCACGTTAGGAAATACTACTTTTCTGAAAGAGTGGTCAGGCACTGGAATGGGCTGCCCAGGGAGGTGGTGGAGTCACCAACCCTGAAGGTATTCAAGGAATGTTTGGATTTTGTGTTGAGGGACATGGTTTAGTGACAACTATTGGTGATGGGTGGATGGTTAGACTGGATGATCTTGTAGGTCTTTTCCAATCTTGGTGTTTCTATGATTCTGAGATTCTTCTCCAGCCTGTTTCTGTAAGTTCCATTCCTTAGCTTCATTAGTGTCACAATGCAGTAGTGGTCACAGCTGGTGGTTTGTCTGATTTTCAGGAAATCCAGAAAGATCACCCCTTTCCTATCCCAAAAGGCAGTGCACATGTGCAGTGATAGTATAAAAGTGCTTTTAATTTTTTCTTTGACGGAGAATTCACATGTCTCTACTCCATTTTGGACTGTCATTTTGATTCTGGCTTCAAGCGGAGACGTCTAATAATCAGTTATGATTCAATCCAGGAAGTTGTCACCTTGAGCCACATATTATTTCAAAAAGTCTGGATAAACTCTGTGATATTCCAACATTATCATCTTTTCCAACATGCTAAACCCAATATTAATCTCTTAATAGAGCTCCCTGGTCGCAATCTGCTGATTTACAATCTACGGATCTAGACATTCTCCATTTTGTGGTGTGACAGCTGTGCACAACCATTCATGGTTTGTCTCACATTGCCGTCACTATTGCTCAAACATACCAACCACCGCCTCACTGTGCTCACATCCACTGTTTGGTCCATCAGATTTTGATGAACGTCAGTGGGTGCCATTTTTTCCACATGGAGGAATTCAATGCCACACATCTTGCCACACCTTTGCTTCACACACGCTTCCAAGTCGGATATCATTTTGTCAATTTTTCCCTCTGCTGCCATCTGTCACACAGCAACAAGATGTAATGGAACATTAGTGGAAGGTACATCCTATACTGCCATATCACCAGCATTTACCTTTGACATCATGGGGCAACATAATAAAATAGGAGGCATTACTTATAGAGCAGCCATCATGCTACTAACACAATTTTGAACACATTCGTCCTCACAAACCTTCTGTGAGGTAGAGAAATAGTGAAATGCTGTTTTCTCTATTTTGGGTAACTGGAAACTCTGGCCCAGACAGACTATAGCCACATGTAAGTAATCTAAAAATCTACCTAATCTCTGGGACTCCGCTTGCTACTGGCCAGGCATTTCTAAAGGCCATAGACATCTTGTAGGACAACTCTCAGTTGGGGCTTAGGCACAACTTAGGTCTGAATTTGGGCTGAAACTGTATTTAATGCACTCATGTACCTTTTCTGCTATAACTCCCTGCAGCAAAAACACCACGGGTCTCTGAGCTGGAAGCCAGGTTGCAGCCCAGTGGTATGAGTGACAGCCTCGCAGAAGCACAGTCTGAGCAACAACCCTAACTTCATTCATAACTGAAAGAGAAAACATACAAATGCCCTTAATAGGAGTTAGAAGAAATAAGAATATTTTTGTTGAAACCAGACGCCAATCCTTCCAGTTGAAGATCAGATTCAGAGGCTGCTTTTTCAAGAAAACTTAGAAATTGCTTTCTTCCTTCAGTCACCTTCAGTCATCATCTTCCTTTTGGTAAACTGCATATCTTGTATTTGAAACGTTGGCACTACAGAATAATACCAGGAGAAAGAAAATACAAGTTTTGTTGAAAACAAAAAATTTCACAGGTAAAACTTACACCTCTGCTTTTTCTGAGCTACATATGGGCTGAAGCACACAGTGTTTGGCTAAGTCTGCTTCTACACTACGAAGTTCCCATGCTGCAGCAGTTGTTATTGACAGAGCTCTTCAAAGAATCGTGTTTCTGTCAACTGTGAATTGTGGCATGCTTACACAAAACAAAAAATAAGATGCTCCTCACCCCACTGTTTTAAGCTGGGCCAATAAATCAAGCCTGCAGTTTATGAAACTATCATTAGATGGTTATATTGCCATAAAATGTTGGAAAATAAAATAGTGCTCACAGAAAATTATAGAAAACACATATTTATATATATTCACTTAGGTCCCAGTTACCCTTGTATTTGACACAAATGAAAACAAAACAGCATTTTAAGCTCCTGGAAATGACAATATCATGTTATCTAGATAAGTAACACAAAGCTATTATTGAAATTCTGATAGCATTTGCTATACTGTTAAAGGAAAATTACCTGTAATGCATAGTTTAAATAATTACTTTTAAACAAAAGCTTCTTTTCTGCATTGCTTATTTATCTTCCAAAACCAGCTCAGCAGGGCTATGTATTTTATTAAAATTGCCTTCAGACTGCTAATGGCGGGGTGTGTGTTAGCACAGGAGAAGTGATGGCTGTTTGACTCCTGTTCCTTAAACTGGGAGTCGGCCCAGACACTTAAAGAGCAAGAACTCTTCTGCACATTTGACTTTGTTAGCAACACTTTGCTTGCTAATGATACTGGTGGCAGCAGTAAAGTGATGGGTCAGGCTTGAACTGGAATATTTCTAATTATGCTTACAACAACAGCAACAACAAACCCAACAATCCAGAAATCCCTTCTACGGCCGTTTCACTATGTATCAAGCCTTTGGAATGGAAGTCATTTGGTAAGCTTTTGACCAGCATTTCTCTCCCATTCTCTTGTGCTCAGCCTCAAATAAAAGGGCCCATACCAGCACTCAATATACCCTGTACCATATCAGAGAATAGCACAACAGCAGCAAGCCACTCTGTGGTGATTTTATGAGCAGAAAACCCACACAAGTCACCCAGATGACCTTCTGGTAGATCTTGTTTCCCACAGAGGAAGCCACAGTCAGGGTGCACTAAGCTCCACAAAGCCTAAGTGCTAAGAACTGACCTCCCTCTGTCTGGAAGGACCTCAACAATCAAACACCCACAGCTGTCACTGCAGCCAAAATCCCCAAAGCAGGTCCCTCCTGCTCTGCAGGGATAGGAGCATCGGGCATCGCTGCTGCCTTGTCTTTGCAGCCATGAAACCTTCTGCATAAAAACTGTTTGCCTATTGCACACACATACTAAACAACTTGCATGATTAAATCATTCTAGGTTTATTCACTTGGTTCAATTAATCTACGTTTAACATATTTTTCTTTATTTGATTTAAACTCTAGATATGAATATCCATGATTTTTCACATTAAAATCAAATGCTACTTGAAAGTTCAGAACTGAATTTGGCAAATAAGGCAGCCTCCTTCCTTCATCAAACAGATAACTTGCTGCAAGCAGAAAGGGAGACTCGTTTACACCCTCCTTCCTGGAGTTTTACAAATGATCACAGTATAGGCTAGATCAGAAAGCAGAATGAATGCACTGCACTGATCCTGTACTTCAGAGAAAATCAGCATCTCCATAAAGCTGACACTTTTTGGAATTTTAACTAACTTTTTAATATGATGCTTAAGGAAAACCGTGAAGAATTTTCACTAGTTGATTTTCACAGGTTCTGAGGTGCCCACACATCCATGTCAGCCTCAGAAGGAGACCTACTCACCACTTCTGAAAAGCAATCTGGACATACATTGCTTCCAGGTAAATTGGACTGACAGCAGAGACCAACATTATTAAACATATATGGAAAGCAAGAGAGACAGATGAAGTTCTTGACTCTTAGTTTTTCATAAATAAAAGCATTTCTGCTTTAAAAAAAAAAAAAAAAAAAAAAAAAAAAAAAAAAAAAAAAAGAACGCATTGACACCCACACATAAGCCTCAAAGCCCAAGAAAGGCAAACCTTCTTAGAAACCCTGCCCCACCAGGGCAGCAGATATAGGTGCCAATGAAATAAGTGAGCTTTTAAATACACTGATTCACTTATTCCCCTTATCTGGTTTGCAGAAATGGAATCATGCTCTTACCACAAAGCGTACCCATGTCTAGGACACAGAGGTTTAAAAAAAGCACACCACTTGCTCATAGGAGGAAGGCAGAGGAATAACTTGTCTTCAGTTGCTACTTAGGAATGCTTTTATAATCATTGCATTTCTTTTCTTAGTCACTTTTGGGTTTATTTATTTCCCTTTTTTAAAGTATTTCTATAAAGCAAGTAAATTTGCTATTAAGAAAGTAAATGGAGAGCAACACTCTCACCTAAACTAAAAAGGTTATCTAATAAGGAATCCAGCTGTAGACATAAAACCAGATCACTGATAAGAAGAAATCAAAAATATTGGTACAAACGGCTGGATTACACTTTCAGATCCCAAGCAAGTTGTTCCAAGGCATCTCCAGTTTTATGACAGTTCCTCAAGATCAATGCCACCATCTCATTCCCCATCTCATCTAACCTGATCTAGCAGCACTGCTTTTAGATTGATGCCACATTTGATCAGCATCAAGCCCAATGTTTCTTAGAGCCACACGATTTTCATTATTCATAGTATTTAGACAAGAGATCACCAGCAGCCCTGCCTAATGTGATCCCCCAAACCGATAAAGATTGCTTTAAAAATCTGATCTTGGTTTCATGGGAAACTTTTTTTAGAAGAAAACAATAGCTTCTGCTTTGCAGAGCAGGACACATGCAAGGATCGTTTCATGCACCATTTCTTGTGCCCTCAACTTCTTGTGCAATTCTCTTTGGTCCCATTCTCACAGCTGTATCAATGGAGGACATACATGATTTCAACTTGTTACTTTGGAAAAGCCATCCACTAACTCCCAGCCACCTGGTTGGCTGCCTGGTGCAAAATGAAGGTACAAGAAAAAACATTCTCTTGGATCCCTTCGGTACTACGAAAGCATCCTCGTTCCTCTTTAGGCAACACAGAGGCTTCTGCAGTTGAAATCCACAATAATTTAACAGTAACCATCCTACACACAAACACACCAACAAAATATCACAATACAATTTGGGCTTACTTCTCTCACATAAATATTTCTAGACCCGGTGGGTCACAGAGATACATTTTCACCAGCAAGTCTCATTCATGAGCTTTAATAAAAACCAGTGCAAACAAAAAACTAAAGCTCTCCATGTAAATAAAAGATTGAGATTTCAAAGCTTTGGATAACATAGAAAACAAAAAGTGCACAAGAACAGGAGCTTCTTCCCTCTCATACCCACGCTTAGAAATGCATGCAAATATTGTGAGTTTGCAGATTACCAATTTAGCAGTTGGTTTCATTCTGAGACATTTTTGGAGGGGAAGTAATACAGTAACAGCAATTCCTCCCAATTCACTTCCCACCAGTGCCACACAGACTTGGATTTTCAGGTTAACCAAAACCATAGCTACAAAATAAAGTGGGATCAAGATGAGAATTTCCCTGAGCACATCTACGTTATTTACCAAACCAGAAACAAACTGAGGCAAGAAAGCAATCTCAGACTAACTCCTTTTTGTTTCTGCATGAAGTTACAGTCTCCAGCCTACAATGACTGTTCCATTGGCAGACTGCAGTTTTAATGTAACTTACCACATCTGCATGGAGAGAGTTTCTGCAGCTCTTCTATCCCCTTTTTCTAAAAAAAAAAAAAAAAAAAAAAAAAAAAGGGGGGGGGGTTGGGGAAGTCATAAACAATATACTTTCTTTAGTAAAAAGGTTGAATAATTTGTTTTTAATGACTTTAAGACAATTTATCCAGAAAAAATATTACCCCCTTCACCCCCTCTCAATTGCTGGCTGCTTTTCACTCTCATCAGTAAGACAGGTTCAGCCACATGGTTCAAATTGTTTTGAGATTATTTTTTCTACAGTCATATTTTTAATATGACAAAGAAAGGATGTTGAATTAAACTCCAGGAATAAACATGGATATATATATATATATGTACCTTTCTATGTACTGAACATGATGTATTTGACAGCTGTCTTCTTCACCGTTTCCATGCCGCTCGTTATCACTTGAATTGCACTTTCTTTGTTTTAAGATCCATGTATTTGTATTTCCTCACACTATACAGTCAAAAATTGATTACAATAACGACAGTTACATCCTCAGGAACTATAATAAGAAATCTACTTCTCTAGTTGCATGGATAAGCATATCTACGAAAATCAAAAGGAGCACGTGAAAAGGTAATTTATAAATGTTTGAGTTGAATATACTCTGATCAAAGGCAATGGAAACAGAGGCTGAGGCTGAAGAATTATCTGAAGTCTGCCATACTTTAACTACCAGTTCCTTACAGACATCTAAACTGTAATGAAGAAAGCACAGAAACTGATCCTTAATGCTAAACATATGACCCAGCATACACAGGGAGCCAGCCTGATGCAGTACACTGGTTTGTGCTGAAATGATGTAACTTCACAGCAAAAACCAGATGCCATTATATGGTTTTGAAAATGTCAAGAAACCAAGAAACCACTCACAAATTAAAAAAAAAAAAACACAAAACCAAACAACTACAAAACACAACAAACAAACATCCAAACCCCAAAAATAAATTCTTCTAAACCAAACAATACAGGCCTAACCATCTTCATGTACAGCTTGTTAGAGCCTATTAATGACATCCACAGTGACAACACAAATACTTCGTTCTCAGACCAAAACTTTTGCAACTAAAAATCTGTCTTTATAATGCTGTAGTTTTCTCACAATCTTTAGGGACCAAATTATTTCAAATAAGCAAATGATTTATTGAGATGTTATTATGCATGACAGCTGCACAATGTATATATTAATATATGATATACAGGATGTACTTATCTGAATGTTTTTGCCCTCTGACTTTATGCCAAGCTTGCTCTCTGTGCTTGGGGGCTTCCACTCCCAGGAGTGAGGTATTTTTCACATCACGTGTTCCTGGAAGCCTCCTCCAAAAAGCAGCATAGTGCTGCAACACATAGTGCTGTGCACAATAGAGGCAGAGGCACTTGCTGCCCACAGATCTTGTTGTCCCCGCATCAGATAAAGCAGGATAGGTGGACCCAGCAGGGAATTTCAAACAGAGCAACAGTCGTTTTGGTGTTAGATGTCTAATATTGAAATTAAATATATATTCTCACAGGTTTGTTGGGGGAGGCAAACCAAAAATTCTTGCTACTGTGGGATATGCAGAAAAGGCATAAAAGCACGAATACGTCACTCACTGCTTGTTTAAGCTCTATCTTTTAAGACAGTGATAAGGCCAAAACTTCAAACTTCACTCAGGCAGATCTTGCATATCAATAGCTTTGCCTCAGTAAGAACCCAGGAAAGAGTGCAGGACAATTTATGTAACCGACTGGAGCAGTAGCTACACCTGTTATTAAGATCACTCGACACAAGTGATTAAACAACTACCTGCAGTTGTTCGTTCTCAGCCAATATTTTACCATTTTGTCTGATTTATCTACGAAGCATGACTGCCTCAGGCTGAATGTTTTGGAAATGGTACAACTTTTTTCCAAGAACAAGGTTAAAGGATATGATGCTTAAAATTCTTCGAGCTGGTTCTCTGTAAGAGCTCCAGCACTTGAAGCTGTGGAGGAAGGCTGGAGATCTGGCAGCCTGACTAGGGATTTTTTCAGGGACAAAAGCTTTTTGTCCTCAGATCTGCCTGGAGTGAGCACTGACAGAACTGAGGTTCACCAAGACCTTGGCTTTCCAAAGTTGTTATCATGCTTTCAATACAACTTCTTATATGAAAAACGTTGCATCTTGATTATACCGTATTTCACCTCCACTCTATTTAAAAACCATGTAGAACAGGAAACAAGACTGAAGTAACCAAATGAGTCTTCCAGTAAGCAAATGCAATAAAATTGCAGATATCACAGAAGGAACTTACTAAAACATTTCTTAAAAGGCTTCAAACCACAACCCTCTATGCCACACCTTGTAGTTGTCACCCTTGACCCAGGCAACTCTGTCCAAGTACATCTCATGCACCATCATCTATTGTAGTCTCTCATTAAACTTTTCTCCTTTCTCTCAATTACTCATAGCTCCCCAACCCACCCTCCTGAAACAAGAAAGTGGTTCTGCTTCATTGCAGGTGAGGATCCACTGAAACAAAGAGCTTGCCCACAGTAACACACAGAAGCCTACCAAGGAGCAGGAAACTCAGTCCAAACTTTTGCAGGTCCTGGCCAGTCTCATCTCTCAGAGCTGAGCCAACCTGCTGTCAGCTCTCAACAGCACTTCCAGAGACACCCTGCCCAGCAAAGGCAAAACACACCTCTTACCTGCCAAGTCTCTCAGTTTAAAATCTTAGCTTCTCTTCTTTCTATTTTCTTCTACTTGCAACACTGAAGGGGAGAGAAAAGAAAAGAAAAAAATATCAAAGGAAGAGCCACAATTATCTCATTCAGAATCTTTCTTATATTCACTATCTTGTTTTATCTTCAGTAAAATTCTCAAAAAAAGTAAGTCTGCTTTGAGAGCAAGACCCGCAGTATGTGGAAGAGAGGGGAATCTACCCAAATGGAAAAAAAAGCTGAAGGTCAATGGTGAAAAGATGGGGATTAGCACAACAGTACAGTGAGATGCTTAGTTACAGAACTTCAGGGATGCATGCAATTCTAAATTGCTACTGAGGTGAATAAAAACTCACACAGGAACCTTCAGGGTCTACAGAGGGAAAAAAAGGAGAGGAGCACGTGGGAAATTGAATCACTGTCCACTGAACTCAATAGAAAAAGAGACAGTAAATTCAGACAACTTTGCATTGTACCTAAAGCAGGAGAAGAAAAAAAGATACAGCAGGAATAGAGAGAATAAATGAGAGACTAGCTTAATAAATCCCAGAAATGTTATTAAAGCAACTGAAGTACAGCTGGAGAATTTCAAGCAGAGGGTTAGATTCTGCTCCTTTGAGATCCCGAACCCTCGCTTCTTCCATCAAAATCAATGGAGTAGTTTTAGATTTACATCCATGTAACGAGGAACAAAATCAAATTAAAGAGTGCAGAGTAACTGGAGAAAAACTAAGCATTATTGAGTGTTCCAACACTGGGAGGCACTCAGATACTATAGTGCTGAAGGCCACAGCAGCAGATTGATTAAATGATTGATCTATCAGTAGGAGATTTATCCAATATGGAGAAGAAACAGAGTGCTCTAAGTCAGGACTACTAGTCAGCTATTTTCTACACACTATAAACATGCAAAGAAGATGCTGTATAGAACATACCAGTAATAATTCCCAATTACATCCCACACTCAATATGAGTTCTAATCCACAACTTCAACGTTTTAAAGGTATTTTGTAAAACAATTTTGGAAAAAAAAAAAGAAAAAAAAAAAGTTTCCATAACAAAACCCCAGAACTTTCCTGTTCACTTGTATTTCTCTTTCTTTAAATCTGACAAACTAATACCAAACGGTACAAGATTATGCCCAGAGCCATTTATACTAGAAGTCATGCAGTACTTTTCCTGGACCAACAAGTGACACTTTCTCAACATGAGTTTTGTAAATGATTATGTGAAAGTAGCAGTTTCTTTTCAGGTTTCATGCTCTATCTAAATGAAGACTACTGTCTTTCAGACACCTCCTTTCACTAATGCATTGTCTTTACTTACATACAGTGCACGTTGTCCATGTTCTGAAAACATAAACTTCGATAAAAATTAAAGCTCTGACCTGAGCTCACCTTTCTTACATTTTCCTTATTTATTTATAGAATCTGTGCACTTATCACATTGTGTCTATGCCATAACCACCATGACTTCAACTGACTTGAATATTATCAGCTTTTATTGTAAATGAAAACCAATTCCATCCAGTTTCCCTTTAATTTCCACATTTACGCCACAAAGTCCCAGCACTTCTGATGCAAATTCTTGCAGCAAAGCTAGTCACGTTTTGTGACATCTTTGTTACCTACTTCTTCAGGCATTTTCTCACTTCTTAGTAAATGATCTCCGGGCACAGTGAAGGTAGTACTACTCTAGTAACCTAGAGAAATCTATTTAATCTCAAACTGTAGAGATTTGTGTTTATAAAAGTGAAAGAAGAAGTTCTCTTCCTGCTCCCCAACACAGACTTTGACAATCGTAACTTCAGTCTCTATATTCAAATTAGGAATCACACCATTTCAAGTCCAGAGGGAATAGGCTGGTGCATTCACCAAACCACTCTCAACAGTATCTGAAAAGCCATGGCAGTCAGATTAAGTTCCTGGTGACTGGAAAAAAGGCAATATCACACTCATTTTTAAGAAGGGTAGGAAGGACAACCCAGGGAACTACTGACCTGTCTGCCTTATCTCTGTGTCAGGGAAGATCATGAAAAACAGATCCTCCTGGAAGCTATGCTAATGCACATGAAAGAGAGGGGGATGATACGAGGCAACAAGCATGGCTTCACCAAGGGCAAATTCTTCCTGACCAACTCAGTGGCCTTCAGTGGTGGCATAACTGCACCAGTGGATAAGGCAAGAGCCACTGTGACATCTATCTGACTTTCAGTAAGGCTTTTGACATGGTCCCCTATAACATCCTTCTCTCTGAATTGGAAAGATTTGATAGGTGGAACTGCTCAATGGATGAGGAACTGGCTGCACAATTGTACCTAGAGTGTGGTGGTCAATGTCTCGATGTCTGGATGGGGATCAGCGTCCCTTAGAAATCAGTAGTGGGACACATGCTCTTTAGTATCTTCATCAATGATGCCAACAGTGGGATCAAGTGCATCCTCAGCACTCCAAGTTTGTGGATGACACCAACTGGTGCTGTGAGATGAGATCTTACCTGGAACATTGCGCCCACATATGGAATTCTCAGTACAGGAGAGACATGGACCTGGTGGAGCACATCCAGAGGAGGGACAGAACACCTTCACTATGAGGACAGGCTGAGAGAGCTGGTACTGCTCAGCCTGGAGAAAAGAAGGCTCCAGGGAAACCTGACAGTGGCTTTTCAGTTTAGAGGTCATAAGAAAGACTTTTCAGCTAAATCTGCTGTGATAGAACAAGGGGAAATGGTTTCAGTCTAAAAAATTGAAGATTTAGATTGGATGTATAGAAAAAAAAATTTACAGTATGGTTAGTAGTGTTGGATTCCCAGCACCTGGCTCCAGAGGATATCAGAACGATATGATTCAAAACACCACGTTTACTTTGAGAGCTGGGATCTGCAAATCTGTGCAGAAAAGAGTGGGAGCTTCTGTAGGTTCTACCTGGATATTTCCTTAAGCGTTTTTGTTCTACTTCACTCAGAGATGAGACTCCTAACCATATCATAATCAGTTTCTTGCAGATTACAAACAGGCCACGAGTGGATCTACATATGACCATAAATTAGACTCAGTTTCTTGATCATAGCAGCATCTGTACAGGAGGGTTATCACCCGCTGCACAGAGGAAATTGAGCAGAAAACTTATCTGCAAGCCACCATTTCCCTTTCTTCCATCTCCCCAAAATAAGCAAATTAAAACATAAAAGGTTTACAGTAAAACTCATGCAAAACTTTCACCACAGAAATGTAAAAATCCCTCATGCTTCATTACAAATCTGAAAAACAAGAGTCTATCAGTGAACAACTTTCACACAATGATTAAGAGTGTTAAAAGAAAAACAGAAACTGAAAGAGGGTTCTGAGATGAAGAAAGAAGAAGGATTTTAAGAAGAAATGAAGTGTTTTCATATGCTGTGGCCAAAAGCCAAGGAAGATTAATATTTTCAGAAACTAAAAACCATCTTGATGGACGAGAAATCTTGCGAACCAGTTTTTAAAAAATAATTTACATATTCTCTCTGACATCCCAATACTTGTTTTACAAGTGGTCTATCTTTATCTTCTGGTGCAAACAACTTGTCTTGACTGCTGAAAAACTTCATAATTCATGAGGATTTCACAGGGTTCTAGGAGTCTTTCAGGAATAGGCTACACTTCACTATACATCAGAAAAGAAAAATAGAAAGCAAACCACCTTTATTATCCACCCAAAGAAACAGCATCAGGTTTCCTGGCTGTATTTCTGTGGTCAGCAACACTTTACTCTAAAAGCAGTCCCATTACTTCATTACTTCATTCATTGTTTTCCTCCCAAACAGTTCTGTGATTCTGATTCTGAATGTTCTGCAGGTCCTAGACAGTGAACTCTCAAAGGCAGGGGCTACTTTCATCCACCTTTTGCATGAAGCAGCCACTGAAGTGGATCTCCAGCTCCCATTGCAGATTTAGGAACTATTAGGACATCTGGGATGCTGCAGCGTAACATACTACCAGCCCTCAAGCTTTTATCTTTTTCTTCGGCGTTGACAATATGTTTTCAAGCAAATAAAGTGCAAAGCTGGACACCTGAATCTACAAAAGAAGTGGAAGAGCACCTCAAGAGGCATAAACTGTTCTGTTCACCTCAGCGAGGTGTCAATGTTGATAACGCAAGGACAACAATAAGATGATTGAAGTTCAAATTATTTCACAGATTATGTACAAGACAGTATTTTGTACAGAGCACAATGACTTTTTATTCTGGCATTATAATCATGTGACATTTGCAAGATAGCCTGTTTACCCTCCTTCCCACTGACAAGGAGCCAGTCTAGCAAAGATTACAGCAGTAAAATGATCACCTGAACACAAGAGAGATGAGTTCAAGGGTCTTGTCAGAGTTCAGAAATAACATCCCACTCAAACAACTCATATGAGTGGAGCTCATTTGTAGGCAACCTCTGAAGAGTATTTACACCCTTTTCTGCCCTTCCCTGCTCTAACTGAAATACTTGTACAGAACATTTCTTAAATCGAATGTGGCAGAACCACTAATAATCCATTTGCACTCTGGGTGAGCTTGGCTAATGAATTCAAATGAGAGCAGAAGCAAACCACAGACTGCCAGATTTTTAATATCCTCATACTTTATAGTAATGGTGTAATTGTAATTAATGTTTACTTTGTTGTGCATTTTATTGTTGAGTCTTTAAAGTCCTCTGGGATCCCTTTGGGATATACAGCACTAAATAATTGTAAGTTGTTATTTTCAAATAACAATCACTGGCCATTTAAATTATAGAATAGCTACCTGATTATACTTAACCAAGTTAAAGCTCTAATAAAGAATGATTATATATAATCTAAATTAAAGATATTTTTTTTTCCCAGTTCAAAGACCCAAAGTTCTTTGCATTGAGTATGCAAGCTCCCTCCAAAACCTGAAGCTTGAACCTGCAATAGTGAAATCAGTAGGACTTCTGTTGTTGCTTTCAATGGCAAGGTGATATGACAGTTGGCAAAGAGTTGCATATCTTGAGAAGTCTGCCCTTCTGAAGCAGCAAAATTAAGATTTTTCTTTTTTTTTTTCCCCCCAAAAGTTATTTTTTTAAAATAGTCCTCATCCTTATCTCTTGACTGGTCTCGAAGTGTCTCTAACCATCATTTTGTCTGTATCACAGATAATGGTTGCACTGTGCACGTATAAGAGGTTATTTCCCATAGCACAGGAGATACTTTGCATTGGTGCTACAAATGAGGCACACAACGAATCTGAGGAAGATAACCCCCTCCTCTGCAGTCAGAAGTCCTCACCTTGGCTTCTTCTGTGACACATCTGCAAGGACAAAGTCTCCGAAATATTTACCTCAACTCTTGCACATGAAATAATTTTCACAACAATAAGAAAAATTTTAGCATGTGGTAGATTCAAAGCCCCAAAATAACATAATCACGAATAAGGTTCAATGACATTTTATACAAGAAATCTTAGAAGATTATTTACTTGGCTTTGGATTGTTAAAAATCCCATTTTCAAGCTTTGAATCTACAGGGAAAGATCTAATTTAGCTGAAAGTCTAACATAAAAAAACACAGCACTGGGACTTAAGGGTAAAGAAAACCTTGCTTTTGTTCTCTCCTAATAATGTGAGACTGAAGGGGCGGGTAGGAGCAGAAACACATCTTTTGTAGCTGACCTTTGTTAAGTCATTTCCCTTGCTTCAGGTTTCTCATCTGTGGAACAGAGGTAATGGCATTAACCTCGTTACTAATGAATAGCATTGTAGATGCGTCTACATTGTATTACAATGATAGGAGATCATCTGGTGGATCTTTTAGTATCAGTAAAAAAAAATCTTTCTAGTATCAACGATCTGTTAGCAAGTGAGGTTCAACTGCACAGCTTAAGAACACCATCAAGACTTTGTCAGAGAACTCTCTGGCAAAGATGAACAGTAAAGCCCTGATAGGGGCTGAATCACTTATAGTGAGAAACATCCCTCTGCACTGACTACAAAGACAGGTTCAGATCACAATCTCCATGATCGGATGATCTCAGATAAGTGTCTAATGTTAGTTAGAAGGAACTCAGAGCTACAACCTTGATTTTGACCAGTACTGAATTCTTCCACAATTTCCTTGAAAAATCTAGAGCTTGATCTGAGCTTCTCTCCCTCTCTTGCATCTTCATAAAAATATTTTTTTTAACTGAGAAGTGACAGAGGCTTAAATAAAAATTCTACTAGAACACATTAACTTCTGCAAATTTCCCCACCAGAAGTATCAGGGGAAAATATTTTGTTTCAAAGCTG
This sequence comes from Lagopus leucura, assembly GCF_019238085.1. Taxonomy (NCBI): domain Eukaryota; kingdom Metazoa; phylum Chordata; class Aves; order Galliformes; family Phasianidae; genus Lagopus; species Lagopus leucura. The sequence continues at coordinate 27,717,078 of NW_024962335.1, read as the reverse complement.
ATACGTAAAAACAAAAATACTCAATTTTAGTTGAAAATAATTCACTTTCATTTGAATGAAAATAAGAGAAATCAATGAAAAAAGACTGCATATTTGTGAGAGCTGGACTTTAATGGGGCTAACTTGCTGAAGATCCCTCTCTCCAGCAATGCAAATAACAACAACGATGATTTGCCATAGACCTCTCACATGCATTTAATGACTTCAGTGGAGCTCAGCCAGCTGCCACCAGCTGAGAATCTGGGACAGAAGCCGCAGCTGAAATCAGGACTCCTTGCAGGAACCTCTCTGTACATGCAAAGCAGGAGACAGCCCTTGCAATATAGTTTGTAATTTAAAAGGACAGCCTAACAAAAAGGTGAGAAGTGGAGATAATTATTAAAGCAACAGCAAGTGTCTGTTGCAAAGCAACAAAGAAATGTGTTGACATAAAGCAGAAATATCTTGAGTTCTGAGCTTCTTGAGACCGTTTCCTGCACTCAAGGTGAAAGTGAAAGAAAAAAAGAAAAATAATAAACAACAGTGGTTATGAACAGTAGCAACAGTATAATATCAAGGCCTCACATATACTCCCGACTTTGATTTTGAAGGGCTATCCAGTGATCTCTCCTGCTCCCTGGAGCATGCTGCTGGTGCAGCTCCTGAACTACAGATGGTGGATGCCAGTAACCGTGTGGCCACAGAGCTTCACCCAAAGCACAAGTCCTCCATCAGCACAGTGACTCCCTGAGCTGTCTTTTGTTTGACATGCATCTCTTTGGAACATGTCAGGGGAAGAGCACTGAGTACTGTCCACCAGCCAAGCCACAACACACCCTGACACAGCAGTTAGCGGGAAGGATTTAGAAGGCCAAGGCATCAGTGATATCCTGAAGTGGGAAAAGGATCTGGGAGGTGTAGGAAGGAAAGGACAGAAAGGTGGGGGTGGTACAAGATCCATATTGTTGTTGCACTGGAAGGACACAGCATGTCATAACGAATTACCGTTAATTTGCACCAGCAGTACAGTTAGATTGAGACCAGCAAGCACCGATGACAAACAGCACTTGCAAGATCACATAATGAGGGGGCAAGGCTGCTTCACTGGAGCCGCTTCACTCAATTAGTGGACAAGGCTTTTAATGCTGCAATGCACAACCAAAGCAATTTTGATTACTTAGAGCTAAGTCTCCATTTAGAATGAGTCAGAAGCTGAAACAGGTTTTTTTTTCTTTTAATATAATTTATCTACAAAGTATTCGAATAGTAATAAGCTATCTGAAAGCTAGACACATTAGCCTCTGTTTGTGCCTAAGCAAGGTTGAAATACACTTTTAAAAATAAATTCAAATACTATCTATTCTATCTAGCAAAAGGATAGCAAGCAATCAAGACTATGCCAAAAGTGAGGGACCAAATTTTGCTCTTATCTACTGATTTAACATTGACATTCCAGAAGGTGTTTTTGGTAGAACTGCAAGAGTTCCATAACAGTACACTTTCACATAGCGCTGAGACTCAGAGCACCATGCCTGTCATTTTATTCTAGGTTTACTCCTAAGGATTTGATGGATTCTGCCAGTCAAAGATCAAGAATGCATTATCTCCTGAGTAATATAGGAAGTTTTATTTCTTCTCTTTCTTAGTGCAGCATTTGGACAAAAGTTTAGCAAGTGCGATTTGATCCTGAGAACTTGGCAAAATCTGTTAAAGTTCATTAAATAATCTTGAACTATTTCTACTAGCTTAAGCTAAAGCTGCAGCCTTACCGTCAAAAATAGAACTGCACAAACAAGCATGGCTAAGGATACCTTTGGTGGGCAAGAGAAAGCACTGCCAGCAGTCTGAAGTAAATCCTGTCTCCAAGATCCTGCTGTCAAACTCTCCATCACATTGCACTTTAGGAACTGATGCATTAAACAAGATATGGAGCAGCTCAATTTAAATTAAATGTGATTTAGAGCAAGGATTTGCACACGCACCATATCCTAAGCATCTGCCCTCAGCAGAGGTATATATCAAGATCTTCATAGAATCACAGAATCACGGAATGACTGGGGTTGGAAGGGACCTCAAGCATCATGCATCTCCAATCCCCTGCCACATGCAGGGCCACCAACCTCCCCATTTAATACCAGACCAGGATGCCCAGGGCCCCATCCAACCTGGCCTTGAACACCTCCAAGGATGGGGCATCCACAGCCTCTCTGGGCAGCCTGTTCCAGCACCTCACCACTCTCTCTGTGAAGAACTTCCTCCTGACATCTTCCTATCAGCCCTTCTAGTTGAAGCTCTCCACTAGCACTTACACATCCTTTGGCACAGGGAGTGGATCCCACTTACTAGTTTTCACAGTGATCAGCTTGCTCACAAACCTACAGAATTATACTTTTCAACCTTAACGAATGTGCATGCAAGAGTATATGTATGCATGGATTAAGAATGGAATATGAAAGGAGGAAAAATTATGTTCAAGACCTTTTTTCAATTTGAGAAGAAAGGGGATAAGAACATTGACCTCCTGCATACTGGTTAGCAGCCCTTGTCCCTAGTCTGCTCAGTCACCCAGTCTTCTTGAAAATAGCAAGAAAGCAAAATGTTTTGTTTTGTGCGTACTGGAATGAATAATTTTGATGTTCAGAATTTATTTTCATCTTTATTTTGGCTGAAATTACTCATCAGATTTGACCCAAATTTCTGAAGAACTTCATCTGCTTAAATGTATTCCCGTGGGTGAAAAATAAATAAATAAATAAATAAACACATTAAAAAAAAAGACAAGGAAAAAAAGAGTGACTACCCAAATATACCCCTTTTCAGTACTTCAAGATTTCTTACAAGTGGGTCAGGAAGAGTTAAAGGTGGGGTGGAGGCACCTGAAAGAGAATCCTTGTCAAAGAATCAGAAAGAAATTATCATCCAGACTTCTCCCTACAGCTGACTGTCACAAAGCTGGATTTTTCCGCTGAAGCGCCAGCTACCGCCCAGTCCTTGTGGCAGGGTACCCAAACCAACAGACCAAACATCTAATGCACTGAGGACACAGAGTGGATATAGGCATTGCCTAAAGCACAGAACAGGAACATTTTAAACTGCTTCATTTCTCAGCTTCAGTACAGCTATGTATGTATAATTTATTTAAGATTTGACTCGGCAGGGTGGCTGCATGCAATCAGCATATTGTTTTTGTGAAGGTTCCCCCCTATTGCCCCTTAGACAGATTTTAACTGTCAGTATATTGGCCTTTTGAATTTTTGTTTTCATAATACCATAAGCTATTTGAACATACATTATTATATACTAATCACTGCTTGTCCAATTTTTCTGAGTCTTACAGGCGACAGCAGAGAACAAGAAATGCAATTTAGTTAGAACTTCAAAGTAACGTTTCCTTATCATCCAAACTGGGGCTCTTTTATGCTTCTCTCACTATTTGGTTTTAAAAGTGAAAGGAAACCAGTTGCTTAAATTTGTTCTTTCAGATTTCTGCTCACATCTTCCCCCTCCTAAAAGGAGGGGCTTCACAATAATAGATTGGCTGATCTTGAGATCAGTTACTGATTGATATATATTTACTGTCTTCAGATAGTCGTAGTATTGCTGACATTCATATGAATTAAAGATTGCCTAAATCCTGCCTCTAAGCATTTCCAAACTTCAAGACAGCAATGAAATTCAAATATAGATCTCTATCTCACATCTCTATAGTGGGTTGAACAAAAATATCTGGTTCAATCACACCTGAGCTCCATAAAAACAGTATCTTTCAGGATTTGATCCTGTCCTGTGGGCCTGTCTACATAATGAACCAGCCTTGAAAAACGAATGCAGATCAGCTCCTCTCCCCAGCCATCCTTATTCCATTTCAGGAGAGCTTTTGTATGGTTTAGCTTTGTTTTGAAGTGGATTAAGCCAGACTCCATATGGCATTTCTAGTGGAGAAGAAAAGTGCCCACAACAGAAACTAGTGCAGAATGCAATTGTGCTTTCAACACATATGCAAGCTTGTTCAATAATGTAATACAGGGTAAACCTGTATAACATGCTTCATTATAACAAGGTGCTGGGTGTTTGATGAAAAAATTACAGAGAAAAGTTCAAAGGTTTGCAGAAGATCAGATTACTGTGCACATTCAGTAAAAACTAATTCCATATTTCTAGATTTAAATCCCACACTTACAAATATCCGTGCTACAGGTGCACTGAACATTGAATATTCTTGAAGAAAGCAGCATTTGCATGATGGACTTCCAGTAATGGATCTCCAGCTCTTACTATTGGTTCTGGTTCCTCCTTCTCCTTCATTCCCTATACCCTTCCCTCTTCCTTTTAGGCCTAATAAACCAGCCTAAACACAAGGCGAAGTTTTTTAGAATTCATTTAGTCCCACGAAAAAGAAAATAAACTCCCCCAAACAAAATTATAAAATTCAAATCCACAATGTCTTTGACATTTAACTAAAAAAGTCCATTGCCAAAAAAAAAAAAAAAAAAGGAAAAAAAGAAAAGAAAAGAAAAATTTCACACAATAGGAAATGTTCAGCAGTGTAGAGCAATTGGTTGTGGAGCAAAGAACTAGAAGCTGAAAAGGTTAAGGTTTTTCATATGAAAATGGTAACTCAAACACACACTCTGGGGGACAGTTATACATATGTTTTTGAACTAAAATTCTAACCTGGCATGATTAATTTTGGCCTTAGTTTTGTCAAAATATTGGAGAACATATGGCACAAAGCAAATAATTTTACATTTTTGTTTTAAACCCCTGTGTGTTTTTCTTGTCTATTCCCTTCTCTTTCACCACACACACTGGCAGCCACTACCACTACGCCAAATGCCAAATCAACCCTGCAAGCTGGCTGGCACAAGCACCCTACAATACTGGCACGGGCTTCCTTTTCAGGGGGATTCTCTCTGAAACCCTGTGGCACATCCAAGCATCCCTATTTAGCAGCTGAGGACCCTGTCTACCCCAGCCATGTCAGCAACAGGGTGTCCTGACTATCAGTGCACCAGTCCATTTCATTACATTTAAATCAAACAACAGCACTTTGTATTGGGATCTTCACCTCTCATCCCCAAAAAAATTCATCAGAGCTTTATAATATCTTAAAATCAATCAGCAATGGAGAAGTATTGCTGCTGTGAAAAGAGAGGATGCGAATCAGTGCAAAATAAGCAAGAACACAAAAGGAACATAGTCCATGAGTGGAACCAACACATGCACCAAAATTGGCTTCAGGGAACTGAGTTTTCTAGAGTGGAGCAAAAGCATGCCTCGTTCATCTCTTGTCCATAAAAGCTTCAGTGAGTTGGAGAGAAAATGGGAACGTGGAAGGCTGTCAGGATTCAACCTAGAGAGCTGGAGGCTCAAATATTAAAACATGGCCTTTGCTGCCCTTCCTGAAATATTTTTTCCTCTGTGTGTCGCTCTAACCCATGGCACAACTCCTTTTTTTTTTTTTAATGTATTTTAAGATTTTAGTTAGACATTCATTCAGAGAATAAAGGCAGCAGGCTCCGTGAATGAGCAGACATGTATTACTATTTTTAGACAGAGAGCCAGAATGAGGGCTGGAAAAGTTAAGCATGATGAACAGATCTAAAGGTGCACATACCTTCTAGTTAGTGTTCTGTACGTGTACATTAAGATCATGGTAAGTGGTGAATCCCGCCTCGCTGGGTGATGCACATCCTCTGCAGTTGCAGGAGCTGTGCCCAGGATCTTCAAAATGGCTCTGATGGTAAGATCAAAATAACACCCCTCTTTCACTGGTAACAGAAAACGGTGAATCCCTTGTTTGTGACAGCCTCTGCCTCAAGGGCTTTCAAGAGCATTTCTCAGATTGTGAGCTGCTCTGCGCTGCAGTTGAGGGGCTAGCAGAGCCTTTTGGCGAATGCTGCACATCACAGTTGTTCAAGAGGTCCTGACGTGAGCCCAACATCAAAGAGTGGAGAAAGAGCTTGTGCACAGCTCGTCCTCTGAGACACGAGTGGACCAGTGGTATCCCATGATGCTGAGGACAGAGCATGCAAGATCTGGTGCCACCTGGGGCTCCTGAACTGCTGGAGGTTCATCACTCCCTGCCACAGCGTAACGGTCAGTCAAGACTGTTCTGTGGCAACAAGTCTTCAAAGTTTCCCCTCCAATGGCCTTGTAGAGAGGTGGAAAATTTCAAAGTCTTCTATCTGCACAATACATCCACCAGACACTGGGCTGTATGCCTCTTCCCACACTGCGAAGTTTGTTGGAGCAGCAACTCTACCTAACAAATGTAACTTTAACAACAGTAAAACAACCTAATAGCTTTGCATGCCAGGGGGCTAATGTGGTGGGCCATTTAACGCTGCACTAAATAGCCCTGGTTTGATTCCCATTGCCAAGTGCTGAACTGAGAATTGCAACTGCAGGAGCAGTTCCTAATTCATTAGTTAAAGGGGGTCATTGCTCATAGGGTGGGGAAGAGGGAGGGGAAGCGAAAAGAGGGGGGAAAAACCATATCAGACAACTCCAAACATTCAAAGTCGACAGAAGGTTGCACTCCTGAGAGATGTCGTATTTAGTCGAAAGCCTCACAAAGCTCTGCAGCTGGGAGGCCTGTGGAGGTTTTACTCAACACTAAAAAAGTTGCCATAAGACATTTGTAACCTGTATAATAGGCTTGGTGGGAACGAGGAAGCAGGGAATGAAAGGAACGTGAAAACATCTCGCTAATAACAGTGTGGTTCGTTTCAACTGGCCCTCAAAACTGCATGGCACACAGGCTGCCAGCACAGCAAAGCGGCAGCAAAACAAATAAACTGCCTTCCCAGCCACCCTTCCTAAAAACCAAACCCCCGAAAGAGACCTGATTGCATAGGAGATCACTTAAAGACTTAAAGTGATACAAGGAAACAAACAAGCCCAAATTTACAGGGCACCTCTGCAAAGGGAGAGCTTTATTCTGAATGTTAGAACCCTAAAACAACCATTTTCTCTAATTTCTGCCATCACTCAGATTGGCCTTGAATTACCTCCTGATAGGCCTCCCATGTGCTTGCAGATGAGAGAGTGTAATGGGGATCTGTTAATTAACTAGAAGCAAAGTTGCACGGTGGGGATCAAACACTGGATGCGTCCTAAAACTCCCACAGAGAAGATGAAATGCAGCGCAAACTTTAAAGACTTCCCGTCATTAGCCAAGACCTTGGCTGCTCCTGGCCCAGACCCCTCCTGTTTCGGAGAACAATGAGGACAATGATGGCAGAAATGAAATAGTGCGGCAAGGAACAAAGGAATTAGCTATTTACCCACAGAGAAAGAAAGGAAAAGAGGGGCGGGGGGAGGGGGAAGGGAACTTGCTTTTTTCTATGGTTTCTGTCTACTTTTAATTAATTTACGGCTGCCGGGGACTTGCACATGGAGCATGCCCAGGAGCATGGTGTTAATACATGTAAGATCTCATTTGCTCCCCAACAGCAAGGAGGAGTGTGGCAACAGGGCAGCAGAAGAGGACATGTTTCCTCTCCAAAGCCGCTCATGGGCAGAGAGGAGCCAAAGGTTATGTTGATCTCTGACTTTCATGAACTGATTTCCACTCAGGCTGTTATTCTTTGGGAGCTCCAGGTAGGATACAATGCTGCAGGTAGTAAGGCTTGCATTGGGTATGAAATCAAAAAGGAATGATGATAGGGCAGAAAGAAATGGATGAGGTGACAGCAAGCACTAACAAACCACAAACACTGCCCAAACCACAATGAGCTGAAAATCCAGCTGTTGCTGAATTGTGCCCACCCCTCTGACACAAGGGAACGGCTCCAGACTGGCACCTTACTGAAAAGGCAACTGGATGCAGGACAGAATACCCTGGAGTACCTAAGCTGCCTTTTATGTTTACGCTTACCTTACCTTCTTGTCATATGGCTAGTTCCACAGAGCATAAAATCGGGATGCCAAGCAGCACTGCATTTCCATTGTAAGACTCGAGAAGGCATGGAAGAGCCCTACTGAGCACTACCCAAGACCCCAGATACCCCGACAGTGGGTGAAGCACAAGAAACTCAAAGGAACAGAGCGAGTCTCCTTGTGGAAGCCTAACAAAGCCAGAGGCACTCTGTGGACATTTGCTTGGACTTTTGTTTCTCTTGGAAAAGGAACAGAAGAAATGGAGGCTCCATTGAAAAATACAACTGTGTAGCTGATCAAATTTATTCTCAGCCTAGACAGCGGCCTTAGGCAGCAACAGTTTCAGCCCACATTTCGCACATCACTGCTCCTGATAGGGAATGGGAACAAGAACAGAGGTAATGGAGTCCTAAGGCTGGGTATGGGCCCCAGGTAAGGATGAAGCATTTACAGTATTTTCTGGTTGCTCAGAAGAATGATGAGGGGAGCTTTTCAAAGGTAAGATCAAACGATACTATTGTATGCATGTGCTTTAAAACTAAGACGCATAAACATTCGGTTTCTAGGCCACCTGTACAGAAGGATCAGCATGTGTTTCACAGTTCAGCAAAAGAGACAAAGCCTTCCACGTTTAAAATTAACAAGAGCAAAACAACAGCTAAAGAGCCCACTGCACACCAGGCATGTTTAGCTACGTGGGAGAGAAGCACAGAAAACTCCTCTGTCATTCTGCGCAGGGCACTGAGCCCTGAGTGGCTGCTACTCATTGTACAACAAGGACAAGGGACAGGGAGGGAAAGCCCTTTGGTATCATGGCCAGCGCCTCAGCGGTGTCTCATGTTAGCGAAAATGGGCATAAACTGGAAGAAGGGTCTGGAGACTTTCCATCCTTTTTGGATGCATTATTAAGCTACACTTTCAAACAGGAAAGCAATGTCTTCTCTTCCAGACACATCTCACTGCAGTGCTAGACAGCTGAATTTTCATGTCATGGAGATATCAGTCCCATCGCTAAATGCAACTAAAACACCTAGGAGAGTATTTCTTTGCTCTTTCACTCTTCTCTCTTTCAGCAACTCATTTCTTGCCCCAAGAAGTGCTGCTCACTATCACTACCACAATTTGCTTGTGTGATTACACCGTTTCTCACCATGAGGCGCAGACACTCAACTACACCCCAGGGGTAGCCAATATCATTTGTGGCTCAGGCCACTACTGCAGCATTCTGGTTGCCTTGCTGAATCTGGAGATGCTCAGGAAAGCCATAAAGGCTGACCAATAACAGGAACTAAATGAGTTCCGCAGCAATGAGGTCAGAGCTAAAGCACATTGGAAGTGCAGCCAGCAGTAAACCTGCTTACAATCATCATCTTCTACAGGAAAACAAACATCAACGATTTTGAGAGCAAGCAGCATCATCCAATGCAATGCAACTTAGAACCAAATCTTGCTAATCTTGCTTATCCAAACAGAACCATTTGGACCTTCTGAAATGGAAGAAAAATCTTTAAATTTTATAAAGAGAGCAAATAAAAGGAACTGTGTTCATAAGATTTGTTCAAGTCTCAGGCAGAACACCGACTTCTTTCTCAAAATAAAAGCTGCTTTAACAGGGTGCAAATATGCATGCTGCTCCAAAAGTAATGCCTCCTATTTATTTCCATGGAAACTGCAACAAAGAGCACAATAACACTAGAGCAAACTCTCAGGTACAAAACACTGTTTTGCAACATACTACCATTAGCTATGCGTTTTCATCAGCAATGAACAAAAGCCTGCTTGCCATACACTATAAATCTGCACCAGCAGAGGTGACCCCCTGTTTCACAGTTGTTATGATGGTGTCACTCCTGAGAAAACGTTGCTCACACAGTTCATCTTTCTCTAGTCCAAACAGATGGAAGTCAGAAGGCACCAAATCTGAACTATACACTGGGTGGGACAGTCTAGCTGAGATTGGCAATGCGCTCCAGTTTCCCAGTTGATATGGAGCCTGGCGTTACTATGTTGCAAGAGAAAGGTTGTCTTCTTCTATTGCCTGACTCAGGAAGTTCAAACCTTCAGCTTAGACACTGTTACAATGTAATGACCAGAGTTGATGGTTTGTCCAGCTTCCAGGAAATCCACAAGGATCACTCCTTTCCTTACCTAAAAGAGAGTGCACATCACTTTACCTGCTGAGAACTGTGTCTTGAACTTTTTCTTTGAAGGCGAATTCATGTCCCCACTCCTGGACTGCTGATTTGACTCCAGCTTATAGTGGTTACACCACGACTCATCATCAGTAATGATGTGATTCAGAAAACTGTTACCTTCAGCCTTATGTGGGTTCAGTAGGTTCTGACAAACTTGCATACGATGTTCTTCTTTTTCCTGTGCAAGCATTCATGGGACCCAACTGGCACAAACTCTGTGATATTCCCATGCTACCACCATCTTTCTCAATAGAATGAAGCCAAAATTTAGCCCTGTACATAGTTCCCTGGTCACAATCTGCCAATTCACACAGATGAGTTGATTGAGATGCTCTTCATTTTGTGACAGCTGTGTGTTGCCGTCTGGAAAATGGCTTGTCTTCCATGACATTGTTGCCACTGCTGAAGCACATCACATGCCACTTCAATGTGCTCACATACACTGTTCAGTCTCCATAAACACTCACAAAGAGTCAGTGAATGTCAATGGGTGCCTTTTTTTTCTACATGGAGGACTTCAGTGATATTTTTTGCTCAAAACGCACTTCCGTGTCAGACACCATTCTGTCAGACTGTCCCTCTGCTGCCTGCAACAGCATGGCAACAAAATCTAGTGAAATATTGGTGGAAAGGTTCAACCTGTACTGCCATACCACCATCTGCCTCTGACATTGTTGGCCAACATCATAAAACAGAAGGCATTACTTACAGAGCAGCATCAGATTGATTCTTACAAAAAAAATCCAAAGTGTAAGGTAACAGAGCGCAGGCATCAAATTCTTCACTTTTATACACTCCGACAGTGAAATGACTGTGTCTGTAAGTGATCTTAAAAAAAAAAAAAAAGTCTCTTATTAATTAATTTGGCTTTTATCACAGACAGGAAATCATCCCATCACAAAATCTGCCAAGAGGTTCAGTTACTATTAGCCTCTATGATGCAAGCTAATTGCTTACTACGATTTTCACCAAAACCAGCTGATATTCTGAGGTTCACAAAAAGGATACTGAACATCTCAGAAATTTGCTGGTCCTGAAGATTTTTAATTACACATTTGACATTACTGTTCCCCGGTGCTATTTGTTAGGCATACATCTTCCAGAGACTTCAACAGGTGTGCAACTCTACACACATCAGTAGGCACACTGAAGCTGAAGTAACTATTTATACATATATAAACTTGCTAAGTCTTTGCTAACTCAGAGCCAAATACTGCCTAAAACTAAATAAAATTTTTAACAGAATACATTTAGCTGAAATTTTATGGGGTAAGTGTTGGGTCTTTCTTGTTCCCCAAAAGAAATTACTGAAATAGATGGCCAAAGACTTTAGTACTGCGAAATCCCAATTTTGTATTTCATTTGCTTCCTTGAAGTTAATTCAAGCTGAGAATTAGACCAAAAATATACAGTGAGTTGACTTCTGCTATTTGAGGCTAACTCTCTGCTGCCATCACGATTTCTTGAGACAACAGCAACTTGATTCAGTGCATTTTAAACAGCACTTTGCCTGTTTACTGTGGGAGCAGGAGGGAGAATGAGGCTTGATGCTAGGTCAAGGGCTGAAAGTGAGGTGTGTCCACACAGTGCACAGTCAAAAGCAGCCCAGCACGTTCAAGCAAGAAGAGCAGCTCCAGTTGGTGGGTTGTGGTAGTGTGGTTTTCTTTCAGTTGTTGTTTTGTGGGGGGCTTTATGGTGGTTAGTGCTGTGGGTTTTTTTTCCACCCAAGTTTGACAAGTGTAAGTGGATTAATTACTTCATTTAATTCTGAGAGTTTGCCTCTTACAAAGACTTGTTGATAAGGAGTTCAAAGCGGCCACATGAGTACACTGTATCTCGTAATAAGAATACAAAGAAGAGCACAATAACATGGCCAGTTTTCCAAGGGAATGGCCTGGCACTTCTATTCTTAGGAGCATGCCATGCAGTCTGATCACTTTCTTGAAGAAGCTGAGAGGCCAACGTTATTCCTCAGAACACAGGGGTGCTCAGCCAGGCTTTTCATGGGCTTGAAGAAAGAGGCATGCAAAAGAGTAATTGGAAGCTATTGAACTTTGTAGGTTTAGCAGTCTACAAATCTCCTTCACTCACATACCAAATCACTGGAATATTATACCAGTGCTCTTCTCAAATTCAGAATTCCAGCCAGAGCAATTCTATCAAGCCTAGGGGACATATTGTGTTGGCTATTTCAGAAGGAATTCAGACACTCTGTCCACTTTCTATCTCGATCACATAGTTAACAACAATGGGAGAGCCCATTCTTGGGAAGTTTCACTAAAGGTGTGCAAACAACATTGCCAAATGACAGGACTAGATTTGAGGCTGATAAGCCATTTCGCTCTTCTTTCTCTCCCCCCAAAAACCTTATTTCAAATCAGTGTTATGCCACAATTTTGACAATTACACATTTACTTACAAAAATACTTGGTTTCTGACCATGCAAATTAATAGAACTGCCTACAAAGCAATACCATGTATCTGCTACAGCTGCGTGTAGGCCTCTAGCCAAATACTTCTTTTTCAGAGTTGTCAGTGCCCACCACCTTGCACGCTTTTAAAACTGGGAAGAAAATGTACATGTTAGCATGATGAGCTAGATGACACACACTATGTGCATTACACGTACAGAGTGAATATAATCAAGCACTGTATAACTTCAGTGACTTGTTTCAGAGCTTAATCTTAGCCTGTGTCTCATTTTTGTAGGGCTGCTGAAACTAAAAAAAAAAACCACTTACAAGCACGGGGAGAGACTATTAAAGGCAGAGGTCTCTCATATAAGCACAACATGTGATCAGATAATATTGTCTGGATTAGCAGCTTTATAACCTAGCCAAGCCCCACAGCTACAATTATCTGGTTGCATTAAACTGAAATCACCTGCAAAACCTCACAGTGAATGAGTCTTTGGAAGTGCCTAATCTGCTGCTTCACACTTGTAAGTGAAAGCAAAATTCAGCAATGGTGAAGAGATGAACAAACATCACAGTGCAAGATCTTCTAACTAATTGTTTTAGCTGTGCCAAAAGGCAGGTCTTCCCATTGCTTTTGGCTCTTGCTCCAAATATCTTCCAAAGTTAATGTTATAGTAAGCAAAAAATAATGAGATAAAAATCACAATAATAACTAGTGTGAAACTGCGCCTGTACAATACTTTTAATTTTTCATTTTGATGCAGAAAATTAGAGATCTATTTTTAAAAACTGCCATAGGAGGAACCAGACTACATGCATTCCCTTTGGCCCCAGAATCTGTTAATAATCTGGAGGTTCTCAAACCACAAAAGGACTTAAAGAGAAACCTACCACAATAATGTACTTATTCATACTTCCATTACCTTCTCCTAGTCTTTCATTGGTATTACATAGACAGTTACTCCTGTTACAAAGACAATTACAAGCATTTATTTATCTAATCCCTGAGGTGTTTGTCCCACAAAGTTTCTGCCAGCTTGCACCACGCTGAACAAAACAAAGGTGGTTTTAAACTCCCTACTCTGCTCTCATTTCAGACACTCCTGCACATCTGCAGCTCCTTCTGATAACAGTGATGGACAAGAGGACAAGAAAAGTGCATACTAGCAGCAGTTGTACCAGCAGTGCTCCCAGTTAACTATGAAGTAGACAGAAGTAATTATTGTCAAGTTACATAGATAAAAAAGAAAACCTCAGATGAGAATCTTTTGGAAACCGTGTCCTACAGGTTGCCTAGAGAATTGTGAATACTCTGCCCTAGAAATGGCAATGACCCTGGGGCATGTAAAGAGAGTCCTATTTCAGGATAAGGTACAGATAGTGAGATACCTGCCTAAGCCTTCTTCATGTCTATTAGAAGATATTTTCATTTCTGTGTATTTCTTAAAAGAACATTTTTGTACAAATGTAAAATCACTATTAAAGTCACATGAATGGACATCTAATACTCATCTGGTAAGGGAGAGTGATATGGTTATACTGCACATCATGGTTCAAGCACAGTTCTGCCTAAAAAACCAATAAGATGTAAATACTTAACAAGAATGACATTTGAAGATCTACACAGGTACTACTGTGTGGGAATTCATGCTACTATTTTTACCAGCGGTCTCTGCAAATCTGCAGCTCCTCTAGGCTGGAATATGCAAATGGCAAGAAACTTCTAACTAAATTAATTTTCATGCAAAGTTTAGAGACAATCTGGAAGATGTTCTTTAAAAAACTAACAATGAAATTTGAAAAAAAAAAAAAAGTGAAACTGAACTAATTGATTTTGGATTTTATCCACGTTGGAAGCTATTTTCTGATATAGTAGTGATGGTGGTGAGAAATGTTTAACATGGATATGGCTGGTAAATGTTACTACACTTAAACTCTTATATTAAAACCTTTCTTTTTCTTTTTTGTTTTATTTTTTTAATTATTTTTTTTTTGCCTGAAAACGATTAAAACAATTTCCTTCAAAGGAGGTTTCACTAGATTGCTACTCTGTTTCACCATCCAGTTGTGTATTTATGTCATGACTTGCAAAAGCTTTTCAAGGCACTACACTAAATGTGCTTGGAACAGATGGGGAAAGGTAGTGTATGCCATTTTGTCAGCACCGACACACACTGATTCTGACGCAAAAAATGACATAGTAGTGTACTGATTTTACATACATTTCCATATGCCTAAATAATTTTAGACTTTGTGGTACCAAAGGAGTTATTTTTAAACAACGCCATTTTGACTTAGTTTTTTCTTGTATTAGTTTGTTACCAATACCCACATCTCATTCAAAATATAGTTGGCTGGCTATGCAGAAAACAAAGTAAACTAGTCAACCTTCCCATTGCCTACTGCACTGATGGAAGAGACCATTCCTAAACAATATCAGATTTCCCCAGTGCAAACCAGCACACTACCAAGATGGTTTTCTGGCTACTATAACCTACTTCACATCCTCCTCAGTCCGTGGTATGCTAACATTTCCTTCACCAGAACCACGTACCCACAAACTCCATGTCCTACTGCCCAGAGGAGTATTACTTCCTCTCGCCAGTCTTTTGCTACCTCAGTGCAGTGTCACTGCCTGCCTGCAGAAGTGGAAGCCTCCAGCACTCGAGCAAATACCCCTGGCCTGTTGCTGCAGAGAAGAGCCACACTCCTAGTGCTGCAACAAGTTCCATCAGGCAGATTTGCGTGCGTGCTCCCAAATATACCAAAAGCGAGAGTACCATCCTCTGCTTCTGCTAGGCACTTATTCCATCTTATTTCTTTTCTACAGTTCACTATTACTCTTTCTCTTTTACTCTCGCTGCATGTCTGACCTGAACTTTAGGAGGAAAATAACACATCTCATCTAGACTAGAAAGAAGCAGTTCAGGTCAGGTCAAGCTTAGCTAGCACAGATCCCCAGCTAACTGCAGCTCAAATGCAGCCCCAGTCAGAGCTCAGCTGGATAGCGTCGTGGCAACGGCATTATCCTCTGTATAAAGTGGGAAAAAGCCATGTAGTCAGATTGGCTGACTTGATCTGGCTCGGCTCACCCACACTGGGCGAGCACCCGCCTGGTTCCAGTCCAGCAAGGAGGTCCCCAGGTTAGTTGAACAAGTTACAAGAAATTGCTGGATAAAAAAAATCTGGCATTTTAGAGCTTTGTAACCTGGGAGCTGAGCTTCCTGTCAAGACAGTGAGAAGAATATTCTTAATAAAAAGCAAAACAACTTTTTTTTTTTTCTCTCATTTTTGGAACTGCTGAGTTATTTTGGCTGAAAATTCCTTTTAATTTTTTTAATTTTTATTTTTTTTAATGTCTGAAGCAATCACCCCAAATGGAAAATATAAGCCAAAGCTGAAATCATTTGGCAAAGCTAAAAACAGCTCAGAAGAATTTTAGGATGGAATGTGTTGAGCAACCTTCACTGCAGACACAACTCCCTGCTCCTCACTGCCAGCTTCCATACGCTGCAACCATAGCCAGGTGCTGTGGGCTCTCTGCCAAAATCACAGCTCAGGGCAGGAACAGCCCCCAGATGACAAGGCACATCTCACCCCAAAGCCCCATGCCATATGCACTGCAGGAGCTCCTGACCTGGGGTAAGCCAAAGAGAGAGAGCCACAGACTTGAAGAAATGAGCAACAACTTCACATCTATGTCAATAAATAAAATCACAGGAAATTAATGAAGGTTATATGCTATCAATATCCCTGCTAGGAGGAAGAGCTTGACAACGCAGAAGGTTATTTCCAGGCCCAGGTTCTTAAAGAGCCATAAATATGTCAAGCCTTTTAAGAATGTCTTCTAAGAGAGAGTATCCAAACGTATATGAAATGCTGCAGAGGATAAGCCAATATCAATTTGCTGAAAGGCAGCCCAACGGAGGACAGCCTGTTCTGGGCCCTGGGGTCTCCCTTGAAGCCACCTGATGCTGGATGCTGTAGAAAAAGGGCTTCTGAGCTCGACAGACACTGGCTGCAAGAAAGCACAGCAAAGCCCTTGGTATAAACTGTCCAGGAACAGCAGCTGAACACCAACACTGTGGCCAGGATTCAGTTTCTTGAACCCTATCTTTATTTGCAACATGTATATGACTGTCATAGTTTAGGACAAGGAATACGCTTCATCTTTACAGGTAATTATTAGCCTTGAGCAACTGTAGCTTACAACCTCTGGAGGAAAAGATTTGCTTTGGTGAATTAAAATCATGGGGTTATTTCACCAGAAATGCAAGGAAGCACAACGCTAAAGAGATTAATAAGTAAATATGTTATCTTTTTTGCCTTTTAGCTCTGTGACACAAAGGCTTCTTTACAAAGACTCTTTATAAATATGAAATCACATTTCACAAGTTTACATGGTTGAGTTTTGAACAGAGAAGTATTGTGGGGTGCAAGCTACATACTCTGTATTAAGAAAAAAGGAATTAAAAAAAAAAAAATTGACCATAACCTGAGGCCTTGGCTCCAGCCAAGTGCCTGTTGTTATGAAAGCAAGGTGCTCCACACGATCTAATCATAGCACTAAACCTTGTTACAAGCCCTTTTACAGCTCCAATATCTGGGTTACATGGAAACACGCTGGAGAGCCTCCTTGTACTATGAAATAAATGTCATTCTGACTGGCATCCTCTCTTCCAGCAAGTAATTTCCCTCCGCTGATAAATCGATACGGCAAAAACAAATGAGAGTGCACAATGGGCACATTGAGGATTACGTTTTTATTCATGTCAGAGCCCCTGCAGCAGAGTTTTTTAAACACAATAGCAGAAAATGATGCACTTGAACAGAAGGGGGGGAGGGAGGGGAAGGAGAGAGTGCCTTAGAGAGGTAAAGAGAAGTAAAAGAGCAAGAAAGGAAGAAAAAGAGGAGGGAAAGAAGAAAAATAGTCCCAGTATTTAGAACAGAAGTCTGCGTTTGTAAGCCTCTGAAGTTCAGGGTGGCTTTAGGTTCAGCTAGAATTTAGTTTGGCTCATTTTTACGTTCTTACCCTTTGTTGTGTCTTTTCACATTTTGATCTTAATTATCGAAAGTTTTGTTTCAATTTCTTTCCACACCTTCTGTCACAGCGGCTATGTTAATACAGAAGGGACACCACTTGCACTACCTACATCTATAACATACCATAATAAAATGGTCATGTCAGAAGGCCTACATTTGTAATAGCTGAGATGTAACTACAGGAAAATGAACCAAAACATTCCAGGCGGCAGGGTTTCAACTCAGGGAACTGATCCAGCATCCAATGGGGCTAGGAGATGCATTTCCAGTGAGTTATGGCAGGCTCTGACTCAGCCTGCAGGTAAACGAGACCCAGTCTGGTCACCTTTAATTAGACACACACAACTCTGAAACTCAAGGTTGGGATACTTTCCGCCTTGCTGTAGCAACAGAGCAGAAGTGAGAAGATCTGAACTTGGTTTTTCCCTCAAGGCCTGAGGGTGCGATCGTGGGCCTACTGAGGTGCAAACCCAGGGGCAGGAGGCCAAGGAGTTGAGAGGCCACTTGGCAAGCCCAGACCTAAAGAGAAACTGGAGGGCAAAACAGGATGCCAGCAACATTTGTGCAACTTTCATGCTTCGGGCGCTTACCCACTGCCTGCAAAAGGTGAAATCCATGGCTTCAGAGACCTTGGAACCCAGAGCCAGGGGAGACCATTGTGTTGGGTGCCCCACTTTACAGCTCAGTGTGACTTGAACAGGATTCAAGTGAGCGGCAAGAAAAATCCAGAGCTCACACAGCCCTTGTTCCTGAAGAGGCACCCTTAGCAAAGGCAAGTTTTCATTTCATCGCTATGTGCCACTGGGAACCGCACTGAGGTGACAAAACACTGCACATTTACTGCCACGTGGCTGCTGGTTTGTGGCCACTTCTCCTAGCACCCTGGTCTAGATCTGAACCAGCAACCTCAAGGTGAGAGGCTGTTGTATCTCATTACCGGTTCCCCATGCTTCATTAAATTTGCATTTATTTGGTTCCCAGTGTTGGTGATTCTTTCAATGACCAGCTAGGAATTACAGAGAAATGTGCCTCCTTTCTCTTTCCCCACGTGTTGGTTTTTTGGGGCTTTTTTTTTTTTTTTTTTTTATATTAACTGAAAGGCCATAACACAACAGCAACATAATGCAAAGTGAAATCCTTTTACAACCCTGGGATGGCCAAGATGTGTGCCCAATAAATGTAAGCAGACATGATATCCTTTATAATCACAGCAAGATGAAGATGTGAACTGAATAAATGCTTTAAAAACATCATAGATTCTATTAGATGCAAAAGATTGAAGCGTTAGGCACCTTTTAGCTCAACTTTCATTTAATTTACTGCTTGCTGTACTGTAGTCTAAAGGGAGTGAAAAAATCCTCTCTCTAATTTTTTTTTCCTTTTCATGAGCTGACCAAGGAGATGAAATCTGGGTACTTTAATTACCATTCAGAGCCAAAGGCCTGGCCTTTGATATGGAAATCCCACTTCAACTCCAGCTTGCTGCTGCCTTTCCCTGTCCCCTTCTCCTTCCAATCTCCCAACATGAATTTTAAGCAGTCTTGTCAACACCTGACCGTGAAAGCTAACAGAAGCCTGTGCCGTTAAGTTGCTGCTGTCCGTTATTTTTTTTTTTTTCTTCATTTTTATTATTTATTTTAAGAGGGAGCGACTGAGGGGAAGTGAGAACTCAGCCAAAGCCAAGTGACCAGATCTCAGCGCCTTTTCCCTCCTTGTCAGCGCGCAGCAAGGCCTGGGTGCATGCAGCAGCTCGCATTAAAGGGTAAAAGAAAGAAAGGAGGGGGGGGAACGGATGAAAGCTGTCATGTACAGTTACCCTGTTATTGTCATCTGCCTGCTGCATGACTCCCGGCTTTGCTATAATTATTAATTGCACTTGTCAACTGTCATTAATTCCTCTTTAGCATCCCTGTCTTGGAGTAATTAGACAGAACAGCCTCACTGCACTCATTGTTTTGAGAGGCCCCTGAAAGAGCCCAATGGGCTCTGCAGAGAGACAACCATCATTAATACAATAGAGCACCTTGGCTTTAACCCTTTCAAAGGCGCAGAATTCGAAGCCATCAGCCCTCCCGTCTCCCAGGTTGGCTCTGCTGGAGCCCTGGCTCTCCCACCATGGAGGTTCCCAGCCCACGGCCCAGGAGCACCCCTAGGGTGCTGCTCTATAGGCACCCCAACGGAGATGTGCAGTGAGGCAGGAGCTCGGAAAGATGCAGAGCACTGTTCTTACAGATACTGCTGAAACCTGCCTGTGAGACCCAAAAGCCCAGCTTCACTGGTACTGCCCTCGTTGCTTACCTAGCCCTACACCTCCAGTGATACTCCCCTTGACTGTATGGTGCAATACCTCTGTCCTGAAATTTTCCCAAACCCAGTAATCACCACCGCGGCATCACAAGTATAAGTAACAACATCAGCCTGGTTTATCCTTGGCTTTTTCTTAGCATCTGCACCAGACAATGCATGGCAGGGAGCAGACTGTTTAGTAGCTCAAATTTTCAGCTACGGAAAGAATACAAGCTTGTGTATGTGGAAAAAAATGCAGTAAAGAAGGTGTAATTCTGATTATGGGCAAGGGACAAGCAATCAACTGATCATACGATAGTCTATCTGTGTCACCACTCATGACAGCTCCTTACGTTGGAAACATAAAGCTGCTGCTGGAAAACAAAACTAAATATCAACAGAACAATAAAACAACAAAACAGCAACAACAAGAACAATAAAAAGAAAAGGAATTCAAATTCCTTTGCCTCTGATACAGCAGGGGGTGGAGATTAAATGGGAAGAACAGGAGTGACTTGTTGCTTGTAGCAGGAAAATAACTGCAGTTCTACTGCACAGGTTTACCAAACTCTGTTCTTCCACTTCCACTCTCTTTTCTAATCTTTCTAGACTCAAATGCTGGAATTCAATGTTCTTAAATTAAAAAGATAAACCATCTAGACAACTGCTAGGTTTAATTTCATGGTTGCATGGGGAGATGCTGAGGAGGTACAGGGCCACCATACAGACCTGTCTACAGGTTTAGAGAGACAAAGCTGCAAAACATGCTTTTTGGGGACCACTAGGGAATGGAGGAAGCACAGATTTTTACTGTGAAAACCCAGGAAAGACTTATATTCAAAGTAGACAAACAGTTTAGCAGAACTCAATGACACCAAGCAACATCTTCAGCAGCAGTATTTATTAATTTATTTTAATAAGAAACTATATTTTCCTTAATTTAATCTGAAATCCAGACTACTGGGGATACATACCAGGATTTTTTTTTTCTCCTTGTCTGCTAGCCTATCTCAACAAGACAACTTTGCGAAAAGATTTTTTGCCTCTTTTAAGCTTACCCAAGCTTATTGAGACCATCAAAGCCACAAAGTAATGAAACAAATATATTCTAAAAGAGAGTTTCAAGTCATAAAATGTTACAGAATTTTATACGGAGCTTCACCTTTTTTGGATTTGGCTTAGTATCTTGTGATTTACTGAAATAACAGAGAGCTTTGTATAAAGCCATGTGGGATATATTTATAGTACATATAGAACCAGAAAAATCTTTCATAAGCATATGCATCAGATTTTTGGCACTGTGCATCTTGCATTAGAAATAAGAATTTGGCCATAGATCTGATCAGCAAACACTTCTTTGCCTGTCCCTATTGTGGCTATAATCAACTAATGCAAAAAATTATTAGAGCGAGTTTTTCCAGACTTCAGTTGAGCTATTTGTTAAATATCACCACTGATAAAATATTTTCCGTGCTTTCTTAAATGTTGATTTCAGACTCTCTCAAATTTGGCTTTTTTTTTTTTTTCCCCAGTGAAAAGGTTTGCTAACTCACCTTTACGTTGCACATAAGACCAACCTTACCCAAGGCCAGATTTAATCCAGCACAAGCATATTATTACAAATTCCCGGATGACAGGTGACACTCATTGCTTATGGAACTAAACCAATTTTATTTTTCCCTGCTAATGCCAGATGCTTGCTTTCAGCTCTTTATGTGACTGTGGGACGTACACAAAACAATCCTGAGAGTGGGCAGTGAAAGCACTCAGTGAGAAAGCCACCTGAACTCCCTGGTAATTTCAGGGAGTTGAGTTAGATCCGCTGAAACTCTGGGGATCCCAATAGAAGCTATGGCACTAGCTCCAATTATTTCAAAAAGGTAAAAAAAAAAAAAAGTGGTTGACTACCATTTCAGTGAGAATTCACGTGCTTTCTTCTGCAAAAGTCTGTCACCAGTATTTTGATGCACAGTTGGGAAGTTTTGCCAATTTAAAGAGCTGCTCACTGAGTTGTACTTCTATCAAAGGGATTCAGCCGCAAATCCATGCTTTCCTCTAACTGTTAATGCCTGACCCCTGTGCTGCAGATATTCCCAAGTCACTCTGAGCCCACATTTTCTCCTCCCCCCTCTTAACAGATCACAGTAGTTAAAAAAGCAATTAACAGGAGTAAGGCACACACAGCGAGCGTGCAACCTTAAAACTACACCCATACCATAGGAGACAGTCAATTCTCTGTTTCAGTTTCTCCAAGGAAGAGTGTTCAGGTGATGATTACCCAACAAGCTAACTGTCCAGCTGCTATCTCAGCCCATTTTGAATGCTTTTTTTTTCCCCCAAGGCAAACTAAAGCCCAAGATTAAAACCTCCCTCCCAAACGGATTAAAAACCCGGTTAAATGACCATCTTTGAGGTCATTACAGCAATAAGTAATATCTCCATACACACATATTCTATATACATATATATATATATAATAACCCTCAGACAATCCTTCTCTAGAGGATTACTTCACCACTTTTGACTTCAGAGAGATTGAAACTGATGCTCCCAAGCAAGCGGCTTTAACTTAAATCAAAACTCACCTCTCAGCCAATCAGAAATAGCCTTTTTCAAAAACTTATATTTCCTAATAGTTATATGGGCCTTAATCCTCTTGGAAACAGTTTTAGGTCATTATTCTGGGAGTTATTAGGTTGGAAAACAGCTTCTAGGCAAATGATGCTATTCACAAACCTTTTACACCAGAAATAATGGTTGGATTATTTCTGCCTCAAAAGTAGTCTGGAGGTCTGATTTCTGATTTTCTTTATCTCTGGAGTTCCTGAGAAAAGACAGTGCTATTTGCTGTTAAATAATAATTATAAACAACTTAAACACATAGAAGTAATTCTATAAGGATTAAAATGGCAGTAATGGCAGCGAGTTTGGATTTTAAGACATTATTTTTTACTTGGACCTATCTCCCAACTTCCATTCCTCACATGTGCTTCCAGGGGGACCTGAACACTGTGATGTCTTCCCAAAATACCAGTTTCAAAGGCCTTTCACAGATCCTCAGTTTCTTTCCTTCATGTCTTCTAAGTGGTAATGCTTTCCCACAGCCACCAGGGTCTCACAGCAATAGAGAAAAATTAAAAACGTGCTGTTTCTTGCACAACTGTTGAGAGAAGGGTGACTCTGGTCTGGGAATATATCTGTTTTCAGGACCCCTTTATGTCCCCAGCAGAACTTAGACTTTGCCTTCAGCTGCCAATGCTCTGCCAGTAAGCTGAGCACAGAATCAGCAGGGAGCTGAGCAGACAGAATCAGGCAATCAAAGCATTCCTGTATTTTCAAATCCAAAAATTACCCAATTCAGTTTTTCAATTTTTCTACCCCTGGGCATAGGGATTGAAAATATGGAATTCATACTTCCCCCTCCCAAGACTGCTTCCTTTTTCTCTGAAAAAAAGTATATATATATATATATATATACACATATATATATATACACATATATATATATATTCATTTCTTTGTTTATTTATATTATAATGTTACACATGGATTTTCACTAACAAGAGACACTTCTTAAAATATCATTAACAGAAGCTGACCTCCTTGTCATATAGGTTTTTCCTTTTCTGTAAACTGCTTCAACCCTTGTGCATCTGACAAAAAAAAAAATCCCCATGAATTCCCATCATGATCAGACCAGTTCTGCAATCCTGCTACCAGGTCTAGACCTTGTGCATACACATAACAGTCCACAATACTCCAGTCTGCACCATCACAAGCCCTTTCAGAAGTCCCTCTACATCTCCTCTCCTGTTTTTGGGAATGATGCAGTGCACACAGACATCTAGAGGATCTAGTCCCAAAGTTTTAATATGCCTGATTCTTCAATATGGCTTTAACTATGTAAAAAGGAAGAGTGAAAACAAAAATAAAATGTAAAATGTAATAATAAAAATACAAAAGAAAGAAGGGTGCAGACTCTTCAGCGGGGTCTGTCGTGATAGAAAGGGAAATGGTTTCAAACTATAAGAGGAGAGATTTAAACTGGATATAAGGAAGAAGTTTTTAATGATGACAGTAGTAAAGCACTGGCACAGGCTGCCCAGAGAGGTGATGGATGCTCCTCCCTGGAGACACTCAAGGTCAGGTTAGACCAGGCTCTGAGAAACCTGATTGAGCTTGTAGATGTCCCTGTTCACTGCAGGGGAGTTGGACTAAATGGCCTTTAAGGGTCCCCTCCAACTCAAATGACCCTCTAATTTTTTGAAATACAATAACAACCTCTAGATCTATTGTAAAAGTACAGGTTTTCTTGAATTGTTGTCCACTCCTCCATTTTGTAGGGGAAGTCATATATAGAACAAAAAAAACCCACCACTAACAAGACACATTAATTGATGTTACACTGCAAATTGTTCCCTTTGCGTAAGTCAAACACTGAAATCCCACGGGTGAATTTTGACTGAAAAATGACCTCAGGATTTAGCCCCCTGCCTCTTTTACATACAGCTGTATATGCAAGTCAAGTACCCACAGTCTCATTTTCCTCAAAGAAAATAATTCAATTAAAAACTTAACTGTTGGTAAATTGATGTCCATTAATTCTTACCCTCAAGACGGCAATTCTATTCTTTGCAGAACAAAGGAGTCACAGTGTGAGGTAAAACTTCAGCATCACAGAAAACACAAGCACAATAAGGGAGCAGCAGCATCTCTCGGTAAATACTTCACAAAGGAAGTGATATCACACAATCTGGTGGCCAAAAGATTCACTGGTATCACTTTCTAAAGTATATTAAAAATATATTAATTTGCCTAGATGGCAGCTTCATCATCATTGCCCAGGAAAAATCCAAAACCTACAAGGAAAGGCCTTTTGAGGTAATTGAAAGTTAAAGAGATGAAACATAATTAAAAAGAAGAAGAGGAAAAAGAATTGTTGCATTTGTTCTCCTCAGTTATATTAGGAATAAAAACAAAACTAATGTAATAAGGTATCCCAGCAGTTCAAATCTTCTAATTTATGTAGAATGGATTATTACTTAGACAATCTGACCCTGGGCAAAACTTCCTCAGTTGAGAAGATTTACAATCTAATTATGCAGGAAGTTCTGCTGAGACAGTTTGGGTGCAGTGGTCTTCTATTACATTAAGCTGAGCGAAAATTGCTGCTTCTTCGCTTGCTTGGTGTTCCAAGCACTCATATGAAAACAGAGAATCCTTCATTCGCATCCTTTATTTCCCTTTAGTTTTTCTCACCATTACTGCACGCAGTAACACTCATTCTCAACCACAAACAGCAGCGATGGGATTATGCTGTTAATGGCAAGCTATGAGTTGCCTTTCAGGCTTTTGCTTTGGCCCCCATTTAGTGAACTGACTTTAAAAAGGACCATCAAAACGCTTTTCATAATTTTTACAATGATAGTTGCTGGGTTATTTCTCCCCTCCCTCACCGCAAATGCCCCTCTAGAAAGCCTGAAGCTGAAATCTGTTTCTGTACTCTTTCATCCTGCACACACAAAACTAGTTTATTTTTGTAGGGTGGCTCAGAGATGTTTTGCTCCCGTCTCAGACACCTGAATATTTTTAGCGATTTCATTAGATCAAAAAAAGATCTCTCAACACATACAAAATCAGTCAGAGATTTATAAGCCCGCAGAGGAGAAGACGGGAAACTTGAGCCTAACAGATAATCCAAAGTGTCTTTTTCCCTAGATATATTACAGTGCACCAATACAGTTGAATATATAGACATGTCCTATTTTAACATAGCTGGAGAAATTGGTGCCTTTTTTTTTTCTTTATAGTAAGTGTTTTGATTTCAAAAGGTCAATGGATCATGTCACGGCTTTCAGTCTTGGTAATTATCATGTGTAGTAATGCACATTTTTATCTACAGGTGGCAGACCTTTTAAAATCATCTTCAATCAAATTTATTATGATTTTTTTGTTGATAACCCCACCCACATCAAAAAGTAAGGATCTGCAGCTTAACGTTCTAATTAATGCCATTCGGTTTAGAGGACAAATTTGTCAACAAAGTGGCTCATTCTCAAAGGCTGGTGACCCCTTCTCAGAATGAAAGCCTTAAAAAAAATGATCATTTGCTCAGTACGTGGAGAGCTTACATTATTTAAAATTGTTCAGCAACTCAGCAAAGAATTACTTTTTTTTTCCTCTCAAGTAGAAGTTTCACTTCCTTGATTATTAATCATTGGTTGGTAAATTAGCGATTTCTCCTTTGATAATACTACTTAGGAGAGGAAGAAATACATGAATGTCACAACTGACTTCTGACAGTTAGAAAAGAGAAAAGTGAATCACAAAACTTTTTGGTGTTAAATCACTCATTTTAAAATGCCACAACTTGGATTGTCACCTCAGGTACATGCCATAGGCCCCACTACAAAACATAAAACTAGTGATTTACACCAGAATATTATCAGTTATTCTCACAAACCCACCATTTGGAGTTAATTATAAATTTTGTCCCAACAAGAACCACGAACAGCCCTCTGCATGTGGACAAATTATGCAAGAACATGTGACTATGACAGCAACATGATCAGACTAGATGAAGCCTAACCCTGGGATAATCTCCCTGCACTCAGAAGCACTTCACACGTTCCACTCTTCCTGACAGCAAGATAAAGAACAACAAAACAAAACCAAAACACACCTTAAGGAGGTTCTTGACCATCAACCCGTAATTCTGCAAATATTTACTATTCATGGCAGCCAGGTAAAGCACAGACTACTACGGGATCGAGATGATGTTCTAACTGTGGAATTACCTGGAGCTCCTGTCAGGCCAACAGTAACATTTAACTGAACTCTCTTCCACCCACTCTCCCTAACTGAAAGGTATGTCATTTTATAAAGCATTTCTAAAAAATCTAGTGCTTATATGTCTACTTAGGCATCAAGACCAATGTTTTATATATACATATATACGCACACGCAAAAATTTATAATAATGTAGGGATTCTTTTTTTTTTTTTAATCTCGACAGTAAATTTCTATGTGATACTCAACTCCTCTAAATCTTTCAAAATTATATTTTTTGAATACGTTGAAATAGAGTGACAGCCCTTGCTTGAATGAGTAACAGTACAGATAAACTTTAGGCATCTATACTTGAAATACACATCATGGGGAACAGTCTTTCTCATTTATAGATATGCCCACTCCTCCCCAGTCCGAAAAAGTGGGTGAGAAAAATTGTGTACGCTCATGTCTTTTGTGGTAACCTAGGAACCCTCTCCTTTTTTTTTCCCCACAAGCTCTACCTTCACACCCATCTTCCATATTGCTAGCCCTCCAGAGGAATTGCAGTATGTCTCTGTAGGATTTTGTTTTCCTACCCGATGCAGAGGAGTTCAGGTTATTTTCAGTCTTCGGAAGCTTACAAACAGGATCAAACAGGAACCCGGTCATCAGCAAGAGGAAGGCTAGAAAAATAAAAGCAAATGCATATCAACAATTTTATTTTAAAAAGAAAATGCATCCAAAACATGAAACAAAAGCCTGGGCTCTGCTAGACTTCCCCCTCCTCATTCCTTTTTGTTTAGTTTGTGAGCTCTTTTTTGCAGAACAGAGACTGGTGTAAATTAATGTGTGACCCAAAATATATCACATGTAAAAGCTGCCACAGAAATATGTAATAGCAAAAGGGGAAAAAAAAAAAAAGAAAGAAAACTAGACATTATTAGAACTCAATTGGCACCTGTTCTCATGATAAATCAATACGAAGCTCAAACTAGGAGGAAGACAGAACTACATATTCCTGTTCTTCTGAAGTGTTTAAACACCTAACCAACACTTGCTGATTCTGTTTTTATATCACCAGTATAAGATGCCTGCATGATTAGACTGTTTTGCATGGTTAGCGATGCAAGGATGAGACTGGGAGCTCAAAGTCCTCTGCATTTGCCTTTACTTTGAGCTGTCACTCAGTGGCTAGGAGGTTATTCACACACTGTGGGTTACTCACACACTATGGGTTTCTGAGTCACACTTGAGCTTCCTGAGATGGCATCTTCCCCAAGTGCGACTGAAAGCCCAACACTTCAACCACTAAAGCTGGGTAGTGTGACATCCCAAACCCCACCTCATCCCCACCTCAGATGCGCAGTGCACCCCAGATGACTCCAAGCACCTGCCGTAGCTGTGGCTGCTTCTGTTTTATTCTCAGTTTGTTCAAGGTGGAAGAAAGGACACAGACCTCCCAAGGGCACATCAGAACAGGGGTTTGAAAATAGAGACTACTTGGAACTGCTGCTATTTAACCAGATGACAAGAACACATTCACATCAGCCTCTCTGAGACCATCTTTGCGACCAAAAGCATTCACATGACCAAGTCCACCCCACGTACCACCTCAGGAGGCCAGGGCAGGGCAGTCAGGGCTTGCATTCTGAAGCCATCTTATAATTATGTATTAATATCAATCTAGTCTAACTGAAAGAGCAGTTTTGGAATAAAAAACATTGATGAATAAAGTTTAAAAAAAAGGAAAAAAAAACAAACGTCCAGAAACCCACAACCAAATTGTGAAGTCAGTAACCATATCTAAACCCAAGCACTTTCTTCTCTATTGTTTTAAATGCATGTAATTACTTTGCCAACCCTACAGCTCCAATGGCACTCAGGGAACACAAGAGGCACCAACGGTAGATTAGTGGAAGAGGTTTCAAAAGATTCCTTGTTCAGTGCTGACTTCTCCACGCAGGAAGACTTTCTGAAGATAAACCTCCATTTCCTATTTTGTTTATGAGCAGTCAGGTGAGCAAAACAAAAATGTTTTCTCAATGTTTTATGTTTTCTCAATGTTTTGCACAGAAGTTTCCTCAAACATGAATTTTGCTCTTGGTCAGATGAGTACCTCTATGGGCTTTTCAAATAAATTATATTAAAGAAGAGGGAGAAAAAAAAAATCAGTCCTCAGTGAAGATAAGTCAGCAAAATTTTCTTTGAAAATAAATAAATATATATATTAAAAAAAAAAAAAAACCCACGAAGGATCTGCAGGACCTACCAGATAGCAGGCCCTACCAGCACCTCAAAGTACCAAAAAGTAGGCCTAAGCACCTCAGCAGGCACAGCTATGACAAAAAACCAAGCAGTAATAACAACTACCACCACTTTAACTGTAGAAACAGTAATAATGTCCTGAGCTAGAATTTCAGATACAGCCAGGTTAGTTGATAACAGTGTGGGTCCCCCATTTTTTTCCACACAATGCACTTAAGAATATTCTACTTGTTAATTTTATCTATGTAAATATTTCTAGTTTTATCAAAAACCCATACTTCAAAGGGGTTATTTTATGACTGTTCAAAAAGAGAAAGTAAAACTGAGGCTAATGACAGGCTGTGAGCCTTGATGTACAGCCAAAGAGTTTCTACAGGACCAGAGCTGGGGATATCTGTATGGGAAAGGACCCTTTGTGGGGGGGAAAAAACCCACAAACTTGGAATAAGCCAATAAGATCAATTTAAGTAATAATAAAAATCTGTTCATAGTGGTAAAAATACCATCTAATTATAGCAGTTTATTAACAAGAAGACGATGCAGTCCCCAAATGCTTACAGAGATTTCAGAAACTTTGGTTGTTGATTATGGTTCTGAGTGGAGTGACAAAACCAGCAAAAAGAGGATCTGTCACCATACAGAGAAAGCTATGTCCTACTCTGCAATTAATTTTCATTTCACTGTAACTGTGGTTTCCGTAGGACACATCCAGGAAGATTTATACTTCCAACCATTCCCTTTGACTTTCTCTCTGTTTCCATAACACGTCTGACTGTACCTTTGTTTCTGCAGCACGGTTTGGGGACTGTTATCTGGGATGACTGCAAGAGCAGCATTCCAGAAAGAGGCAAGAGCTCTGTGCACATGAGTTAAATGCACCAAGAAACACAAACAGGAGACACAAGAACTGTCCTGGTACAAGGGAAAACTGTTGGCATGAAGAAAACTAGAACAGAAGCACACATTCTCAACAAAGTCTTCTGCCATGGTTTTACAGTGTACTATATTATATACTCTGTAATATATCCTATACTATGTTTTATTTTCCATATTATGTACTATTCATTTTTAGCAAAAAACAACAACAAAAAACAACAACTGTTCCTGAACTTGGATAGTGATGAAAACAACAGACTTGACACAGCCTTCAAGGCTTGTGCCTCCAAGCCCAACCTCAAGAGATGCAGCTGGCAGATTTCTGTGTCCTGTTCACCTCCTTGCAGCTTTACTGAAGCCATCAGGAAGATGCCACTGAAGAACCAATGTTGTGGTGGCTTTCCTGCAATGATGACCCTAGCTTGTGATAGGTCTTTAGGAAGCAGATAGAGCAAAGATCTCTGATCTGCCCTTTTCCCAGCACAAGATAACAGCAGGAGTTTCCGAAAGCAGGAGCGGGAGGCAGGCAGTCCTACACTGATAACGGGTGGGATCTCATCTTATGTACCGTACCCTCATCTACATAGTCAGTCTGGTTATCTCATCATCTAACAGAGAACTTCAGAAATAAAATACTGCCATCACAGACACTACTGGATATTACTCAGGGGTAAAAAAATCAAATGTCCAGCCCATCACACAAAGGCACAGAAGATACAACCAATTACAGTTACTGTGACTCACTTCTCTCCAAGTTTCACCTGTGGGGTGGATAAACCTGCTTCCAGTTATGCATGGTGTAGCACACTACAGAGAGCAGAACAAGAGAAACACAGGGGCTTTAGCATGTACTTTCATTTTCACATGAACTTCCTGAGGTTGAAATCTATTAGGGGAGAAGCACAAGATTTTTGCTACAGCTCCTGAGCAACCTTTTAGCAAACAAGGGCTTCGGTATCTTGAGTTATAATCTGGCAAATTCTAGTGATGCAAACGTGGAAGAATCATAGGCTGACTTCAGTCACTGTACCTACTCCAAACCAAAATGGTCAAAACTGGTTTAAGTAGAGTGAGTTTGTGGGTTGTTTTTGTGTTTGCGTGTTGATGGTGGTTTATTTTTTCCCAGGTTTTGTTATTATTTTTCTTAAGTTACATTTCTGTTAGAAAAATACCACCAGCAAGCTTGTGCAACATTACCTCCTCAGTACCTACTACCTGTTACCTGTTCGTACAGCTGAGGAATAAGAGAAGTCTAGAGGGGTGTTTTTTTGTTTTGTTTTGTTTTGAATCTATTTGCCAACCAGAGTCATTTATCCCCTATTAGATAAAGTATAATAGACTATACCGAAAGGGTCACTGGCCTTCCATTTAATGATATTGCCGGCACCAATCTACATTTTCCCGACAGTGTCCCTCAACACAGAATAAATGGCTGATCTCTTCACAATAACAGCTGATTTCTATTTATTAAGCTAAAAAGGTCACCATTTTCTACGGCTGGGCCGCCCTGCACTATTGATAATTTTATGCATAAACAAATGGCAAATTTGTGCCACATAAATATGCATTAGCAATTACTTTTTCCTCGGGCAACGCTCGCCGCATGCAAATGTGTCCCTCACAGGGCCTGGTGGCTTTTGTTTTAGCTCTTGAGAAGCTAAACAAAAGAGCACAATAAACAGTTTAAAAATTGCCAATCAATAGGAGATGTAAATGCAAAGGTAAATGGCAAGAAACTTGCCCGAACAAATGAAACTAAACTAAAAAAAAAAATATCATGAGGGAAAAAAAATAATCAGGAATGTGTTCCTGACACACTCAGTATCTTCAACTTTTCATTTTCATTTTATCTCTTTTCTTTTTGCTCTAGAGATGGCTAGGATACTCTTTGCTCTGCAACAGTCAGACTGGTCCTCATGGAGACACCAGATGGGACTGCACACAATATAGGCACAAGTCAAGCAAGCTTTAGGCAACACACGTCCAAAGGAAGGAGGCAAAAGAAATAGTAAATCTGAGAAAAGTCCGAGTGGCCCATTGGTTTAGCTTTCTGTGAGTTTACATTTCCACAGATGATTTTTTAAAAGCTACATATGAAAGAATCACCAAGAAAACATATCCTGCAAACATTAATTTGTGATTTTTCTACTGGAAGTGCCCTGAAAATACCAAATTATCAGTGCCTACATACAGTTGTCTGTAGTAGCAGCCTAATGAATGTTGTCACTTGAGAAAGTTGAACTACATATAATTTTCTTTACCCTTAGGATAGAAAGCTTGATTTTCCCTTGTCTTATCGTTGGACTACTCATTTCAGACAGCAAACCATGGTTGCATATAAGATGTGGGATAATGGAAAAATCAGACCCAGGCACTAAATTGGTATGAACGTGGAAACCAAAACCGACAATTTTAGGAGAACTGATGATTGCTTTGAATTTTCCCCTTCAACAGAGAAGCTTCAGTGCTTCCGAGAACCAAATGTGACACATACCGTGATTATTATCGTTTGTAGACAGGCTATTACACACGGACAAAGAAACCAGTTCAGTAATCCAGTAACAACACGTTGTGTGACAACACAAGCTAAGGACAGCTGCTTGACCCACTGAAGTGACCAGCTCTCTTTTTACATTACTTTCTGAGGCAGTAACTCTGCTTTTCACAGCTAGGATTGGGAAATGAAGAGAGGCATGAAATACAGTAAATAAAGTTGTACTTCATCCTACAAACATTTATGACAAACTTAAAACACAGGAGCTTATCTTTTAGTGAAAACTAATTATTTCAACAGAAATTGAAGAGATTAATCATATGCTTCAAGTGGTTTGCCATATAAGGGCCATAATACAACAGTATAAACCATGTATAGACATTTCGAAGATACTAGCATCCAATGTTTTTAATACATATTTTAATGAAGGGGAATGTTATTGTTGACATAAAAATTCAGCAACTTTCCTAAATTTTTCCCTACCCAATCACTTCCATAGAATAAAAACTTCTGTAAAATCAGTCCTATGACTTATGCAAATCAATTAACTGACAAATGTATTTTTTCCAATTAACTGAGATAACTTCTTGCTTTTCACTCTGCTTGTTTTGTGGCTCACATGGTTTTATAACAGCTCTTTAGACTAGAATTTTTTATTCTGATAGAAACAGATGCAGGTCATAGCAACAATAGTACCAGTAATTGGTTTTAACCATGCTCATTCCAAGAGCTCTCCTGCAAATGGTCAAGTATGGGTGAAGCTACATCAAGCACAGGATGAAATATGTCCTCACAAAACAAAAGTCCTCATTTTAGGCTTTTAGCCAACAGCACTCCCACATCAAAAACAACCTTCAGCCACAAATCTGTACATTTCAGTTTCTCTAAATTACAACTGATAATTATTAAAACATGGTAAACTGTGAGATACATAAAATCTCCATGCCATCAATCCTCTTCTGCTCTATTTTTTTCTATTAGCATACACAGAAAGTGAATATTGACAGCACCTCCTGCTTTAGGTAAGCAAGCCAAGGTAGATTTCCAGCAGCTGCACACCCTTATCAGACAGCATCCTCAGCTAAGTCACAGCTGCTCTCAGCAACCAGCCTTGGAGCTGCTGGGCAGCTTCTACTTAAACAGACCCTTGCAGTCAAGGGGTATCCACCTGACCATGTACACACTGCAAATACCAAAGACTTCAGAAATAACACGCTGCAGAAATTTGCATAGCTTTTTGTAAACTTAAATGTGATTGAAAGACCCACAATTATATACAGCCTTCTCCTAAGGTCGACAACAGAGTAAAAAAAGGCATGAGCAGATATGCAAAAGCAAGATCAAATAAATTGTTTAAATGTCACTGCAAAGGTAGTTCTCACGAATGTCTCTGTGGCCAGCCTGTTGCCATTAACACAGTTAGAAAATCTGTAATAGGAAAAAAATTATTACTACATAGACTATTACTGCATAGAGACGCTGCTACAGAATTGAAATGAAAAGATGTAGCTCAATCTGTTAATGCCCATCCCACATGTGTGAATATGATGAATAGCAGAGAATGACTACTAAATCTTTGTTAACAAGTGTATTTAAAGTAGTATAGATGGATCTTTCTGTATTGGACTGTGTCTTGCGCTCTGATGAGGGTACCCATGTTAATCCCCAAACCCACTATCATCAAAACAAAATGTGCAGAACAGATAGGGAGAGATGGCCAATTTGTCCAACACGGGTAGAGTTGTTGCGAGAAGCGCGTAGCTCAAGAGGATGAGGTGGGTATAGAGAAGTTACTTTGTCAAAAATCAAGCCCTCTCTCTCTCTCTCCCCCCCACTGAGCTCAGCTTCTACTCTTCTTTTCTAATCCCCATTTTCAATAAATAAAAAAAAAAAATTGTCCATAATGTCTAAATTGTCTCATTACAAAAAAAAAAAAAAGAAGAAGAAGAAAAAGAAAGAAGCACTCACGTAACTGCAATCTTCGTAGAAGCATGCTTTTAATATCAGGGATTTCATTTTTTTCTCTGTTTTGTTTACAGCTTTCCTGAAAAGCTTCAAAACTGAAACTTTCTGATAAAAGTATCCCATCTTTTATGCGATTCCAAATGCAAGAATAATTTCCTTTAAGAACTGTAATGCTAAACAGAGCTGTCACTGATAGCGTCTTGAAACTCACTTTATATATTTTTACATGCTATACCCTTGAGAAAAGACAGCTGGACAATAATGCAGTGATGGCACACCAGTATGATAGGCTCAATTATTTCCATGATGCAATAGATAGCATGTATTATTAGATAATTAAGTATGTGCACACCTACTAACCTACGAGGACCCTCAAAATACAAGTTACTGATTAATCTCACCTTTTTTTCCCCAGACTAAGTACTAACAAGCTGTATTCTTCTAACAGAGCTTCACCCCTCCTCTTCGATTCTCTGTGCTTCTCCTTTCATTTGATTGCTTTCAGTTGTTTTGAATTGAGAGCCATCAAAAATTGCCAGCAAGAATTTAACATGAATTAGTATCAGAAAATTAGTGTTTTTCTTAATTAACAGAAATACAATGTTTTTGTTCTCCCTATCTCCTCCTTCCTCTCCCCCTCGTCAACAATAACCCAAACCAAAACTCTGCAATCAATCTAGCATCTGAAAAGCAAGCTGGATTTCTCTTTCCTGCCTTTTCGCTACCAGTAATAACTCCATGATTAAGACTCAGCTGACAGTTCTCCTGGCACAGAAGCTGAGAAAAATCCAGCTCACTCCTCCAGTAGCTGAGGTGGTGAGCATGGTGAGGAGGGAACAGCTGGGGAGGGACAACTTTCACAAAGGGAGACAACATATCTGACCTGAAATCCTCAGTAAGAAACGCTCCCTGTCAAAGCTACAAAAGCACCCACTATGGGCAACTACAGACTCTCCGCAGATAACAGATTTAAGTATTCTACTGAAAATAGTAAGAAAAATGCTGAAGGTTTCCATATGAACCCAGCAGAATTGACCAAATGTATCCATCTGTTCGCTTTCATATAAGCAATATGTATGCTGCCAGTATTGGACCTCATCTAGGGCAGGGCCCTGGGACTTAAATTACATCTGCCACTTCCCCAGTTTACAGCAGCCTCATCAGCAAAGCATGAATTTTTTTTAAAGCTTCAAAATAGCATCCTGAGGAAACGTAAGAAAATGACTGTTTCTACATTTCCTCCCTTTTCTACCTGATGACTTTGCCTCAGTACCTAATATTAATATCAAATGTGATGTTCTGAGCTGAGAAACATGGAAGCACTTCAAGAAAGCCTTTTAGTGTCTCATTTCCATCTCCTTAGCTCAGAAGGGACTATTTCATAAGCAAATTTGAACACCTTCAAGCAACTCATGATGAGAGTGTCCAGAATCAAATTAGTTACCTCGCCTCTATTAAAGCTGGCAAAGTAGCAAATCCTCATCCTTTCTCACAGTATATAATCACCAACACAACAGACTGACTAGAACCTCCAAATACGGCTGCACTGCACACCCTCAAAACTTGAATTATAGGGGTTTAATATGAATTATTTTGAAAACTGATACCGCTGATAATGTTGCTACATTTTGGCTTATTTCAGAAGCAACCATGAAAATCTGCTTCCTTGAATGCAAAGCAGTATTTCTTACTTCAGCAGCTGTGGTGCATGCAGCCAGTCAGCCCAACTAGATCCATAGTACAACATAAAGTAAAATCTGGAGTAATTCATTATGTCTCTATGATTGTCCTCACTGTAAAAGCCCTGTGATGTGGTTTGCATTTCTCTCCAAACACCTGTTCTAAGTATCAGCAGGAAGCATACTGCGACTTGATCTAAGCTTTACTATCATCTCAACAGAAACGCCCCACTCCTACATCGGGATATCCTAATAAAATACATATTTTATAGATAATAAACGTAGCAGCTAATACCACGACAGTGAGTATTCAAATTAAAAATCTGAATTCCCATGGCTAGATGCAGTACCATTTATGACTTGAGACGCATGCCTTTTCCTAGGTTGCCCTGGCTGCCAAATGATGTAGTTCACACCACTGTTTACAGCACCGCTGTCCTTGAAATTTTTCTCATCAATATGACATTTTCAAGACATGCCCTTTGCTATCGCCCACCTGAATGATTTGTAAGTCTCAGGAAGACAAAGCTCTCAGTTTGCACATCTGCAGAAAAGATCTGCTGAAAATCAGCATTAATAGATGCATGAGCCTGTTACACTGGGCATCGATCCCTGTCACGCCAGCCAAACTGTTTCATCCCAAAGGCTTCACAAGCCTTTCCTCCAAATGCTCTTTCCAGCAAGTTCCCAGATGTTAGCACTAGACCAGCACTAGGAAGAGGGAAACTTCATGTCCCACTGCTTGATTCCAAGTAGTAAAGACAGATGAAGCAATCTGACTTGATGAAAAGACCTAAAGCTCACACACACAAAAGAAAAAAAAAATATTGAGAAAAAGGGAGTAATGTGGTCAGCTGGAGCTGAGGAGCACAGGTGAAGAAGAAGAAAGCTAATTCGGTGTGTGTCGCAGAATGGGTCGACACTGCCAGGGTACTCTAAGCCCAGAGTCTGGGGTACATGTTGGATTTGTGGCCAGCACACTCCATTTTCTGCTGGGCAAAACTACTAAGAGAAGCATCTCTTGGTGGCGATGCTTGCAGCAGAAACAGCCTAGTAGCAGCAATTACTCCACCAGCTCAAGTGGCAGAGCTCTCTATTGAGTATCTGTAAGTAACAGCTCTGTGATGACCTCAGTCAAGGGAAAGGGCAGTGGACCTTATTTCCCAGTTTTACATTACAAAAATATTCTTGTTAAAAAAAAAAAGGCTAAATAAAAGTGAACATTCAACAGTTGCAAAATACTAGACTTAAGATCGTACAATCATTCCTAATTTACTCATAAAAAGGATGGGCTTTCAGTCTTTGTGCATAAGCATCGCAGTACTCTCTAATTACACAATCACATTCCAATTTTTTCCAAATGGATATCACCCAAGAAGAGCCAGCTCTAGGAATGAACATGAATTGAATACTTAAAGTTGCCTGCTAGACCATTAACTCATTAATTTTAGGTACAGGAAAGTGAGAATTGAAGAGAGCAGAGATTCACAAGCTAAATGAGGACAATTTCGCAGGAAACCAAAACCTCTGCAGGAAGCCCGTAGTCATACATACCCCACTTTCTGACCTAATGCACCCAAACATATACTTGTAGACAGTGTTTTCTAGAGTAAATTGATGCAGACAGTTACAATGCAGTGAAAAAAAAACACTTCAAAAATTCAGATCTGGCCCAGACGTGATTAGCTTCCACTCTACATCCAATGGAGGCTGAGTGGCAGGATGAATTCTGCTCAAACAAAACAGTTTTGTGTATACACCGATAGAACAGAGGCCTAGAATCAGAGAATATCACAGGCAGGTAGGGACCCACCAAGTCCACTTCCTAGCTGTTCACAGGACCACCAAAAATTCAAAACTTGTGTTTGAAAGTGCTGTCCAAACGCCCCTTGAAAATTCCATCAGCTTGGGGCCTTGCCCACCGCCCTGTGCTGCAGCCCCTGTCCCTGACCCCCAGCTGCCCTCCCCTGACATCTCCATGCCGTTCCCTGGGGCCCTGTCGCTGTCACACAGCAGAGCTCAGCGCTGCCCCTCCGCTCCCTGTGAGGAGCTGCAGCCGCCATCAGGCCTGCCCTCAGCTCCTCTGCTCTGAGCACTCCAAGAGAACTTCACCTCCAGCAAGGATTCTTTTCTACTTAGAACCTCCTCCTGTGCCTGTATCTCCATGGCATCAAATCACCATGCTGAAAACTCAGTCCCTCCAAGAGCCTGCCATCTATTCTATAGAATTGCCAGGCCAGCTCAGTCTCTGGCTTGCCTCGTAGCTCTTGCTATGTGGGACATAGAGCAGTTCAGCTTCAGAAAATGCTTTCTTTCACTGTTTCTCCAGGCCAAGTGGGAAGGACACTTTTCCAAGGTGTGTGGGTTCAAACAATTTCAGGTGGTGGGGGAAGCCTGCTGACAAATTAGAATATACGTAAGTTGCTCCAAAAGTAATGCCTCCTATTTATTTCAACAGAAGCTACAACAAAAAGTACAGAAACACTGTTTGATAGAGCAAATTCTCGCCTACAAATCACGATTTTGCGACACAGTCACCACCATTAGCTATGTGCTTTGCTAGCGAAAAACAACAGCCTGTTCATGCAAGCCATGCTCAGAAAAATCTTCACAACTGTGAGGAACATGGCTTGTTTTTCATGTTGTTGTAAATGCACCAATCGTTGCCTCACTGTGCTCACATGAACTGTTTGCACTCTGCAAAGTTCAGCAAGTGTCAATGAATGTCTGTGGGCGCTATTTTTTCTGCATGGAGGAATTCAATGACACACCTTTGCTTCATGCACTTCCCGCTTCACGTAGGAAGGTTCAACCACCACTGCCATACCACCAGCAGCCTCTTCTGACATGGGCCAACATCATAAAATAGGAGGCATTACTTTCAGAACAGGCCTCATACATTAAAACAGACTAAGGTTGTCCACAGATTAAGAAATGAACTGGATTGCCGCCAGGGTTTAGGTCCATTGTAGCCAACTACATAGAACCCGAGCTAATTGCGAAGTTTTTATCCTCCCATGTGTAAAAAGGATCCAGTACCTCCAAGATAGATACTGTGAAAACCAATCAGTATCTATATAACATTCAGGTAACACATTGATAAAAATCACAGAGGAATACTTTAGGAAGTTAGCAATTTTCACTTGTATTTATTATAAGCATTATATTATGGAATAGCTGTTTTAAAGACAGGGTTTGAATGTGAGCAGAATATGCCTGCCACAGGGCCACGTGAACAATAACGATTAAAACAATATTGAATACCTTCTTATGTCAGCACCATCATTTCAGTGGTCTGATATGAGATCATGTAATTAAAGACTATCATAATGCATATACACAAAGGGGCTGAATTAAGGTTGTGCAGGCAAATCTAATTCTGGCATTTCCCATGCTTTGAGTGCCTGACTTCACAATCTTAGTGTTCATTTAACAGTTTCTGTATGTAATACCATACATTATACACGTGTCAGTAACATCTTTCCTATTGCTGCATACTCTGATTCTGAAGGGTATGTTTACACACATATGAACATACATACGTACTGCTAAAACAGAATATTATGCCATCATGTTTCACCCCTTTCCCTCTTCTCCTTGTGCAAAATATTCTTGCCATTATACTTCCCAACACCCAGAATAAGCTGCAAAAGTTGCCAGCAGTTAAAATGTTCTTTTAAGTACACAGAGTATGTGTCAACACCTCCAGCTTCTTACCCGCTGGTAAGAAACATTTTAAATAGCATCTACTGTGTATGAGCCATTTGTGGATTGGAGCACACGTGCACAAATACGTGGTGCTTCTGCACTGGGCCCTGAACAGAGGCTGTCCTGTTAGTAAGAGCTTGAGGGATGATCACTTCTTGGCTTTTTAAGAAGGTGGGACTAGAGCAGATATTGCTTTTGACTTTGTCCTACGCACGTGCCAGAGATGACTTTGGCTTCTAGGGCTGTGACATAAGACTTTCCATCGGCGTTAGGGAACTCTTAACTTGCTAACGTGGCTTTCACTCCTGATTTCAATATTTTTTCTGCTTATTGAGCAGAATCCTCATTCCAGCCCTTACAGATCTTGAAGAAAGAGCAACATTAAGAACTTTGCCATACATGCTCTGACAATGACTGTTTTGCCTACCAAGTGCTGGTCAGACACTGGCAAGTATTTACTCAGCTATGGGATTTTCCACCTTTACATTTTATGTGCTTCTAATTCTCACAGTAGTGATTCCAACCAGGATCCTGGTGACGAGTATATAGTTTTGCCAAGAAAGCCCAGAGAAAGATGCCTCAGTCTCAGTCAGGAGATTTATGCTAACTCAGTAAATACCCATCATTTATTCTCCAGTTGCTGCCCATTGCTTTACAACACTGTCACCCACTATGTAAATGCATCTTCTGCAAGTGTCAATCTGCCTGGGGGTCGCGAGGCCCTACAGAGGGATGGGATGAGGTTCAACAAGACCAAATGCCAGGTCCTGCACTTCGGCCACAACAATCCCAGGCAACGCCACAGGCTTGGAGCAGAGTGACTGGAAGACTCTTTAGAGGAAATGGACCTGGGGGTATTGATTGATGCTCGGCTGAACATTAGCCAGCAGTGTGCCCAGGTGGCCAAGAAGGCCAATGGCATCCTGGCTTGCATCAGCAATGGTGTTGCCTCAAGAACAGAAAAGTGATTGTTCCCCTGTACTCAGCTGTGGTGAGGCCGCACCTCGAGTACTGCGTCCAGTTTTCGGCCCCACACTGCAAGAAAGACATTGAAGCCCTGGAGTGGGTTCAAAAGGCAACAAAGCCAGTGAGGGGTCTGGAGCACAGGGCTTATGAGGAATGGCAGAAGGAGCTGGGGTTCAGTCTGGAGAAGAGGAGGCTCAGGGGAGACCTTACTGCTCTCTGTAACTACTTGAAGGGAGGCTGTAGTGAGCTGG
The DNA here is from genome assembly GCF_019238085.1 of Lagopus leucura. Lineage (NCBI taxonomy): Eukaryota > Metazoa > Chordata > Aves > Galliformes > Phasianidae > Lagopus > Lagopus leucura. The sequence continues at coordinate 27,676,299 of NW_024962335.1, read as the reverse complement.
ATTCAGCCTCTTCTCTCATGTAACTGGTGACAGGACTAGAGGGAATGGCTTCAAGCTGCACCAGGAGAGATTCAGGCTGCACGTTAGGAAATGCTACTTTTCTGAAAGAGCGGTCAGGCACTGGAATGGGCTGCCCAGGGAGGTGGTGGAGCCACTGACCCTGGAGGTGATCAAGGAACGTTTGGATTTTGTGTTGAGGGACATGGTTTAGTGAGAACTATTGGTGATAGGTGGATGGTTAGACTGGATGATCTTGTAGGTCTTTTCCAACCTTGGTGTTTCTGTGATCTTTAAAACAACAACAAAAAATAACATGCACAGACAAATAACACCTAAGCCTACAATACATAACCTTGAAAGCCAACTACACGCTGTGCAGTGTTACGCTGTATACGCACTGGCAAACCACTCTCAACCAGAGGTTCTCAGATACTTTCACTAGAGTCATGTCACAAAATGCATAATTTGCTTAAACTTTAACGTACGTGTTCTGATGCGTGATAAAAACAGTATTTTCAGACCTCATAAGGCAGGCGAGCATGCCCTCAATGACAGGAGGAAAAAAAAAAAACAAACCAAAAAACACACTGGTTTGTACTAATGACAGCCACAATGAACTCCAGGATTGAAATAATGGCAACTTCCTAATGCTCAGTTTCATAAAAACAATGCCACACATTCCCAGACACTAAAACCACCTTGAATCTAAGCATCCTGTCTCACACAGTTAACAGTCTAGATCCTTTCCTCCTCTTCGCACCAGTTCTCTCTCTTGATTTCATAGAATGCAACCTACAGTTGTCCCAGAATTTCAGAAAGTGATAATTTTCTGTAGAGGTAGTTTATCTGACATTGGGCTTATAGCATAGGAGGGCACTTGTATCTTCTAATCATCCTCTCCATCTGTTCACTATAAGCAATGTTGATCTTCAAATTACACAACCTACACAATCCTGAAAGAGTCTTTTACTTTCCGGTAGGACAATCTGCTCCTTCCCTTTCCCCATTTATTGCAATCTGCAGGATCCTTGCACAGCCGCACATAAGGAGAATGAGAACATATCAATCCACCCTAAATGACCTCGAAAGGCTGAATCAGTTAACAAAAATAGGCAGAAATTGCAGCATTCCAGTAGAATTTACCCATCACCACCTTGAAACGATTTGGAAATTCCTCTCTTTTAAATACAAATCCCACAGGAATACTCTGATTTTCAGTGGTCTCAAAACAGTGCCAAAAAGTTATCAGGTGTCTTCGCTGCTGTGGGGTTTTAAATACTGTTCCTGCAACCTACACTAAACTTCTCTTTCCAACACAGGCTGGTGCTGCTTCACATACATATTCCAGCTCAGCATCTCACCATCTGCAGAAACGATGTGCCAGTTCCCCACCAAAAACATGGTTGCCACAATGCCTTGTTTCCATGCTGCCACCACACATCTCGCCACAGCTCCAGTGTGGCAAATCCCAACCAGCGAGTTGAAGGTGAGACATCAGCAAAATCTGAGATTGCTCACGTATTTTTTATTAACCCTAACATTTTTAAGTCAGTCCTAGAATTATTTTAGGCAAGGCTCTTTTAAATTCTGTACATTTGTATTCTAGTGTTGCATTAGTAGATAGTAGCTCTAAGTAATTTGAGATTGCAGGTATAAACATTCAAGGATATGGGGCACAAGTGCGAAGGAATGTACAGCGATGACCCTAAGTATGCCCCACAGTGGCATGCAGACCTGTAAGCACGGTGCTGACCTTTCCACAGCTCTCATTGTTACATGTTTACCATAAAACACCACACGATTCGTGGCTTCTTCTGTCTCCCAAAAGGAGTTTCCATACACACATCCATGGAGGAAACAAAATTTCCAAGACATACTTGGGCAAGTTTTTCCCAAGCATCGTAAGTAGTGTGATCCTTCCAAAACTGACACAGGGATTAAGTTGTACTTAAGCTGCAGCCCCAGTGTTTGAAGGCTCGAACTCAACAAATACTGTAAGGAGTACGGAACTGACGTTTTCCCTTCAAAATGTTTATTTGTCTGTATTGTTGTTACATATTAGCTCTGCCAGCTAAAGTGCCTACAGATCCTCACAGATTACAACTGAATTTAGTTAGCATCAGATTTGCAAACAAGAAGCAATATAGAACATACACTTCATTATTTCTAGCCTCATATACATAGATGCACTTTATGTATGTGATCAAAGGTGACTAAACCACTCTAGTAACTGCACAAAGCAATTCTAAAAGTATTTAAATCAGTATCAAGACTTTCACTCTTTTGAACTTTGTATTTTCCTCCCCCTATTATTTTTTTTTTTTTTTTTAGTGTCAGGTGGGCTATAATTCATAAATACAGTGGGGTGACAGCACTGACAGCCCAAGTTGCTTTCAGAGGCAGAGATATGGGTACATTACACTTGCAATCATAGTCTAAACAGTAGTGTGCACAATGCAGTAATGGGGAAGAAGCAGAGGGTTGCAGTGAACCTCAACTACAATAGAATGGTTTCCAACACAGCAACCTTTTCAGTCCTTTTCCTGGAAAAAGTTGGTTGTAATTTTAAGATTTTAGGAAAGAATAGAACATCATAAATGGACCCGGGCATGGGAGACACCTCCAAAGGACTAGTCATATTGACTATTTTAACTTTCAAGAGAAAAAAAACAGCTTTCTAGCACAGGCAACAGGAGAGCTGCTTGCTCTGGTGGCTTACAAGCCTTTTGACATCCCATTGCCTTCATGACGCCCACTGCCACGGGCATACTTTGGTGTTTCACACTCAGTGATGCTGCTGACATCTTTGACTCCCACTCAGCTCTTCAGGTGCACTCCAGCCACACTAGGCAGTCTCCACCACCTGAATGAAGCAGAATCATGCAACCAGGATACAAGCTCAGAAATAAGCAGCTTGAATATATAATGTACATATATACACACATATATGCAAAACAGAAGCCAACCAAGGACATTCAGCATATCTTCAGCCATACTGGAATGCATCCATGTGCCAGGGAGGCTGGCAATATGACTGATATCCCAGGTACAAAAGAACAAGGAGGTGAGTTCCAGTGTGTTTTCTAACTCAAGACCCTGGGGGGGAAGGAATTAGCTCAAGGCTGGAACAAATCTCTGGAAATTAATGATAAATCGGATAGAAGGGTCAATGTACTATAAGGGATACATCTAAAGCCATTATTTTAAAACAGCTGATGGCAATAGCTGCTTGGGAGGTAAAAATAAAATGCTGATTTTACAGATATTCAGGGGGTGGGAATTAACATTCTAGGGAAAAAGAGCAGAAAGGATGGCAGGATACAAAGGTGCCCCAAGATTTATTGAAAACCAGAGGGGAAATGTAAGCTGAAGGAAATGAACATTCGGAGCACACAAGACAGACATTGCAAAGCATGCTAATTAGACAGAATTCTAAAGTAGTTTCTTTCTTTAAAAAGAAAAAAAAAAAAAAAAAAAGAGAGGGAAGAAAAAAAAAGGAGCTCCCCAAGAAAACTAAAACTATCATTGAAGTTAAGGTGCACAGAGCAAGCAGCCCTGTGATCCCAGTCACAGCTCAGTCATGATGACTGAACTATTCCCTCCTGCCTTTTTCTCTTTCTGGCTACCACTGGCTAGGTAATAGCTAACTTAATACATCTAGATTTATGATTAAAGAGTACTTAGAGAAGATTGATTTGCCCTGCCCGACAGCCAACATGAATAGCTTAGGAAAAAAAAAAAAAAAAAAAAGAAAAAAAAAAAGGATATAAAGGGTTAGATGTCACATGCTTCACAAGACACAGAAAGGCACAAAAGTGCTGGCCCCAGTGGATATTATTTGAAAAATAAGTCCACCCCCAAACTTCAGATTCCATACTCCTTTGTACCTGAGGCAGGATGATAAAGTGCTATGCAGAGCGGTATCAACACAGATCTCGTCTAAGAAGAAATCCTTGCATGTATAAACAAACGGCCACATCCTCACACGTCCTGCATCCTACATACTTTAAATACATGCACCAGAGCTGAGGAAACTTATGCAGAGCAGGTTAAAACACGTTCAAATGGCACCATACACTATTATTTACTTGTCAAACACCACATTCACTCAAGAGGGCTTGCTTTCAGAGAAGTCAGATAACATTCAAGGTCCAGGCCTAGTTCATAATAAATGGTAGCTAAATGCAACAAGCCACTACATCACTAAGAATAAAAATCTCCTATTCAGCCCTAATCAAGATACATAAGAGATACCAAAACTGGACACCTGAAAGAGGAATTAGTACATTCCCTGAATGCAGACTAAAGAGCTCTCTCACTAGTAGTGCCAGTGTCCAGTATGCCCCCGGCCCTCCTCGCATGACGAGGGCTGTGACAACACCCTGCTGGACTGCCATGCACCATCAAACACTGATCAGAAATGAGGGAAAGATGTCAGGTGCTTGCTGCTAGCCTGCAGCCCCCAAATAAAATCTGGTTCCTCTGTTGACAGGATGGGAAGCTCAGTTTCGCATTTACAGAGTGCTCTGCAGTCTAGTTGTGAACTGAGTACTGTGCTCGGAGCTCCGCAGTGCACTACCTATCATGTCTGCAGCCAGCCAGGGCTTCATCCTCAGCAGCTGTCAACTCGATACTTTCAAGAGCAACAAATTCATTAAAATTGTATAATTATGGCTGAAACTTTCCAAGATATCTAGGGCATTTAATCACGCAGCTAGGATTCAAATTAACAGTCTCAAATACTCCAACCAGTCTTAGAATCCCAGGCTATACACAGATATATTTGTCAAATGTCGCAAATTATTCAGATTATTAAAAAAAAGTCTTATCCTTAAATTACTCTTCTACTTCCAAAATTCAGCTCCCATAGTAACAAAACTTCAAGTGAAAAGAATTCAGAAGAACAAAATTAAAATGAATATATGTAAGCCCTACTGAATCTATCCAAATTAAGCATCTGATTCTTTTCTCAATCGTGGAAGGTGACTGAATATAATGCTGATTTTTTGAGAGAAAGCCAATGTTAAAATGTAGACAATGTCTGGAATCAGTCATTGGTAAATGAAATTGAAACAAAACTTCCAGTAAAAGCCAGCAATACTCATTAGTACCTAACAGCAAACTCATACATACCACAAAGGGACATGACGAGGCACCAATCTCCTTAGTTGGCCAAAAAACACCAGACAGTAGGAAGTAGAAGAAATTTATGATCCCTTCTTCAGATTTTCATTCAAATGATAATTCCAAGCAGATCTCCATTTCCTTGAGCCTTCTCTAACTTTTAACACGGGAACTTCCTGCAATCCCGGTGTACACAACCCTACTTTACAGTCTCCTGAGCATCGGACACTAAACTTATTAGTAGAAAAGCTGGTGGTAGCTCTCACTACTTATTTGCTCTTAAACACAAGTAGAAGTCATTATGCAAAATTTCACATTTGGAAAGATTTAAATGTATCTGAGGCAAGTTGGGATACAACAAACTGGTAGCAGCTCAGGGGTGTGCGAAACATTAGGATAAATACACAATGGAGCTTAATGGGCAGAATGAGGATGAGACTGCTGATGGTACATGGCACATTATCACACACAGCATTTGCAGTTTCTCTCATCATCATCTTCACTGTAGGGCACATGACACGTATGGGATTAAAAAGTGGTTTCTACCTCTCAGATTCTGCTTTTCACAACTCGACAACATAACTAAATTTTACTATGTTGCTTTCATTACTGTTGTCACAATTAATTGTACGCAAACTAGACCGCTTATAGCGGTCATTGTGATATCCCAGTGCTCCTCATGCAGGTTTTTCCCAGTGTAGAACTGGTTGTAGAACTTCATCACTTTCCCTCCCCTTCTTCCTTGGGGAGCCATCATCTTCAACTAAATTTTAAGTGGAAAACCACCAGCTTTTCCTTGCAATCTTATTATCAATTTGCACCTCAGCAAAGGAAGGCTAGAACTCTATTGTTTTGTTAATTGACAATTTGCATCTTTGAAAGGTGTGAGGTATCTTCTTCTTTTGGCAGGTTAGGACTAATTCCGTATGTTAACATATATGTGGGTGCGGGTAAAAACATTTGCCTTTGGAACACAGCTCATTTAAAATGTGCTGCTTTATTATTTGTTTCTGTTAAGTTGCTTTATTTTCTTGGACAAATCTTGTTCAAAAGCTAGCAAGGATCATCCCACCTAAAAAAGGCCTCAAAGGACAGAGTTCCTTTTCCAGTAAGTACTTAAATAAACTAAAAGTTACCTGCAAAGTATCGTAAATGAAAATATAGTTCTACTTTCCAGTTACAAAGAACTACAGACAAAGGAACTGGCAAAAGTTTATCTCCTCCTCTCAAAGGTAGCTGGGTAGATGCAGGTGTCATCTTCATGCTGGCATTCTTTTAGTGAGATACTTCTTGTAAAAGCAAGCATACTTTTAAAGAGTACATATTTTGAAATGATGTAAATCAACTCAGCCAACGGTCACCAGCAAGCTCTACTGATCTGGCTGCTCAATGGCCTGATATGGATCTGATTTTGCCACCTAATTGCAAAAACTGGTCTGAGAGTCAAAACAACTATTTTTAAATCCATACTGATCGGAGATGTGAGGTTTTCAAATTCCAAGTTATGAAGAGGTGGTCAATCTGGTGAACAACAGGAAGGCCTCACCTCTGTCATTAAGGATACATGTAACACCACAACATATGGGTTTGGCAAGTCACTTCTGTTTTGCAATGCAGAACACATTTGCAAAATCCAAGCCACCAAACAAATAGTAACATCCTGAAAAAACAGACAGACAAAAAATGTTCTGAACAACGTTCGACCAAAAAAGGAAAGCAGAAATCCCTGCTAAAATAACAGATAATCACCAAGACAAGCCTTATTGTGACTGTAGTGTATCTAAACACAAAAAATTTAACTAGAGAAATACTGAGCATTGAGAGAAAGCCTCAGTTTAAGTGCCTGTCTTATTATCACATTCACTTAGAGCTGGATGAGCAGAGTGAAAGAGAGGAGAGAAATAATCATAAAATTATGTACTGCCTTCATACACTTGCTAATGCCTCACTTTGCTAATTCTGTAATATCATATTATTTTCTTATTTTAGGACTGACCAGTGATAACTTTACCAACTGTATAATCAAAGAATATTAGGATTTTACAACCACAAAATAAACAAGAGAGTTAGGCAGAGCAGACTACGATAACAAAAGAGAATAAACAGAAGGCTTACCCCTATCCTGGGCTCACTCACAAAACACCAGCAGAGCAGATCTCCAGAAGAGATCCCTCCCTACTGGTAGCCAGCTCTTAAATAGGTCTAGGAGGGGTGCAGCCAGGTTCCACCCCTTCCGGCAGCACAGGAGAATTGCCTTCAGCTGTGCTCCTCTGGCTGACTCATGGCTCGCCTCAGGTGATCAATCAGAGGTTCAGGCCCTGACTCAGCAGCTCCCATACACCAACCAACTTACTATAATGTTTTCAACTGAAGGTTAACAAAAAAAAAAAAAAAAAAAAACAAACAAACAAATAAGATACACCAACCCATGTTAAGATGAAATATGAAACAAATTGAAAATTCTGACAATCAGATCTCTGGCCAAGCCACAGATCTCACAGAGTGAGATCAAAAAGGAAGAGATCATGAGATTTCCATTACTAATCCTTGAGAGATGAGTTCAAGCTTTGATGGCAAAAGTATCTCAAATAATAGGCTTCCATATAGTTTGATTCTGAGAACAATCTAAAACCCTGATCTGCTTTGATTGATTACAACCTGTAGAATCTAGACTGCTCTAAGCTAGTTGTGCTCTCAACTCTGATTTCTCAAGCAATCTGGAAAGCAGGTTAAGATGAATTGGAACCCTGATACTCTGTTAAAACCATATGAAGGAGCAGGAAAGCATTTTATTATCCACATCGGAAAAGAGTTTTTAGTTTTAGAGACTTCTCTCAGCGAGCCGAGACTTGTTATAACACCCACCAGCTGTATGTTTGTGAAGATCAAGGACATTTATGCCTAGCCTGCTAGAAGAAATGCAATCTAATCATTCTAATTTACATATAAAAAGTATGCCCAAAAGTTAAAGGACTGTGTAAATTTGAGCACTGGGTTGTTGTTTAGTGTTTTGTTCAAATTGCCTTGGTTCTGCTAGATCACGGAAAAAAAATTCAAAGTCTCATTATAGTCTTAAGTCAACCATCAAAAACTGAGGTTCTGGGACTGAGGTTGAAAGACCTGAAAACTGACTCCTTCATGAAATTTCTGAAACTTCCTGTTTTCAAATGATAGGAACGACAAAAGCAGTTTCCCATATAATCTTTGGGCAAGAGCACAAAGCCAAACACTGGATTTGGACCTGGACTCCACCACAGCATCAGGATTTGATGCTGTCTTACTTTCTCAATTTCCAAATAAAGAAAGCTTAGAAAGCAGTTAAATATTGAAATCTGCCTGAAATCTATTTAAAAAAAAATAATGAAAGAAAGTAAAATGGTATGTAATGGAGGTCTTTAACAGATAGGCCCATGGACAGATCCAAGCAAACCATCTTGACAAAAAGACTTGCACATTTGGCAGCCTCATTTGACACTGAATATTGGTAAGAAATTGAGGGACTTTTTAAAGTCAAATTGGCTCACCCGTCCCTTTCAGATGGGTAAGCAGCACAAGATATACACCAAACAGCCTGAAATTATGCATGAACAACCTTTACTACATAAGACAGAACTGAAAAATTGTTGTGGTTTTGAGCCTGTGAACATAAATTAAGAGGCCCAAAAGCTATTTTACCAGATGTTCAACTTGATAACGACAATATTTTCCTGTTTGAGGCCTGGATGATCAGGGATAGCTTTGCTTTGGGTTTGACCTAAATTTATCTACGTGTTGCAGCAACTTGGGAAGTTTCACATACACATGCTGAATTATCTCACCTATTCTCTGTGCGATAGCCTGACAAAAAAGAGGAAAAACTCAACTGAATATGGCACTCAGGCTGGTGGCATTCTCTACCATGGACAGTGCAACAAAAATTGAACGCCTTTTGCCAAAGTTCTGTTGCAGGAATTCTACAATAAACACCTTATGCACCACAACAACAAATGAATATAGTAGACAATGCTGTAAGGCATACAGATAACAGACTGTACCTATCTACAAAGGCACAGTGGTCATAATTTTATAAGACACGTCATGAAGTCTTTCAAATACTCCACAGATCATTCATGACCTCCAGTGGGCCATCTAAGTATCTGAGAATACATTTTTTTACTCAAAAGCTAAAGGACAGGCAAGAAACAGAAAAAAATAAATCTAATCATAACCTGATGAATACACCTCCCACCCCTCCATCCTCTGCAAAAATGTCAGACATCTATCACTCTTTTTTCTTTTCCAGACTAACAATTCAAGTGAATTTTTGATCCTCTATAACATATTCCATGACCCATTCCAGCTCAAGGACCCCAGACTTCTTCTTGCACAGGCATGAAGCTGCTCAGTAGGTAGTTCCTGAGGACACAACCTCAGCAAACCTCATTTGGCCTGGGTCAAATAGGCACAGCTGGCCTGATCCCTCTACTGGAGGAGTCTCCATAGTCTTCTGAAAGGTGAAATTCTGATTTCCTCTCTGAAATGCAGCAATAGATTTCTAACAATTTCACTATGTCAAGAACTTAAAAAAAAAAATAGATCAAAAGATCAAATTTACTAAAAGTCATAGATTTTTAAGTGGAGTGTTTTAGAAGTATCAGTGTGGTGACAGATCAGTGGCAGAAGCAGCACTTGGCTGGAGGAGCACAAGCTTACTGCAGCGGTAACTCCCTCTCTCGTGCACATTTCATACTAGAGCAATACACTGATCTTCCTGACAACACTGTAATGACAATAACCAGGAGTGCAGGACTTCACTCTTCTGTCATGGCATATTTGAATTCAGTAAGAGGAAAAAGATAGAAGATGCAAACAGAAGAGCCACAGGAGTTTGAATACTCTGCTGCGCTGTCAGCACTGCACTGATTTTAAATCAAGGCAACTTTGTACAACAGCTCTGTTCTGCTGCTTCTACTCCCAGTCCATGCCAGACAACCAGCATCCATCATGACGCCCAGTGGAATGAGGCATTGTCCAGATTTGACAGAACGAGCTTAGAACAGTACTGGGACAATCAGAGCGGTGGGTTTGGTTATTTTTCCCATTCACATTTTGTTCTGTGAATAACTCAGTAAAACCTTACTCTGACTATATCCCCTGCTAGAAATATTAACTTTTGCTGGCTTCAAAACAGCTTGTCAAAGCCAGTGGAAGCGCCTGCCAGAACATCACTTCCATCACTTCCTCTCAGAAGTGCATCAGTGTCCTGTTATTTAGTTTTCAGCTATTTTATGATATCCATGACCCATGTGTTTAAGTTAATTTTTTGCCAAACTCAGCATCGGGAAATTTTCAGTCTGTTCTTCTGATACATTCCCCACTTTAACTTCATCCTATTGTGTCCCAATTGCAGCCTAAGAATAGAAGCATTGCCACACATGCAGGGATTTATTACCCTGCTTCTGCTTCAGAGAAAGATGCAAAGAACCTTGTGCTAAACAGCTGAGTGTTTCTCTCACAGGTCAGTCAGAACATCAAAATCCCACGTGGTTCTGGGATGGATGGGCTTGAGGCAGACACCCCATTTTAAATAGGGTGTACCTGTGACTGCTTCCTATGCTGTCCTGTCTTCCCAGTTTAATTCCCATCTTACAACTTTAATGGTATCTGCCCATTGTATCTTAGCTGTGGAGCCCTCCATGATTCACCCTCCTTTCCCAAATCAGTGCAGTTTATTCAGAACCCAAAAAGCTAGACAGGTACTTTGTATGTTTGCTCTCTTCAATGACCACACTTCCCTTCTTACTTCTTGCTCCTTTCAAATGCTTGTCCACTTGTCATATACTGTTCTTTAAGGAGGCTGCCTGCAACTGTTTCTGCATTCCTGCTTGACAAAAGGGAGGTAAACCCTGCCTTGAGGCAGCCCCCTCAAACAGAGATTTCACATCTCCCCTTTCTCCACCTGGAGACTTTTACTGGGGACTCTCAGGGCAGAGTGTGTTTCCACGGGAGTTCATCTAAAGAACAATCGGCTTAAGCAGTTGTATTCAAATAGCATTAATGTTTTCAAATCGACTTCCTATTTTCCTACTGGAAAGCCTGCCAAACACACTCTTCAACAGACACTAAAATAATTTGGATAGTTGATATGCAATCCAAATTTTTAGTGGAAAACAGCCAGATTCGACATCTGTGAGAAAGTGGGTAATTTTTATTATCCGCAGAGAGCATGCACTCGGTCCGATATTTTCTACCTCTACACATCTCTTTCTACTGGAATTGCTTTATGGTTTTACATGATCAACGGGCTGCCAAAAATGATTTAACCCCTTTATGGCTACCAGAATCAAAGATTGCACTGTTGCTGTTCTAACGGTGTATCGATCTAGAGGGATATTGTAAAATATAGATTTTAAACAGCAGGATTTTATCTCTGAAGTCTCTGACCCCCCAGGTTACAGCAAATGAAAATGTGTTGGGTTTTTTTTTCAGGTAGTATCTTCCTGATCACTAGTTATCAGCTGTGAGAAGAAGAGCATCTTGTAAGCCAAGAGTCTGTTCCATGTTTCCTCTGGAGCCTTCCTCTGTTTAAGAAGGGGTCTGGCAGAACAGCTGCCCGGGGAGGAAAGAATGGGAAAATGCCTTTGGGAAGTCCACCTTCCTGCTGACGACCCTGCACAACTCCCAGCTGTTGAGGTGTTTTTTCCTTGCTTAGGTTTCGCTGAAGGTGCAACCTAATTTATTAATGGTAATAAATATTTGCTTCTGCTGCCACACCACCCAGGAGGTAAGATCCTTGAGGCCACAGAACCACCATCCATGCACACCATGCGCATGGAGTTACTCTGATCTGTACAGCACAGAGACTGAACTTCTTCTACTCCAATTTTTATCTTAACATGAAGAAGCCTGGCTAGTTAGCATCACTTCTGGGCAAAACTTCACTATCCCATTTGCAAGCAGTAGCACAAGCAGAATAAAAATTATATATATATTAAAAAAAAAAAAAAAAAAAAAAAGGAGAGGATACACTGCAGACATTTTACTCAGTTGTTTGTTTTTTCTTTTCAAAACAAGCTCAAGACTTTCTGTTCAAACCTGCCTGCTGAGGTTCCTTTAAGTTAATGAAAACAAGTATTTATTGACTGTCTTGTATGCACTAAAGATGCCCATTCTCTGAGTGATCAGTAGAGCTGAGACAGCTTATCTCCTTTACTGAAAAGATTACCTACATTCACTTTGTAAATGCACGTGTGTATTTTATTACTCAGCAATTACCAGTTTTCTACTTATTTGCACAATATCCTGTTGGGAACAGGTGGCAGAACTCCTGTCGCCAAAGCAATCTCAAATTCTACACTAAACAGGGATAAATTCTGTTGTTGTTTTAATAACCAGAAAGGAAGCTCCTCTTGGCAGGTTTTTTTTCTCTGCCTTTTTTTTTTTTTTCTCTCCTCTCCTCCCATTCCTGTAATTGAGGCCAAATCCAAAGCAAGTGAATGGGAACCCCTGCACCAGTAGAATTTTACTGGACCAGTGCCAGTGGAAAGGGTCACAGCGCCCAGACTCTGGTACAGAAATCCGATCAGCACTAACAGCCACTCCAACAACCCAGAGCAGCAGGCAGATCTACTAAGAGATTTGCAGCTGTACATCTTTTGATCTCTGGGTGTTTGGGTATTTTTTTTTGTTGCTGTTTTTGCTGTTGTTGCTCATTTGTTCTGTACTTTTTGTTTCCAGTTGCAGAAATGACCAGAATGCTGTAAAATGATGAGAAAAGTTGAGAATGTAAAGCATCCTATTGATGCACTTCCAGAGAACTGTACATACATATTTATATAGATAGCCCCACACATTAAAAATAAAAATCCCTATTCTTGTTGTGCTATGTCTAATTCAGACTATTCACAGCCAAGATCAAGAACTCTTCATCTGAATTTATCTTATGACCATAACACTGTGCAAATAGTAGTAATCCTTCATAGTTAACAGCTGGTTTCATCTGAGGATCTCCAAGGACTCAGCAAACCCCAGTGCACCAGAGGTCTGGTTCAAACGTACAGGGGGACAAATAGTTCCCATCGACTTTAGTTCCTGGCAGGCTGTAAGTCTCCACCAAATTTGAAGATAAATACCGGCATTACAATTTTACAGATAGGTAAGTCAAGGGACAAATAAATAACAGTGGTTCTGTAGCAGAATCAAAACAGGAAACCAAGAATCTGGACTCCTAGAATGCTTGACTGAAAAAGCTCTTGCAGCAGCTCCTGCTGAAGTTATTTGTTCAATAACACCCTTGAGGGAAGAAATGTGGAGGGGCTTGAACACAGTGGGCATAGCTGAAACCTAACATCATGGTGTTTCCAGAAAGGGTGATAATTGTAAGAATCCCTGCTCTCTGACCATACTTCCCTCCCTATCTGTAAAAAAAGCAATATGGTGTGAAAGTACAATGGTGTTAAAAGGTAAAAATGTCTCAGAATGGCAGACAATGAATCCAAAGCCCTCAGTAAATAAGTCATTTTAGTGAATGTAAAATTAAAAGAGGGTGTGCATTTGCCAGTATGTGATATACTTTCTGTTTTGAATAGAAAGCACTGTGTTTGAAATACAATTGACAAAATTCCTAAGGCACAAGAAACGAAAGTTTTCATCACAAAGTACATAGAGGATAGGTTAGGATTTAGCCTTTATGTAGACACAATGTCTCTCAGAAGACTGATATATCAGCATTTTCCTATTGTACAAAATTATCCCCAGATGCATCTAGATCAAAAATGAAAAAGGTTCCCTCAGCTATGTTTTTTTCTTAATTCCATAAGAGAATACATCCAAACAAGAGAAGTTATTCTCTCAATAAACATATAATACTTCTGTGTCAACAACTTGGGGATGTGGGCACAGTATCACAGTGTTTGCCAAGAACTGCCCGTGTTCACTGCAGTGTTAGCTGGCTGACAGCAGATTTTGCCCTCTAAGCCCTCCAGCCTCATTGCACTGAGCTGCTCTGACTTCAGCAAAGTCCCACACAGGCACCAAAACCTTTATTTACTTTGGAATTAACGGTATTTAGTTTCTGGAAGAGATGCCCAAATGCCACGCTGTAAATACCTAGATGCAACAATGCTCCTATGCTTTTTCCAGTTCAAGATCAAATAATTGAGCATTACTACAGAGCCCAACATCTACTTCCAGAAAGGCTGTGAAGCCTATCAGAAACCCAGCAATTGTTAACAGTGCCTCAGCAAATCACGTGCATCCAGTGCAGGTTAATGTATATCCTCAGTACGCAGTTCTTTGTGTGTTGTTGCTATTTCATAAACACTTCAAAAAAAAAAAAAACAAAAAACACCTCCCTTTTCAAATATGTCTGCACCCATACAAACAACTCCTCAGTTAAGCTTAACATGAAAAAATATTTTGCCTATGTTTCACCAGGTAGTTGTGAAATATACCTACAACGCCCACTGAGAACACAGACCATCTTATTACAAATCCTAGAATATTTGCTTTTGCAGTGAACAGCGTCATAAGAATCCCTACTTTAACTGAATAAATACTTAAATAGTTCAGCTTTACCAGTGCTTAGCACAGAAGCGCCAGAGAAAGTTCTTGTTCCCAATTAAAAACAGAACCAGTACGAGCTGCAAAGTAGGAAGTCTTCAAGACAGTTTGGAACCTGAATGGAAAGGTTTTTTGTTTGTTTAATCCTAAGAACCAGCAGAAGTGCTCTGTAAACAGTCACAGATAAAAGAAATTGGGATTTATGATATCAGTCTTCCAGTCACTTGTGCTTAATGAGGAAACCCTTTATTTTTAAAATCCTAATTGTTAATTGCAAGATTTTAACACAATTACAAAAAAGAAAAAAAAAACTTTTATTGTAGAACTCTTCTTTTAGTACTATTAGAAAACAACACATAAAAACAACAGAACAGTGTCATACAGCTGGTATTTCCTTACTTCTGAACACCTCATTATATAAGTATACAAGATTACCTGTGCCCCTTTCTGAAACTACAGTTTCAGAGGCTATAGTCCTGAAACTATTACAACGGCATCTTCAATTCACATTCTTCTATATACTAAAATAACTTCTCCCTATGAACATCTCCACATGTAGAACCCTATGCATTTGTATTCACTTTACTGTTACAACAGTCAGCTATGTAAATGCATGAGCTTAAAAATATCACAAATAAATACTGGTTTTGGATTTACATACACACAGTGTGTGTGTACGGACGAAGAACTTCAATGATATGAGCAACGAGCTGATCTACATTAATGACTTGTGTGCCCACACAAAGCTGCATTACCTTTAGGGGTGCTTCACATGATCTCTATTTTGTTCTTTCAGCAATGTTTTTAAAATTACTTTACCAGATACCATCACACTCATGCTACAGAAATAATGGAAAAGAACAGTAAGCACAATAAATACATCAGCTAATGGGTAGTAGCAGGCTGTACAGCTCTACAGAAAGATTATTACAGGCACAATGCCACGGATTTATTTATGGCTTAAAGCAGTGCATGTCATAAGCATACATAGTTTTAGTAGGTGGAGTCATCTGAACCAATCTGGCAGAGCTTTCACATGGGAATGGCAAGGACTCCTCATTATCCAGGAATTAATGCTTTTATTGGCAAAAATGTCTCCTATGTATATTCCTGAATGAGAACAATGTGAAGCAGTTTCCAGTGAAGCACATTAACTGTTTCCTTTAGAGAACAGGCTGACTAACCACGACTCTTCCTCTCCGAGTTCTTCAGTCCTTCCAGCCATACAAACCTGCATTCTGCAGTCGTTTGTCTACTTAAAGCACAGAACCTCAACGCAAGGGTGAAACACAGCTATCAACTAACACTGAGCTCCTATGATAGCTTAGCATAGAAGGTTACTCAAGCCTGCATCAAATCATATGTAAAATTTAAATATGCAGATAGAGTTGTCTTCATGTTCAGACAGATATTAGTAATGCTGCTACAGGTCTGAAATGAAGCATGCACTTTTTAAATGAAGCATGGATGTTCTGTCTTACTGGAAGCAGAGTCTCAGGGGCAGCTCAGCTCTCCCAGCAGTGCAGGGCTGACCCGGCCAGGTTGCACACTGCTGAATCACTGCCCATCTGCCCTGAGTCACTGGAAACCCCTCACAGTCAGGTTTTGAGTAGATGTTTTCTTAACCTGCTCCATCTCCTGAGACCGCAGTGCCTGGGGACATGATTGTACGTGTGCCAAGTAAGGCCCATGGGCCGGATAACAACTGCGTTTTTTAAAAAGCATTACTTTATTTCACTGACAATGCTTCTGAAGTCTGTGGGCTAGGCCCTGGCTTTATCCTTTCAATTACCCCTATGACGATAAACAAGATCTCATTCTAAGGGTGCTAAACCAAAGCACTTCTAATACCATGAAGAGTTCAAATTGAGTCTCACTATAAAGCCATCAGAAACTTGATCTAAGGGCACGTGTTCATAAAAGCACTCTCGTCCTTACTCGCTTGCCACAGTAGAAATCATTCTCATCCCTTTCCTTCCTTAACACATACCCACCTTTCCAATTTTCCTCGGCACCCCTTCTCCATTGCATTGAGCCCCTGGCTGCTTGTCCTGAATCCCAAGGCTCCTCCTCAGCCCAACATCACTAGATCTGACTTAGTCACTGCTCAATGGGCTCTGTCACTCATTAACCATTATCAAAAACACACACCAAGTGTTTGTTTCTCCATTTCCAAAACTTGTAACCAAAAACTTCCTGTAAAACTCCATAAACTTCATTCTCTTCCAAAGCTACTCTTAAGACTCCACTCCAACAAAATGACTACTGAAAAAGGGTCACAAATCTGTGACCATTAGTGTAACAAAAACACTAGAATATGTTGGTAACAATTGCATCACTCTTTCCTTATTTTACCCATGCTTGATTGACTTAAGCAGATTTTTAAAAGCAGTAGATAGGCAAAACAAATAATGACAGAATTAATCTGACTTTTGCTGGAATAATCAACAAGAATTGTGTATTTGGGTAGAACACCCACAACACTTTACAACAATACTGTGCCAAAGAAAAATACATTTTGACTGTGCCCAGATCAAATTCATCCCTTACAACTCTGCATGAGATGATAATGGGTTCATGTGGAAGAGGTTGTGGTCCTTTAACTCTACTGACACAGGCAATACTCAGTCCTTCCCTCAAGATCCCTACTATACATCCTGAGGCTACTCCAAATACCTATTTCCCTTCCTGATACAAGATCCAAGTTGAGCCACAAGCACTGGAGCAAAGGGATGGCTTTGTTGCTTGGGAGTAAAGCCATAAATAAGGCATGTGCTCCCCACAGTGCCTTGTACAGCTTGTCCATCTAGCAGCATGGAACATGTACTGTCTGGGCTCCATACCTCTGAAACACGGTTTGGAAGCTGCTTCATCAGGCAGGGTGTGGAAAGCCAACTCCACCTTTTGTGGCAGCACCACAGTTCTATTCCTGCCAATCCATGTGCTTTAACAAGGCAGTGAAAAACTGTCGTCATTGAAAAAAGCACAGGAACAATTTGTGTTCTCCTCCTCCCTGCAATTGCTGAACCAAATATTCTTTGATGTACTAAAAAAAAAAAGAAAAAGTCACTCTGGTTCTGTTTCCATGCAATGAACATAATACATAATATTGGCTTCATCTTAAAAATACTTCTTTTATGAAAAGCATTCCATTTGTACTGACTTTAGAGGGTGTGTCAAAAACAAGAATTAAGTCCCAAGACACTTATATCTCTCCCTATATTTAATAAAGTAACAATTCAAACCCTGTTTGTTTAAAAAAAAAAAAAAAAAAAAAAAGAAGTCCAGCTACAGACAGCCTGTAAAATGCTACAGAGAAATTGCTTGAATCTCAGTATTTCTGATCCTGGACAAGCCAACTCAAGCTCACTGCCTGGAACCCACTTGGGCAGGGTTTCATACCAGATTTAAATGCCGCGCTGGCTGCAGGCCCAAGTACTACTGCAACAAAATTAATGTTGCAAAATCAAGTTACCATGCTCGGCATACTGGGCCATCCATTATCCTTACAGATTTCCTGGGGGGCTGGAGGGGAGAGGACGTTGGCGCTGACGGAGGTTGCTTGGACATTTGTGTACAAGCGAGCATTAAGCCTCAGCACCCTGCTAATCCTTCCCCACTCTCCTTTCTTCCAGCCTCCGCAGCACCTTTGTTTCTTTCCATTTATCCTCCTCCTCCCCTCCCTCCCTTCCCCTCACTCTCTCTTGGTGGCCATTAACTATGCTGACAGTTTGACAGGCTGAAATAAGGAAATAAAACACTTAAACATTGTTTCCTGATGTATGCATTCATCTCCTCTGCCAAACACAGATATTGAGGAGATACTTCACTCCTCCTGTCAGCTTGCTAAATTATAGCCCAGCTTGCACAGCAGCACAACTCTCAGGTCTCACACATTCACTTGAGCCGTCTCCCAGTCAGAAGGCCATGCCAGTGCCATTTCCACATCTTTAGGCAGGAACTTCTTATACTCTTAATACCACATTTTCATACGCCTAGGCTGGAATTTCTGCTAAAAAGAGACTCTCATGCTCCTTCCGCTGCATATGCTCACATTATCGTGACAGCTCTACTTCTGGCCTGGATTACAATGGAACTACTTCAGGAATTAAACAAACTAGATTGCACTAAGCTTTGTGTCATTCTCAGAAGCCATTACAGTAGCTGAGTAAACCAAAACCTGGCTTTGCTTTGACCAGGTTAATTAAGCTTCTTCATTTAAGCATTTTCTCCTAGTTGACAGCAAGCATGCTGCTGGAGACTTGAGGCATCCCACCCTTTATATAAAACCTCACTGCTTGCAGTGCTGGCTTATGGGAGCCAACATTGCTTGGCTCCCCAGGGAGAAAGCCGCAGTGATACTGTCACTGCTCATTACCTCCAGTGGGTGCTGCTGTGAACAAGCCTATGGGAAAAAACTCAGGGTAAAAGAAAAAAGTACTACAGAAGCTAGTAAACATGTCCCACGTCTGGAAAGTTCGCCTGATCCATACAAACAGAAAAAAACAAAGTTGGTCAGAAACTAAATCATTGCACTGCCTTGCCATTTATGACCGTCTTCCATACCAGTTAGATAAGCACAAACGCTTCCTTCTTCATCAGCTGTGCTGGTGTAGGGCTGTGATGGAGCCAAGCCTTCCTTTCACAATTTCAGGCTGCTCCCAAGAGCCATGCAGTGCAGTGCAGCGCAGTGCTGTTCATACAGCCTCCCAGGGATGCCTGGTGGCTGACACCCATCGCAGGGCAAGCCGACTTCATAGCTTCACCATCTCCAAGAAGAGAAGCTGTGATAAATAAAATACTAAAATCCCAGATCTGAGACCTTTCCTCTTGAAAATTTAATTGGACCTAGGATGGAAAATGACCACAACAAAAATATTCAAAAGGAAAAGACTGTATAGGTGGTGATGTCAAGATTTCGTCATTTTGGATCCCTTCAAACTTGGGATATTCTATGATTCTACAATATTTTTCTGTTTCCAAGAGTTTCTTTTAAGCGGGAAAGAGGTTTCAAATTCAATCACCCTGAAAAGCTAGCAGAGCCCAAGTGGAAAAGTAATCCATTTGTTCATCTGGAGATAGCAAGGGCTTTGCTGTTGTCTTGCAATATTGACTGTCCAAGTGCAGTATTTCAACTGGTTACACATCCCTTTCGTTATTCTCCAAATGTGCATTAATAAAAGCAACAGCCTGTTATTTGCCATTATTTAACTGAGAGGTTTTGAATTTCATGAATGAAAATGAAAGAAAACATCAATAAAGCAAGAGGAAACAAGTTCCTTACTACTTCCTTCACACAAGCATATAAAAGAGGCAGTCAACCACAAACTACTGTTAACTCTTTACTGACAGCATGCATGGAACTTCCTAAAAATACCAAAGGCTGATTTTTTTTTTCCAGTCATTGGATAGCATAAGCAGCTCCCAGCTCACTGACAGAAGGCACCAACCTATTCCATACTCTTAGAGAAGGAACGATTCCACCCACTTGACCTCATTACCAATCCAAAGACATTTTCACAACTTCTTTTCAGTTGTTAGCAACTGATCTTTGCATATTGCTGAAGTTTCAGTTCAGCTAGCCACTACTCTTTAAAATTTCCTCTGTCATTTCACAGATGCATATGTTGTTACTTCACAGTTCCTAGCACACAACAAGTTTTTCTACCCATATTCTTGCATTTGTCTGTATTTTACTGATAGAATAAAATAATCAAAATAATGGGTGGAAATGAGATTAAAGCTTTTTTTTTTTTTTTTTTTTTTTGAAGTGCAGCTTTTCAGACTAAGAAAAATTTCTACATTCAGTAAAAATTTTCAAATTCTTACTTAGTATTGGAATATATTTAGTTTTCTGAATATCCATCTTTCCCTTCCTCCATTCATTTTTCCCTCTTGCTCTTTTCCCCGTAGAAGAAATGAAAAGCTAAAAGCTGAAGAAAAACCATAACTGAAAATGAACATGTTATATCAAAAAATATATAGGTAGTGGGGGAGGAAAAATCCTTAAAGCACCAGTAAAATATTTTTGTTTCCTTCAATAGTTTTTCTAAGGAACAACAACCACTGCTAATTTTACTCAACATGTTTTTTTTCTTTTTTTGCTGGAGAGTAGTAGAACAGTATAATTTTCTATTCCTGAACCACCTTGTCATCCCCCTCAAAGTTTGGTTTTTGCACCTTGCTAATAAAAAGACAGCCTGCTGCTATTTCTGAATCTGTCTGGAAACTCTTCTGCTTTAAAATCTGCATAGCATAGGACAATATTTGTTTGAAACAGTGGACATTCACCTGAACTGAAAGCCACAAACATGTGATTATCACAATCAGTTAAATCATCATCTCCCTTTAAAGCCTGGGACTCCTCTGACAATAAATTAGTTCGGGGGTGTAAAGTGATAGCGACAGCTCACCTGTGGGGATGCAGCTAGCCACATCCAGCAAACCTCACCTCTCTGACCTGCAAGATAGTAGGTTCCCCCTTCACCACATAACAAAGCAAAGGCTTGGTATCCACTGTAAAGAAGGTTTCTGTGGGACCTCTGCCCTCTATTATGGTTACCAGAGTTCTTCCATGTTCTTGTAGGAAAAAGTGTTTATAAAAAAAAATTGAAATTCTTGTACTGTGTCCTTTTGCATGATATCACCAAACCGGATAAACTTGGGGTTTAGCCCATCATTCATTTTCCCCAAAGTTTCTTGAGCATAATACTCACTGGTACAGAAGCTTCAAAAGAGTGCAGTGTACGCAAAAAGCTTCTAAAGTAACCCTGAGTCCTCCATTGTTTAAATTCAATTTGCATACTAGATATCAACATATGATTATCCTAAGTGGATAACGCAAGTAAATATTGAGCAGTGAGTACAGAAAAATAAGAGACAAAGAAAAATATCAGACAT
Source organism: Lagopus leucura (assembly GCF_019238085.1). Taxonomy (NCBI): domain Eukaryota; kingdom Metazoa; phylum Chordata; class Aves; order Galliformes; family Phasianidae; genus Lagopus; species Lagopus leucura. The sequence continues at coordinate 27,654,735 of NW_024962335.1, read as the reverse complement.
CGGGGAAAGAACAAAGGAAAAAAGAACATGCCTTTCATGTTCCTGGTTTTGGAAAGTATCTTCAGGGGCAGAGAAATCAAATACAGCTGCTCTTCAGTCACCTGCAAATTACCAAACATGAGCTCAAGAAAAAACAATTGCTATCACCATGTTTTAAAGGTGATCTGAAAATATAAAAAAGAATTGAGAAACAAGGAGTTCCTTCCATCAGCAGGGTAGACCACAGCTCAGAGCAGTGTCACGGACGAAAGAGAGACTAAAGCCACCCATAATAAATGATGCTCCATAGAATCACCTATCCTGATTTTCAGTGCCTATCTGGTAGCAGTTCGTCACCAAAAGCTATTGCGTGGTTGTCTCCTTGTACACAATGCATCTACAGTACATGCTGAGAAAAAGCCTAACTAAAGTCAATTTCTTTCACTTGCTGCTGTGGTCAAGGAAGTACTTTCAGATTATTTCTGTATCAATATGCAGAGTATCAGAAACAGGCACATTTCCAATGGTTCAGACCATCTTCTGTCTGTCTTTGCTTGTTTCAATCCTTCTACAGATCAACTATGTAAAATAGCACCACAATCTGAAAAAAAAAATGGAACCACATCCAAAAGGGCATTATTAAAAAGAAACAGTCATTCTGTACAGAGACCAGCTTACACCAATGCCTTCTTTTTAACTTTTTAACATGTGCTTAACAGCTATCTTCCAGTAGTCACGATAAGCATGAAGTGACAGCCCTGCTCCCCTGCATGCACCAGCTCCCACTGCCTGCAAAGAAGCTTCCTACTTGAATTTATTATTTATGGAAGAATATTTGTTGCAAAATCTGTTCAAGCAGTTCCCAACAATCTAGAAGTTACTGGGATCTTTAAAAGAAAAAAGCCCCAGAAATACATCCTCCAAGGGGCAGAAAATCAAAGAAGTTAAACTTCAAAACACTTCCATAGCTTCTCAGCAAAACTGTCATTTGTGTTCCTCATGTTCTCAATTTCCTTTAAATGCTGGGATCCCTAAAGAGACTACAGCTTCCATGGTGCATCAGACTGTCATGTCTGCATTGCTTAGGCTTTGTAGAATGGCCCCATTCCATCTTCCTTCCCAGTTCTATCTTTCCATGGATAAGAACAAAAGACAGGCCACCAAAGATAAATAAAAGCACTGTAATTACCTGCTTAAGATTTGATTAGGAAGAGCTATACAAGTAAACTTTTCACAATAGCAAGTCATTTTGATAAATCAAAACAATGTTAAATTCAGAAAGAACCATTCCTAACAGCCAATAACTCAGAAAGGTCGATGTTCTCTAACCACTGCAAAAATGCTCTGCTTGCATTATGAATTCCAAATGAATTTTCAAAATCAAAACAGCAAGCAAAATGAAACAAGGCATTACAATCCCTGCTGAAATTAGCATTACTTCTTGCCGCAACCGCTCACAGCATTAATCATAACTACTACTGCTGGAAGACCTGGAAGAACAAAACCCACACTGTTTGGGATATCAGTGCTCAAAAGTGAAACAGCTCTTAGAGGATGGGGTCTCTGAGCTTTTTTTTGGTGATCACAGTTTCAATAACGAGCATGTATTTCTTTCACTAATTACATATGATTTTTTCAACTCTATTTCACTCCTTCTTTCCACAGCTCATCCTTACCACTTCATACTCTCTCTTCTATTTACCTCAAGGCTGCTCAAATTGCTGATTAGGATTGAAAGAGTCAAGTACGACCAGTCAACTCCTTCTATTTTCTTCACATGGCAAAAGTTTTGAATAGAGAGAAGAAGCAAAGAGGTGAAGCTACGGAGTTTTCTGTCCCAGACCTCGGAGGTCACAGCAACTGCTGGTGGGGATCCACTCATAATTTGGTGCCCCTGGGGCTGCGGCACCTGGAGCAAGAGCTGCAACATCCACCCTGGGCATCACGAGCAGAGCTCTGCACACTGCATTGCTGCAGAGACCTGCACATTTCTCAATTGATTATAAAATGGATAGAAACCCAGAGATGTTAAAAAAAAAAAGAAAAAAGTGTATATATATATATTAAACAACAACAAAAAAAAAGCCTCGTGTTCAGAAGCCTGTTTTATGTGTTCACAAGTATTTAAATTAAAGCTTTTGCTGGAATAATGAGAACCAGGTAGAATATGGCACTTCTCTCTGACGCTAAGATAATTAAAAGGGCAAAGTATTAACTAGCTTTGAAAGGAAAAAAAAAGAAAAAAGAAGAAGAAAAAAGAAATATCGGTTGTTCTGGGGATTATGGTCCTGTCTTGATCCTACCTTCACTAATCATTGCACTTAGTCATTAGACACTATGCCTGTTCCCTGGAATCCACGTCTGCTGATTACTGCTTGTTGATCCAGTCCTCATCCAGGATTTGAAACACAGGGATCGTGCTAAAATGCCCTTTAGAAAGGCCAGATAATGCCCTTTCCGCTTTGCGCTACAGGAAAGAGATTCTTTCACACACACTGGTGGCATCTATACCCTCATCATCTTTTTAGTCATGTGTTCCTCACAGAGGAATGCTACAGATCAGATTTTCCTGGTTGAACAAATATGTATTTGCTACTTATTTAAAAAAATAAAAAAATACCTGAGGAAACACATCCCCTCCCCTCACAGTCTCCCCAAAAAATAATTTCTAAATTAAATCTTACATGACGATTGAAAACAAAGGCATGTTGTAAAGAAAGCACAAATCACAGAGTTATTATTGGTAAAACACATAATATTAGTACACATCCATCTAGTTAATATATATCTTATTAGCATACATTTATCTGTGATGAAAAAACATGCTATATTTTATGCAAATCACATGCAGAGCTCAGGGCTTCTGGAAAACTGCCATTACAGCCTTCAGTATTGCAAAATTTAGATGGCCCTTTTCATAGCCACTATATGCAATAATATTTGGAGTAAACGAAGTTACATAAGTGATGCACCTAGCCTACAGCATTTAAAAGAAAGATAGCATGGCAGGCCTCTGCATTCCTACTGGTTACACTATATAAAATATATAGCCAGCTGCTGCATTTGTAGTAATACCATTTATGCATTGTATTACTCTATGAAAAATCTAATTTATAAAATGCCTATTGTGTATACACACAGAAGCTACCATAAATCCTGAACATTAAACACTGTCAATGGATGAAAACCGACTTTCCCACAATATTCCACACGCTGAACGCACTGTGCTTTAAGAGCAAAAGCAAGAGAAGGCTCTTCAGCATTCAGCCCTTTCCTGATTTTGAAAACACGCACTTGTTTGAGTAATAGTGTCTGCAGCAAGGCTCCAAGAAGTTTAAATTTTCCTCATCACGAAACCATTTTTAAATTAACCTGAAAGCATGGCACACATCCAGGATTTTCATTTTTAGCATTATATTTACTTATTCTCACAGAAGAACTAATTGAGGAAGAAAAATATATCCCCTTGTAGGGAGAATCCTATTGCATTTAATATCTTGCCAGTCTTTTGATGTACTGATAGGAAAGGTAGTTCAGTGGAAGAGAATATATTCTTGTCCTTCTCTGTCACTCTCAATTAACAGCTTCTGAAAAAGGTCTCAGGAAAAAGCACAGACAGACAACTGCACACCCAAATGTGCAGCTTGTCCCTATGCAACCCAAATGCAGAGGTGCACAACAGACTTGGCTGTTCACAAACCCACACAGGTAAGCTGCCCTCATTTCTGCCCCCCATCAAGGGACACAAAAGCCCCCCAACTCATAGCAAGCATGCAGCCACAATAAAATATGTTCCAAAAGTTGCAGCATTTGGCCCAAATGACCAAAACTTTGGCCCATATGACCATATCATTTCACCAGAGCTCTGCCCCACACAAACCTCATAGCCAAGACCATGCCACAGCTGGAGAAGGCCAGCCCTCCTGGGCACCGTACCTAAGGAAGCAGCCACAGGCCAGGCTGGGACTCACTGGGCACTCAGGGTCTGCCTGTTTCTCAGTTCCCAGAGGCTGAATTCGGAAAGACATATTTCTATCCCCGCTACAGCCTTTTCTTGGTATTTTCTCATTACACAATCTCAGCAAAGTTTCTAAGAGCCTGGTTCAATTCCTCTGAGCAATACAGGTTTTACGTGACCACCACTTGCTTACAAACTTAAATTCACTGCTGAACACAGAAGCTTTCTGCTCCCAGGCTTTCTGCAGAAGGCTGCCCATCCATTCCCATAGTTCGCTCAACTATCACATCTTCCTAACAGAGGAGAGCTTCTAAGGACAAACTCGCTCTCAGGAGATTTCAAATATTCTCTCTTCGTTTCCAGGCAGAAACTGCATGAGAGGCTGCTGTTGCCTCAAGTTAGCATGACAGCTGCTCTCTTGGCCAACACACTAGGGACTGGGCCAGAGACCACTGCAAGCAGCCATGGATTGAGCAAAAGAGCCCAGAGTCCTTTGCATGAGGCTCTCTCTTCTCTCTGTCTACTTTACGCAGCGCAGAGACCAGGACCAACAGCATGCACTTGGCCCTGGGTTGCAATAGTTAATGTAATAATCAGTTCTAACTTTGACATCTTTTCTTCTGTTCCTGAAGACATTCAAATACAGAAGTACGTGTTGAAGTGAAAGGCCTAGAATTGTTTTTAACCTGATATTCTGGCCACATCATAAGGATTCAAGATACTGATTTAAACAAACCAGTTTGCCTACTTCTGGTTTTACACTACGCTTTCCTGTACCGGAGAAACATGTAATATATCAGTGAAGGAAGCACTGTGATGGAACATACGCATGGTTTATAACAAAACACGTATTGCGTAATGCATGTATTCCTGTCCAGGAATGTGGTGAAGGGCAACAACAAGAGTCAAGTTTTGAGAAGCACCTCAAGCGGTAAGAACCAGGGGCTAGGAAATACAGGCAGGGTGAGGATGCTACTTTCCTTATGACTGTACCCTAATATGCAAAGCTGGCCCCTCAGCATTCTTAATGAAGATATTTCTATATCATGTCATTTGTTATTAATGAAACATTACAGACTTAGAGTGCTCAGGGAATAGCCAAAATGCAATCTAGCCTGTACCACAGTTAACAGTGGACATAATCAGAAGGCAAGGACACCTTGAGGTCTGTTTGCAAACTTGAAACAAAATAACCACTGCTATTACACCCCTACTATGTGAGGGCTTTGTACTTCATAAGGAGTTAGAGACAAAATTATAACAAAGTCAAAGAGATTTAGGAGCTCTGATTGCAAGCTTACAGACAGACTTGCATGCCTACATCCCACTGTCTGGCTCAGGACAGCTTTTACTCAATCTGTAATACTCATCTCTTTTTTAAAAGCAAGTAATTAGCATCTGGAGACTAAAGAAATTGTCCCAGATGCTACCTAATGAAACAATACAAGGGAAGCATTTGCAGAAGCATCACTCTTCAGTACATATTTGGCACATCCACACAGGCAAGTGCAAACAGTCTTGACACTATCATTGTTTGTACCTTAGCATGAGGTTGAGAGCAAAGGGAAGCAGAGAAAAACACACACACAAAACAGAATAAAAAGAACTCATGATAATGATACCATTTAGATCTTACATAACACTAGTGCTAAAAAATTTCTCTTTTGAACTCCTGAAACAATACTGTAATTGCAGATATGAAAAATAAAAGTTGAAAAAGATATGCTCTTTTTATTACCAGATTGAGTAGCTCGATCGAGTAGCTCTCCATCCAGTATCCTTGCAGTAGTCAGAACCTGACAGCTCAGAAGTACAAGGCATCATGCAGACTATTGAAATGTAACTACCTGTCATACAGGAAATTTCTTTCAGACTGTAGGCAGCTAGTGGCTGGCATATTCCATGAAACACATACCTTATAAATCTCTGTCCAACATGATTTATGTGAATGCTTAATTCTTTCTTAACCTGGTTACCCCTAAAAATACAGTACTTGTCTACATGGACCTCTTTTTATTGTTTTATATTTACACGTATACCATATAAGGGCAGAGAAAAAGCCTTACACTATAAGGAATGTGCCACTTAAAGCCTAAGGAGCTTATTGTGTCAATAATAAAACTGGTACAACGCACATGGATTGCTTCATACATAGCATACAGAAAAGTTGACAACTGTATTTTATCCCTTTGTATTTAAACCTCTACTTTAAAAAGCAATTGTTACAGTACTATTTTCAATATATTTCTCTTAATCAAGGTATAGCAACTTCATTTAATCATTCTACTCTTTTTTCCAGTTGTCCAATAAGCAGAGTGCCTCTCCAATCAGCAGCATCTTTTACACTGAATCTGCACTCCTTATGGGTGGCACAAAGCTGTCTTGTCCCAGGAAACTCTAGGAGGAATGCTACATATTTTGAGTTCTTCCCTGTTTCTCACTCCCTGCCAAAGAAGATATTTACAGCAGTTCTGAGTGAATGCAATTTACCATTCCCTAAATTTGATAGTTCCAGTAGGAAAAGGAAAAATTTGGTGCCACCTGTTTCTTCACAAAAGCAGCAGAGATCAGTATCAGGGGCAGATCCTGCCAGCAGTCCCAGTGCAGCCAAGTGGGGAGATCGCAGTCACGACAGCGGTAATGATAACGTGGCTTCAGTTTGTACTGGTTCAATAAACATTTTAGAAGTTGTACTGCGTGCACTCCATTCATGCAAGAAATCTGGATTTTGGCTTCAGTCAGTGCTTATTCTGGAAAAGCTGAACGTCCCTTACCATTGCTATGCCACAGTGCCTGCTTGCCTCAGGAAGGTGTTAGGTCAGGCCCAAAGAGCATTCAGGCCTCTCACATGAGATTTAGAGGAAACTCAGCCATGGAAGCTAAAAGCTGAGCCCTGAAGGGACACATTCATCCACCACCCATCACAGACGGCACTCCAGGCAGAGCAACAACCTTTAGCAGCCTGCTGGAACCTGTCTAGATGGTGGTGAGAAGGGGTACAGGCTCCCTCTCATTGGGCCTGCAAAACCCTAGCTCAGTGCAAGCACCATTGCACCAGACGGATGGCACCTGCAAGAGGCAGGGACATGTATCCCCATGAACTTCCACAGTGAGCTCTGCTATTGCCCTTTGGGTGTTTAACCTGCAATTCTGTGAGAAAAATTACTGCACAACACATCACCCTTGGAATATTGCTGATTTCTACTAAGCATCTACTGCATCTACTTTTCTTTGCCATGACAAATATTCTGCTCCTACAAAAGAGAAATACACCCCAGCAAAGGGTGGTTATGCCCCACACTGTCTGTATTACCTCACTGCAGACGGCTCCCTGCTCAGCAGCTCCTCTCCTGAGGCAGTTCAGTCCCCAGGTGCCATCCTAGCCATGTGGGGTAACACTATGCTCACCACACGTCAGACATCAAGGACCCTCTCAGTGCAGTTATTCTTACACCAATGTCAGTAGTTGTCTTGACTGAGAAATCCAATTATCATCATATTTCTGAAAATAAAGTTTAATTATAGGCAAGTATGATGAATCTGTAAGTTATGCTGATTACCCAAATGAACAGTAGCATAACCAACAGCATTAAGGATATATCTGAATATTCTTAGAGGGCAGGGTTCAGGTCTCTGGAGTTTGTGAAAATATTTCTACAGACGTTACAATCCTTTGGACTTTAATTAATAAAAGAAAACGATGTCAAGTCATTCCTGCAATATAAATATTTTATTTACACCACTCTTAATACAATAAGGATTCGATGAATAAAGGTATTAAAACCAAGTAACAAGTCTGATTTAAGAAGTACATTAACATGACAACCTGACATCACAACATTCTGATAAAAAATGTTCTGCAAAAAACAGAATTTCTAACTATTGCTTACCTAATACTTTCCCTATTAATTTTCATACCAGAAAAGCTGCAATGAAAAGAAATCAATAAAATATTTAAATGTTAAACACTGACATTCTTTTTCTTTTTTAATATCGCTGTTGTTCTAAAGTAGAGGCTTTCTTTTTATTTGTTTCTACAGCTTGACATTGCATTCCCATACTGTTAGTGAAAACTTCTGCCAAAAAAAAAATTTTAAAAAATCAGTTGAGATTTACTCTCACTCTATTTATTCCCTGAAACATAACTGTGATGTTTGCTGGACAAGGAAAAAAAAAACAACAACAACAAAAAAAACACATCCCAAGGAAGGATGTGTCTTCTTATCTATGCTGTATTAGTTAATGAGAAAATGTAACTGCGACTCTATTGAGAAGGAGAGGAGAGGCAGAAAGCTTCTCTCTTTCAATAAACTGTTTCACATGGTAGGACTAATAGTACAGTGTCTCATAGTCATCATTAGGCTAGCTAGTAAGTAGTACATTATCTTTAGTTTTCTTTCTTTCTCCAGGGCACAGTCATGTAGTTACAGCTCCTCATTATCCTTGGAAGCTGTAAATTTAAGTGTAAACTCATTGTCTCTGCAGGGGTTGCAGGTGAGCGGTATGTAATGTCATTTACTCCATTCTCTCTACTGAATTTTGTAGAACTGTACTTTAAAAAGATTTTTCCTGTCGTCTAAATCATCCTCACTAACTGCTAAGTGCTTGAATCTGCTCTGTAACCCCTCTGGTTTGGCCAGGATGATCACTTGCTTCATCCAAGCAACCCACATCTGTGTGGTCCCCCAAAATGATGTGTGGTCACTGCAGAATCTTGTAATTTATACAGATGTGCTCCTGGGCAGCAGTGGGACAGCAGCCAGGCAGCTTCAGGCACCAGAGGAATGTATTCCATCCATTTTTATTACCAGTTGCTCCACCACTGCCTGCAGTTCCTCAATTATGGCTAGCAAGCCTACCTCAAAAGCTAACGAGGGAGGCATGTTCTTTCCTGCTTATGGGAGCTGCAAATACATCAAAAAACAAAAAAAAAGAAAATTGACCCTTTTATTAACTTGGATGCCAACTTTGCATTAAGCCTGAAGCTTCCAGTTCAGCTTCTTTGCTTGCTCTTATTATTCAGTTATTTTTTGTGGGCAGTCAGCAGAGACCCACATTAAAATATATACGGTGGAAGTAATTACGGCATTAGAACACAAGATGCAGAAACACATGGGACTGGGCCACACCACGCAGCTCAGGAAAAATTTACAGTCCCTCATTTGACCAGTCTGTGCCTAAGCTGCATACGGAAGTCCTGGGGGAAACAGAAGCTGGGCAGTGATGGGACAGCCTCTCATCTGCAGAGGTTGGTAGAACAGAAGAGGGAAAGGGTCCCAGTGCAACTGAGCAAACACAAAGACAGGTATAAGTTACTAATGAATACAACCGAAGGTGGACCAAACAGAAGAGGATGAAACAAACTACCCTTCAGAAAAGACATGGCTAATGACTTGAAGTACAAAAGGCCACCTGTGAAATCACTGAAGACTTCAAGAAGAAACAAAGATCTGCTGCCTTGCAATGTGTGATGCACAAGATACAAACGAACTGAAAACAGAGCATGGTCTTACTTAGTCACTAGCTAAATATACTATGGACCAAAACTGAAGTACATCCATTACCTGCATTCCTAGGGGCAGAGAATGACAACAAAAAACAACCCTCCTTTCTCCCCCCTCTGAGGTGGCAGAAGTGCTGGTGACTCACAGGAAAAGAGCTTGTTTTGACTTTACATTTAATCCTGTAACAGGACTAGAGCACTAACCAGTTAACACAGGTATTTTAGCTCTTCAGAGCAAAAAGCGTACCCACACCAACAGCCTTATACCACATACTACTGATTTAAGAAAAGATACACAGGGAATGGTAATAGGAAATCTTACAATCTTAAAAACACAACAATGGGGAAAAAATAATTCGTGCTATCAAAACTCTGGAGCATTGTAGAAGTAACTGATTGGGGCATATTTTGAGAAAGTAAAAAAAAAAAAAAAGTTGGCCTTTTTAATTACCAACATAGCTATTTCAAAATGATCATAACATTTATTCCATGTATTTCTTCTACACCCCTTGATACAATTGCATTTATTCAATAAAAAATAATTAAAAAAAAAAAACCCAAAACAGTGAATTGCCTCAAAAAAGGTCAATAAAGAGAAAGCCTTATACTTTTTTTGTACTAAACTTCTCATACACTTTCCACCAGAGCAATCATTTTGATAATCATTCGCTTAGTTCAGAGAGTTTTAAAGTCCTACTCCTTTACAGAGAAAACACTGACATGGATAAAAACATCTAACTGTTCGCATAAAGACTTCCACAGCATGAACAGCAGTGTACGAACATAATGTTTTGGAGAATACTTTAACATTTAAGAATACTTCAAAATATTGTATTCCTTTAAAAAAAAAAATAATAATCAGGGCAGCATTCACTGAAATGTCGACGCTCAGCCTAGTAAGCACTAAGACTGTTCCTAAATAGACTGAACAAATGCTATAAAGGCTGTGAAGCATGAGTGTCAACCAACTGCCATTAGGAAACTCTCATTAAAATGTAGCACAGTGAATGGCTTACGCTGTTGTATTTTCAAGCTTTAATAGTCTTTCATATTTAGCTAAGCTGATACAGTGTGCCTGGGAAAGCCCTATGTTTTGCAAATATCAGTCCTTCAGTGGATTCATTGGATTACCTGTATTTTATTATTCAGCACAGCACAGCTGTATGACATTTCACTTAAAATTGGCATTGCTTGTGAGGATGAGAAACATAGCAACACTGACTTCTTACCTAATATTTCCTCACTTGGGTTCAAAGAAACAACAACAGCTGCAGGTCATATCAACTGGACGGGTTACAGCGGGCAACCAAGAACTCATATCACAGAAACTGCCAATATAGCTCCGTCTCAAGTTAGGTTCTCATAACCAACTGAACACAGAGTGCTAAGATGTTCTTAAAGACACTCCCAAATAATTAGATCAAATTCCTGTCTTGGCTAAGATGTTCAAATTAAAGAAATAATTCCAAAGTTAATTTCTTATTTTAACCAAATGTCGCATAGCTGCGCTTGCTAAACTTTGCATAATATTTGGACCGTTTCATATGTAAATTCAATCAATCAATAAGACATCTCTATGAAGCTATATACGTATGCAGAAGTATACAACTTAGACCTAAGAGTCAGAGAGCCCACTGGTTAGTATATTTATAACTTACTATTAATTACTCCTTAAGATTAAGGCTTTTAGTCTTAAAATTTTGGAATAAAATTCATTACCAGTTACATTAATATAGCATCAGCATTTTCCTCCTAAGAAATAATTAACTATAGGGGAAAAAAAAGTTGTGGTTTTTAAACATGAAGCTTCGCAGCATTGCGTATGGAAGAGATACAACACTTCAGGTTATGTATATAGTCAGACATTTACTTCAGGAATGCAAGGGATAAGATTTTGAAAAGAACCATGAATGTCACTGACTTGAAGCATGAAAAGAGTGTGATTTTCAGAGACTGACAAGAACTCCACTGAAATGTAATCTGAGTTCATGAGCTTTCTCCACCCCAATACCATCTCAGCAAAAGGACTGATGCTTTTCCAAACCTATCTGGATCTTGAAGTACAGCAGCACTTACTATGATCCCCACCAGAAGACCTATTGCTCATCAGAGATCACAATATTGAAATTACAACCTTTTCTCATCATATATCAGTAGCCTTCTTTCAAGAAACATAGATCAAGCAAAAACATTAGCTAAATGAAAAGCATTCACCCTGAAGATTTATAGTCTATGCAATAATATAAGGCCAGAGATACAGTACAAAAGATTACAAAGCACTTTTTTTTTTTTTTGTACACATCCATGGTTTTCCAATGAGATGCAGCTTCCCAAACTACTCCCAAGTTTATTTTTGAAAATGACTTTCGAACAGGGACTTGAAAAATGTCAGTCTTGGTTCCTCATCCAAATAATCCATCATCTGACTGAAGCAAATCAAAACAGAAGGGGAAGAAAAAGACAAGTACTTTGGGAAAGGGTCACTCCTGGCAGCCCCAGCAGCATGACTGTTCAGAGACTACACTGTAGTTTGACGCCTTCAGATCTCAGTGCTACACCTAATGTGTATGTAATGTGCTTACAGGACAGAAGTGCACCTGAATCTCTATTTATCCACAAAGTTCCACCTTCTAAGGATGGAAGTTAAGCTACAGTAACAAACTATAATAGTTGTTCAGTTACTTCTCCTGGATTTTTTTTTTTTTTTTAATACCATCTTCTTGAGAAAAAAAGGAAAGCTGTTTCTTCTCAACAACCTCCAATGATAATTTTGAATCCCTCGCTTGGATGAAATTTCTCCATATGTTTAGATGCCAAATAAATGCCGAACAGTGATTCTGCTTATATGAATAGATGCGTAAAATTCTTCAAAGGCAAACCAGATCAATGACTGCAGAGGTTACAGAGCTAATACCTGCTTTGCCTTGGTCAAGGTGCGCCAAGCAGTTCCCAGCTTTTCTTACAACCCCAGCTCACAGCGCAATTCCAGAAGACAGCACTAACATAGCAGCCATTGGTTTCCCCTTGGCTTTCTTCTCCTTATACCCTACCCACACTGACCTACAAAACACAAATCTATACAGAGGCAGCACATTTCACCTTCTTTATTCAAAACTAGATTGCAGAACTGAACTCAGGTGAAATATCTAGGTGGTGTCCTACTATCTTTGGGGTATTAATTAAAACCCCTCGTTTCTCAAATACCTTGTAACATCAGTGCCTCATTCTTCCAGGGGAAAACTCATACCTATATTTGACCACATCAAAGACCACATGCGCACTGCAAAGTTCAAAAGAGCGTAGCTCCTGCTAGTGGAGGTTGCTCTCTTTGCACAGTGCTTATGGAAAGCAATCAGAAACGGGGACTTCTGAGTTCTTCCCCCAGCTCCATTTTCAAAGTAGCTGCAGGGGAGAAAAAGAACAGACGTCCATTAAAAATACCATGGTTTGGGAGCCACAGGGCATCTCTGAGAACTGCAGCTGCAAGTATTCTATGTACTTTTTGCAGAAGGAGGGCAAAGGAGGCCTCTATCTCTGAGGGTATAAGAAGCTTGACATCACGATGCCAGAGTGCTCCAGGGACCCCAGATGAAAAGCCCTCAAGGAGGGCAAATCTCATCTTTGGCAAGCTCAACATCAAACCATGCTTCCAACCCCTTTTAGACGGGAACAATATTTGTTCCCACTATTAGTTTAGGCAACAGTTAGGAAGAAAACCTTTTAAAAACATATATGTGTGTGTGTGTGTGTGTGTGTGTGTATATATATATATGTATGTATGTATGCATATATATAGCACAGATAAAATTTGCAATTCAAATTGATATTTTTAATCTTAAAAGTATTTTGGTGGAATGAAGTGAAAAATAGAAAGAAGAACAAGTTCCATAAATCTGTCACTCGCACAGCGCATCACTCACAGCTCTCCTCAGCCCACCGAGGAGGAGAGCCATACAGCTTTAAAATGACTTCATTCCCATATTTACATATTTTTAATAGGGCCATGATGAATCTCCTTCCGCTTGACTCCTATTTTGAGCTGTGATATTTTAATCTCCATTCTTGCTGCAACTTAGCAGATGAATGTGCAGTGTGACAGTGCTCAGAGGAAATAGTATAAATAAAGCAAAGTGGAGCTATGACATCTCACATTTTATAGCTTTTTTATTGTAGCCTAAGCATAAACAGAGCACAGCTGTGTTATACTTACTGCTGTGAGCACTCCCCCAGCTCCAACCCCCTACTGCTTTTAAAGCGACATTGCCCCTTCTTGAGATCCTCGGGGTGCACACACTGCTGCTAAAGGCATCGCTAACAGGGGCAAAATCCCCCCACGTTGCTTCTCTCCCTTTGATTTTACTTTTTCCCCCTTTTATTGACTTGCCTTGCCTTCCTCTCCCCTCTCATCCCTGTGTGCCACAGGATGTGACCCCACAGTCCCCAGTGTGTACATACAGAAAGCGCTGCACTGCTACCTACTGAAGGATGCCTTTCCTCCCTCGCTGCTATAATTTGTTCTATTTAAGTACACACACACACACGCAATGCACAGAAACAATTTGCAAAAACAACACTTTGATAAAAGACTTGTAACTAGCTGGAAGTACTCAAAACATTGCCATCCTTTAACGGTGGTATTTCACAGAAAGGGTTCGTGCGTTTCTCATCAATTCTTGATAGGTTTTTTCCCCACAGAAGTCAGTTCAAAAGGAGAAACACCAACTTTACTCCTGCCTATTTAGCAAGTTACCAGAGAGCATTCCTAGGCAGCAAAACCCCTTTTCACCTCAGGAATTTATAACGTATCACAAAGGATCTCATCATAATCATCACCACACTTTCAGCAGAAAAAAAGTTCTATTTGAAGCTTTGGACCAGAAATTCACAATGCACCTGGACACTTCATGACTACATATGAAAAAAAAGGTTTCAAAACTCAACAGCCAGCAATTTCCCCCATATAGTCCAACAATACTGTTTACCCTTATGGCATGCTGGAAAAGTGCTTTTCCATTTCAGATTTCAATAGTATAAACACAAGCACATGTAACACGCAAATGTATCAGACTCCTTCTGCTATCTATTTAGCAAATAAAGATCAAGACTCTGTAGTGATTGCTTTTGAGAGAAAGCTTGAGCATTGCATCCATCTCTCCCAAATCCAGGGCCAGAGGACACACAGGGAGTTTTTCTTTTTGCTCAAGGAAGACCATGTTGCATATCTCATCCCACTGACAACTTCAGCGGTGAAGAACATTTCACTGACCACCAATGCCAAGCTGTGAGCTACAACCTTGTTTTTGCTGCCATCCTCAGCACTCCTTCTGCGCTCTTCTTTGCACCACTAATCCTTGAGAATATTTCCTGCCTGGCTGCTTCTAGAAACCTTTTCTGCAGCCACTTTTGCCCCCACATAGGGCTCAGTAAGAATGAAATAAATCTATTCTAATATCGTAGATAGGTAGCAGCAAGCAATTCTCATGAAAGCAAAACCAGTAGTTAAAAATAGCAAAATAAAACTATGTTAGACATGTATCAACAATTGCACTGAAAAATTTATAATAAATTTAATAAAAAAGACAGCCAGAAAGTATGCTGAAGCTGTTTACACACAGAAAGCTGATTTAACGAACCAAGTTCCAAAACTGGGATCTCAATATTCCCAAGTCTGCCTAAAGTTGCCCCTCCGCTAAACTCGTGGCTTTTTAGCCACAAGCCTGATTCAAAGGTCTACCTAGCAAACAGCACTTTAAAATACATATATATATATATATATAAAAATAAGTGCGACTACCAAGACTTACAAATCTATCTATTCCCTAAAATTCCCTTGAGCCTGTCTATCTTATTCCCCTTATAACTTCATAAAATGTTGACATTACACGGCCATACTCAGCTATTCCTATGTGATGATGTAAATAAACTCAGATGTTTTTGGATCAGTATATAGTTTCTACTAAGCTGTCAACACAGACATTAAGAGATCCCTCATCAGCCAGAGCCATGCTGCCCAGGAGGCACCACTGAAAGCCACACATGTTGGAGATCTTCAACCTCTTCCAAGGCCCAGCAAGAAGGATACCTTGTCTCTCCTTGGATGCAGCATCTGAATGCAGGCAGGAAGGTGCCAGGAAGCTGCCACTCAAGGTCCTTCCATGGGATGTGGAACTCTGCTGAGCCCAGGAACTGATGCTGGATAAAGAGCATGCAGGAGAATGGCCTCAAAGTGGAAGCTCAAGAGGGCCCAGCAAAGCCACCAACAACAAGCTGGTTACAGGCATCCCACTTCTGCCAGCCCTCCAGGTAGGAAGCACATACTGCTGGCCACAAGACTAATCCCATTTAATGGTATTGTCATCACCAGAATTTGCTTACTATGAATGAGTGAAGAACAAAGGATGTGGGCCACAAATTGGTATTTACTGGGAGAAGAAATAGACAGGAAGAAAGGCAAGGAAGAGACAAAGCTAGTGACGTAGCCAGAAAAATAAAAACAAACAAGTAAACAATTCACCATCACCTACTTTTCTTTTTTTACTAAATCTTTTCAAGGTCATACAATGACTTCCATAACAACAGTACCTCCAATTTCCCTGTGGATGGCTCTTTAGTACTTTCCAGAGTTGCTGCAAAACTCAGCAAATACCTACAGCTGTGAAAAGTGCCACTAAAAATCAGCAGTATATTAATGCAATAAATAAATATGTTTTAAATAGAGACACTGCAACTAAGCTGACTTAAAACCTTTACTGCTCTTTTATCTCTACCTCAGATAGATCCGGAAGTTGTTCATAAGCACAACAGTAAGCCTATCTTGAGTATGAAAAGTTTGACAATGTTACGGGACAGATTTAATGACAAGAGTAGGAACTGACTCCTTAGCTATAATAGTCAACATCACTTCTGACATGGATGCTCAATTTGGAAAGCTTAATCCAAGTCAAATAATGCACAGATAAAAGGACTCCCACTAGAATTGGTCTGCTGCAAAATTATAACCAGGTTCAAGTTTTACAGGATAAAAAACATCCACTAACTCTCAACTAATACTACTGCCCCCCAGATTCCTCTGCACAAACTTCCTGCCCATTGCTAGAAGTCCAACGAGAATGACTGAGGAAGCCTCAAACGCAAGCAAGCAGCCATGGCAAACACCGTCACAGCACACGCAATGACGCAGTGCATCAACACGTACAAAAATGCCAAGACATCACCAGTTCATTTGCAGGCTGGTGCAGCACTAACTCACGACAAAGTATTTCTCACCTAGTGACTTTGAAGGGTAAATACAGATACCACTGCAGTTCCTAGAGAAAACGTCGTATGCCCTGGAAGGCATTTATTTCCCTTGTAGGCCAACGCTCCTCTCGCCGCCAGCTTTCAGCTAACTGGCACAGAAGAGGCTGCAGGCAGGTGCTGTAGGGTACCTGCTCTGACAAACAAAGAGAGGTAGCAGTGGGCTTTTTTCCTTCTTGTTTAGTCTTCAGTCACAACAAATGAATGAAATGAACCAAAGAAAAGAACTAAGCTGAGAAAAAACAAAGTAAAATTAGTAACAGGCTAACAGCATATACCCGCTGCCTGGGGCAACATACGGCTGATGGATGATGACAGCCAACAGACGAATCTTCATTCCCTGTCTACTAAACAAATTAGTAATCTCATCAATATCGTCACTACATTCACCTTCTGCAGCAGCTGCTGCTGCAACATGACTGCTGTTAAGCTTTAGGGGGAAAGCCTGGCTTTGTCTTGCACTCTGCCAAGTCCTGTGGGCAGCCAGGATTGCCACCCTTTGGAAAATGCAATTAACATGCCAACAAGATTTTTTTGTAAATGTTATTATTTTTATTTTTTTTTAAGGCCTGCAGAGCTGCGTATGACAGCGATTGTCACCCACATGACACACAATGAAGTCTTGTGATCCTACAGAACTTGCACATCCAGGGCCTTAGCAGCTGTCAGGGTCCCTCCAATTAAAACGAGCTCAGAAACCTTAAGCTTGATGAAGACACCAGCGCTTTGCCTTAGACTGGCTCTAAATTCTGCCTCATCTTTATTCCTAAAATTTCTCTCTATTAAAGTAACTACAAACCACCTTGCTCCCCTCCAACACCACTCCAAACTGTTCTGAGCCCCACAGACCAATGGCATTTCCAGCACTATCAAAAAGAGACAATGCTATCATTATCACTTCCAAAACTCATCGGGAAAAAAAACATCCCGATTCAACCACACTCCAATCCAGAAAGATCACATTTTAACAGCACTCAACAAATCATCTCTTTCAAAAAGCGCAGATTTCAACGTCTGCTAGCAACTCCCCCCCTCCCCCCCAGTAACTTCTGCAAATTGTAGTATGGCTTCACTTAAAAAGATGGAAAATTTAATCTATGCTGTAAAAACAGAAAAAAGATACATGCATGGATGTTTACATTCACAGACAAACTCACCCTTTCTCCCACCCAGTTCTTCAGAAAAGGAGTTGAAACTTGCACAAAGTTCAGTGTATTTCTCCTAAAGGTCTTCTATAATGTCAGCAGAATACATACTTATCAATAGCCTGCGTTAACAGCTAAAATTATCTGTTATTTGTTTTGATCAATCAGTTTCCATTTGAAAACACACAGCATAAAGACCAACCTATTTCTGAAGCCACGCACTGCATGTACCTGGGTACAGATGCATGCACATGGACTAATGACAGGAATTCATTAAGTATTCACAAGAAAACCTCATGGTTGCATTAGAATTTTTCTTTCTATGTAAAATCTTCAGGAGTAGTGCAAGGTAATGGCTGGCAATTAATCCCACTGACTCAGACATCATAGTTGTTAACAGCTGAAATCTTAAATGGATGTCAGGACTAGTGCCTCCTAACTAAATGGACAGGACATAGGTTTGCTCCTGTTCGCCTCCATAAATGACTCTATGAAAAATTCACAGTGCTTCCTTGTGCTCAAGTAGGAACATATAACTTTGTTCTGTATCCTCTATAATAGATGAAACAAGGACATGTTCCTGGAACACACTGAGTCACAATTCTATGTTGTCTTCCATTTATGTTCTAATTTACTAGATCAAATGCATAATAAAGATTCTAGGAACAACATTTAAACACCGAAGAACCTTTATCAGTCACACTGTATTATTTCACATCTTTAACCGCAACACTCCCAGTTTAACTATTTTCCAGCATAAAAAATCTTGCTGCCTAAGCAGCTGTTTACTCCAGCCTCTTCTCCTACATAAGGCAAACAAAACTTTCAAGCTCCAGTAAGAACAAAAATAAAATTTTGCTACTAAATGTAACATACTAACAGCCCCCCCCCAGTGTGTTTTTCTGTTTGTTTTTTAAAAAATGATTATTTAGTCGGATTGAAGGAATAGTTCCTTTGGCACCTAACTGTCCGCCAAAAAAAAAAAATAAATAAAGCTCTATTGCTTCATAAACTCTGTCACAATGAACATAATCCTTCAGTTAAGTGCCAATTAATTATTAAAAACATTCATTGAGGATTAACAATCGTGAAATAGATACAGCTCTATTATGTAGTTGCTAATCCTCAATAAATCTACTTGTAATAGACAGCATTTCAGTATGAGAGCTAGCCTACTTAAACTAATGCTTTATATTTAATTAGATAATTATTGCATGTTAAAAAATACATTCATTATGTTTAATAACTATGTAATAAGCATACAACTAATGGACAGATTAGTAATCCTCAGAAAAGGACTTTTTTTTTTTTTTAGCAATCACTTGTATTAATATCCAAGAGTGACTTTCCAACACACAGGCCAGCACGTTATGCTCCCCTACCTGCAGAAATGCAGGCCAAAGGGCTTACACTCCCTGAACCACACTCTTCGGCCCCATGTAGAGGATGTAGGAGCCTGAAGAAGCTTACTTGCCTTCAGCACACACACTCCCTTGAAGCACCCAAGTTTATGCCCCTGCAGAAAGAAGCTCAGCCTTCCTAACATCAACTACATGACATCGCCAAATCACTCTTCTTTTCAAGGCAGAAGATTTGGACTGGAAGGTGTAAGGGCATGCCATACCATACATACATCCCCCTGAGAACAGAGAACTCTCTGGAACTGCCTGTTCCCATGGAATAATACTGAATACACATAAAGCTGTACAGAGATGCTTTTTCTTACAGTTTTATTTCTTATATATCCTTTTGGCGCCTCTTTCAAAAAATGGTTATAGGGAGACACAGGGAGACATGCATCTCCTATTCATCTAATAGCCATCTCCAGCCAGCCACCAGACCAAGGCAGAGTCATGATGCCTGTTTCTAGGGATAAAACTGTGAGAGCTATTTATAGTGCAAGGATCAAGCTCTGAGCGGCCTTTTTAGGAAGCAAACTTAATAACATGATCACTAATCCTTCAGCTGAAGCAGTCTCATGAAACAGGAGTATCAACTCACGTTCTGCACCTCTGGAAGTCCCTCATTCCAGCTGGTGGCCAGCAATGTTATGTAACAAAGGTGACTTCAGAGACGGTGGTTCAGATGACCCTTAAAAATCTCCATCGTCCCTTTTCTGTCTCATCTTTTTCCCTTGCACTTCAACAATGAGCTGATTTTAGTGACTGCTCTCTTCAAAGAAGTGTTAGCTCTTGAACCAATGCCAGCACATTGCATCTCAAGAACAGTAGACCTTGTTTTTTGATGGTGTAAAGAATACATCTGTAATTCTGTAAGTCTGTGACTGCTTACGCTCCATTCTGGAACTGAAAGTGAGGAAAAAGGAAAGATGGTAGTCAGACAGAATCAAAAAGCACAGATTTTGGCTACTATTTTAAGTCTTGTATTGACACCATAAGTGATCTGTGTTCTTTCTTTAAAGTGAAGCTACAGCACCTCAAAGTTAACTACAGTATGTTTTAAAGAAAATAACTAGCGCCACATAGTCCACTTAACTTTGCAACTGTAATTAGTCTTTAATATGAAAAAGGAACTGCTCAGGATTTCAGTTTTGGGATTGTACATGCAGGACCTCTCATATTTTCATGCAAATATTCATCTTCTCCAACTCACTATCTTCCTACATTATAATAATTAAAAATCAGTAATAAAAGATGGTAAAGATTAAGTGATGCTGTAAGTACCAGCATGTTCCAGTCTTCCAATATAGCAAATGTTCCAACAAGACAAAAAAAACTACTTTGGCATCAATAACCTTTGTAAATTCTGCTGTTAACTCAATGACTGGAACTAAAATTTCTTCTTCAATTGGATAGATTATTGTCCCTCCTTAAGTGAAAGGAGGGAATATATCTGTCTACATGGAGAACAAAACTGCATCCAAATACACCATCTTGCCCTGTTTCTCAAGGCTAACTGCAAGGTGTGATTAAGATCTAGATACCCTGTGATCACGCTGCTGAGCTCAACACATCACCAAATTATCCCACATTTCCTTTTTTATTTTTCTAAGATTAACTTCTAATTTGAAGACGGCAAAAACTGAAAAGAAAAAAAAAAAAAAAAAAACCCATCCTGAATAATGTCTGCTTGAGCCACTGACAGCATAAAGTAGCTGTCAAGAAAAGTGAATTTCCGAATTCTTCCCAAAGGGGAATTGACAGACCTTCTGTTGCACAATGCCCTGCCTGTCCAGCTGAACAAGAGACTATGTGTGAACAGCAAGCCCAGGGGAAGGAGGAAGAGGGGAAGAAAGGAGGGAATAACAGGGCTGCAGAGAGATTGGGGTGAAGAAGGCGCTCACCATCATATTCACACCACTGCTTCGGCAGCTCCAGCATCCACTGAAAGGGAGATAGAGAAGCAAAGCTCCTTCTTGGAGCAAGGTCACAGAATCACAGAATTGTAGGTTAAGCCACCAGAGTGAAAAGATGTTGTACCTCTCCTGGCCTTAGCAATAATGAGCATCACACTAAACCAAACTCCCTCTCACACTGCCCTCCCTCACTGCATTTTCTGCATTTCTCAGAAAGGAGGCCTTTTCAAATGCTTGACACCACATTGAGGACTATGAATGCTTCAGTACTCCATTGGCATATTAAGCTAACAAACAACAACAACAACAAAAAAAATCAACTAAATACACAACAATTTCTCTCCATACCTCCCCAACCCCTTTCTATCCCCACCCTCCTCCAATAAAAAACAAGAACAAACAAACCAAGATACTGCTGGAGTAAATGAAGCAGCCGTGAAGTTATACAAGGATAAGAAGAGGACAAGCCCTCGATTTTGGGACAGAGCTCCCCAGTCGAGCTGAGAGCCATGAGCATTTACATCTTGAGAACATGCCCCATAGAGCCTATGGGAAGAAGCTATATTGGCCTCGCTACCCCAAGCTGGAGCATAACCTTCCCTACCAGGAGCATCACAGCAGGCAGGTAGTCAAAGGCAGCATCTTCAGGTGGCATCCAGCAGCACACAGGCCTGCTCCAAGCAGCTGGGGGTGAAACTGGGCTAGGCCCCCAGCTTCCTTAAGGCAGCATCTTCCCTCTTCTGCCTAAAAGTGGGAGCTCTTTGAGATGGGAGCAGAAGGAGGGCTTATCGGTTACAGCTGTTCAGAAGACCAGTAATTGCAGCTGGGGGTTCTTCATCTTGTGTCAGATCGAGTAGGAAAATGGGTCAGACATAATGCATTTGGTTAAGTATCTAAGCTGAAAAGGTACTATTTTCTTTTAAATTATATAGTCTTTACTGGAAGGAAGGTTACCGGTGCAAGGCTTTCTAGCTTTAAAATGTAACAGGGACATGCCCTCTGAGGGTCAGGCTTTCATTTGCTGATGTTAATTCTCAGCTGCCTGTTATTCGTCCTTCATTGTAGCCTCTGTCTTTGCTGGGCACGCTCCTGATTCCCTGCTATATCCAGACGGTCCATGTAAATAGTGTTTATGTTAAGGAAGTCATGTTCTGTGTGACTGGAGCACACAGAAACTGATGTTGTTGTCACTTTAGATTAAGCTCTCGTTTTAGCAAAGGAGGCAATTGGAGCAGGCAGCCGAGTGGCCGAATGAAATATTCAGCTCATTTCGTTTAAAGCTGCCCCGTCTCCATTGTTCGGCTGTGAGGCCGATTAACCCTTGTTGGTGCCTGCACAGCAGCTGCTCACTCGCTGGCCCTGTGCTCGTATACACACAAAGCGAGGCCCAGAACGCTCAGGCGCATTTCAAAGGTCAGCCAGACGATAGTCACTGTATTTTCTCCAATTAGTAAACTTTAAGGATAACTAAAGTCAACTCTCCATACTCTCACCACGTCTGCACTTTGTAGAGAAGAGAAACAACACCCAGCAGTGGTCAAGGGTATTCCAAGTACTTCATGCAGGCAGGAAGACAGCTCCCATGAACCACAGCCTGGCACTCAATTCCTCACAAGTCTGAAGCCCTTCCAACCTCGGGTTCACCCTGGGCATTCTGTGAACTTCTGCTCATGGAGAATTATTCCCTCAGCCCCCCAAACTGCGCAAGTAGACGCCAAGTCTAGGTAAGGAAAAGAAATGGCCAATAATGCTGCGAGTGCTGAGCTGTTACTGATGTGTGCAGACAGTCCGTGGCTATCTAAAGCACTGCAGCCCAGAGCTCTGAGCACGCTGAAGCCACGGGGCAGCTCGCCTACAGCTATTCAGAAAACTACTTGGTGAATGTCTTGGCTGCTGTGCAGGGCTGATGCCGGCGGTCAGAGAACAACCCCCAGCAGCTTCCTGTGGCAAATGGCCATTACAGGAGGAACGGTAAATCCTCAAGCACATAAGGCTCCATGCCCCCAAACGGGAGATGGGTTCCCTGGGTGTAAGCTTCCAAATCAGGCTCCAGATTTGCCATGGACATACTGCACCGAGCGCTGACTCTTGCCAAAGGGCCAAGGTTACCGAGCACAGCATGGAATTCGAATCAAGCCGTACAATATTCTTGGCACAAGTACTGGTAACAGCTCAAAATACAGTATTTGTTAAGTAGTACTGTTATGTAACAGGAATATTTAGGGTAATAATGTTTTATTTTTAATGACATTCTTTGTTATTTTAAGACAACAGCTCAAGCGCAGGTGACAAGTTTTCTTATAATCACAGTGACAAGTACTGTACCAATTTCTGCCTTTGATCTGTGTTTTGTACTAAATTGCCCAAAGAAAAACTGCATCTATTAAAAACATCAGTAGTTATGCAAACCGCAGTGATACCACAGAAGACAACCAACGAAGTACTTCCACACCAGAGCACAGGTGAGGTCCTAACTCCAAGTCCTACGCTGCTCCTCCCCAGGAGATCAAACTGTACGTAGATACTAGTCTTTATCTACCCCTAAGGCACTTCCGTAGCACACGACAGAAATGAGAAGCACCGATACATGGATAAATCCTGCAAAGTAATATCTATATTACCTAAATGACTAATTGTGAGTAGCCTTGCAGCAACATTTTACTATGACATTCTACTGCACAGTTCATATGAGAATACTCTGTAAGAGCACTTACACTAATACTCTTTACTTGCATATATTGGATGAAATGCCAGCAATCATTATAATGATTTCGATAGTCAAAGTCTCATCAATTGCATTTACTTTACTAGTCATTTGGATAAATATGCAGCTATCTTTGAATGGCTTATGAATGCAGATAAATTAATAGGAGAATGTAAACATTAAACATGATATCTCAAATGTAATCATTGTACACACTGCTTAATTGCTAACATTTTTTTTCTCTTTTGATTTTCTCTCTTGCAGAGTATATTTAACTGACTCCAAAACGCTCTGTTTGTTTAAAATTAAAGCTCAATTCAAGATGATCCTTGGATATTATTTAATACATTAGGATCTGAATTCCTCAATAAATAATGTGTATCCGTCACAATGAAACAAAGTCCTACATGTTATGACATCTATTTCTTTAAGATTAACCTTTTAAATCTCAGAAACAGTGCAAGACATACTCCTTTTAGCAATCTTTTTTGATACTTCCCAGAACAAGAAGCCATGCAAGTAGTACACTGATGTAACCCAGCTCTTATCATCAGTCTAGATGCGAGTGGCTTTAAAACCAAGTTTATGTTATGCACAAGCGCATATTTTAGGTCTACATACTGGGAACAGTGAAGTGCTTGACATCTGGAGTTAGGCAGTGGTGAATTGCAGCATGCACACATTATACTCATCTGCATAAATATCTATTTTCAAAGTCACCGTGGCTCATAAATGCCCTCAGTCTTTCCACTAATTTAAAATCATAATTCCCTGGAACTATTAGAGTAAGGCCAAACAGGTAAGTTACATCCAATGCTCAGTTTAGGAAAGACAATGGTTCTGTAAGTTTCTCTCCTCTCTCACTTTCTTTGTTTTCCTAATAAAAACCCACAGCACACAAACATACCCAGTTACCACAATACCTGACCCACCCACATCTCAGAAAGCAGCATCAGATGGGTCAATGTGGAGGTGGATGGTCACTGTAAACGGGGGAAGCTCTTGCAGCAAGTGTGCCTAATTCTCTACGTAGCCCTCTTCCCACTGGGCTGCATGGTGCCGGTCAGCATGCCAGCACATTGCTGCAGGCACCCTGCAGGCAGAGGTGGTCGGCTCGGCACGGCAGTCTCAGAGGTCCTGAGAGCCGCAGTCATTAAAACCACGGCACCTTTTGAAGGAATTGAGTTATTAACCTCAGTGACCCCAGACAAATTTAAACCTGACTAACTGCAGATTTCTCTGAGGAATCGAGGCACGTGTTTGTAAATTGCTTGGATATTCAGTGCGATGAAAGATGTTACATAAATGACAGTTATTAACGTAATAGAGGCAAATGGGTCAGGAGGAGGATTTCAGCTCTTAGGCTGTTGTTCCCACCTAACATCAAGGTGCAGATACTGATGTTTTGTACGAGTCAAATGCGATACTCACCTTTCCTAAACCGTAAATCCAGTCTGTATTATAAGCTGGTTCTCTGGTTTGAAGAAAACAGCGGAGGTAAGGCTTCTAACAGAGTTCAAATGAAAATGGTACTAATTCCCTACGCAAGGAACAGGCTAGGATCAAAGTTCTGACTTTGGACTGTAATACTGTCATCTACTGAATTACTGCCAAAAAAATCCCCCAACAACACTGGTAAAGCTATTTTATTCCAGAACAAAGAGAAAAGGCCACCAGCGATGCATGGCATCACCACTACTCTGAAAGATGAAGAAATAAATTGGACTAACGTTTACTGAAAGAAAACAAATGCAACCTGAAATACACACCACATATTAAGCTTCCGGTTTAGAACCTGACTAGAAACCTTGGGCCCCTACACAGCATCCCACAGTCATATGTGGAGACGCAAAAAGAGAAACTCCCATACGAATTAGCTGATATTTAACGAAGATCAGAGCTGTTGCACCCTGATGTTACTAGCTTCATTAAGACCATTGCTTGGCCGAGTCCAACAGCTATATATAAACACATGCACATGAACATATGCATCCACAGACACAGAGGCTGACTTCCTTGCAATCCAAAGCACCCAGCAATTATTTGCAGATACAAATAGCCACCGCGTCCCCCAGCTACTCAGAAGCAGCCCACTCCTAAAAAAGACCGTAACAATCCAGCAACAGCACCACTTCACAAGAAGAAATGAAGTGGAATGACTCCCAGATTGGAAGTCAAAGAAGATACAAAAAGTAAACAGTATATAATTACCCGAATGGCGACTTGCCAGAACACAGCACAAACTGCCTGAGCCAGTGGATCCCAAATCAGAGGTGAAGGCCCTGACAATTGGGGTCACAAGCCAAACCAAAATAAAATCAGAGAAGCTCAGCTCAGCCACAAGTGCAACTCCTTGATCCAACAGCAGCGTCAGTGGGGGGAACCTCTGGAAGCTGTATAAAGGTAAAGATCTGGATCTTGTGGATCAAAGCATTCAACGTAGCTTGCAAGAAACACAGCAGCACCTAATTGTACACATAGGGAGTGCATCTCCATTCATGCTCCTGGCAGAACAGTCATCCCAAACTACCTGCAGCTTGGCGGCAATTGAAAGATGCACTTCAGGGAGAAGGGGTAGTTCAAGCTCAAGTACCATGAGAGTGATTTTCACTTGTCAAATTATAAAAATGAATTCCCAGATTATAGAACCGTTAATGTAAAAATGGACTCCCAGAGATTGAAGTACTGCTGATGCAATGAACAACTCCAACAACCATGCTATGTCCCTCAGGCTCCTCCCATGTTAAAAAAGAAAAAAAAACCACACTACTTATGCCCAGAGGGACATTTAACACAATCTGCATTTACAGCCTTTCCTGTCACAGAGGCATAGCAGGGTTTGTTTTTCTGTTTATTGTATTTCTTCACAAATCACACAATAAAGAAAGATGCACTTTAGACAGATGTTTCAGAGGAGGCTAAGCAATTTTGTAGGTCAACACCAAAACCCTGTGCCCCCAGAAGTCAGAGCATAGAGAAATCTAAGTCATCCAGGAACAGTTTTACAGAAAAATTCATTAGGGCTACAGTAACATTTAGGTGTATCCAGGCCAAATGTAGAGCGAACTTAGGTCAAATTTATGGTTTTTGGTGGAAACTATGCAAAATGTCATGGTTTCAGCTGAGTTTCGTTCAGGGGCTTGGGTTTTATTCATAGACTGAAGTCTAAGGGAAACTAAAGGGACATGAAGCGATACAGCGTGAAACTGAAATAAGTTTTGCATGAATACTTACAAGAAGACGCCAGTTTCGTGAAGTGGGGAGAAGGACAAAAGCCCCAGCCAATAAACAGGAGCAAAAAATTCACCATACTTACAATGCTAACTTGATTATCTCTCTCAGTATCCCTGGCAAGTCATTCCTTACACTTTGCTCAGTTCAGAGAAATTCAAAGTTGACAGAAATTACTTTCCACTCATTACGCCTTCCAGAATTTTAGTTGGAAGGACATTATCCTACACCATTTATAAATATTTTCAACCAGATGTTGAAATTAAAATAACAGCATTTTATTTATTTAGGTTACATCTACAAACTTTTATACCTTTACATATCTCCTCCCTTTGAAATGTACCAATATCTTTGGCTACACATAAAAACAATGCATCATGAATCTATAATAACATCTTCATTTGGTTTGCAGCATGGATTTTTATCTGGTTAAATGTCTAAATTACTCCCACTTATAGGTTATCCACATATGGACTGAGAGCTGAACCCATTTGAGAATTAGCTTTTAACAGCTGACCTGGTGCCTCAGCAAGTGTTTTGCACGGTCTCCTGGGAAAAAGCATGATGATAAGCAAGGCTGGAATCACAAACTCTACACCAGAAGAGGCCAAGTGTGTTAATACTCGTCACACAGCAAGTTCAACTGCCCTACTGCTACAACAGTGCTCAGTGGCCAAGTGACAGAAGAACATTAAATATTATTTGCAGAGAGAGCCATCTGCCTGCCACCACACAAGAGGGTGAAATCACCCAACAGTAAGGGAAAGGGAAGATGGAGTTTAAAATGAAAAACACAGAGGGAGACAAAAGAGGGAAGCCAACAAAACCAGCAAAAAGTAAAACAAAATGAATTATTTAGAGTTGCATGTCAGCTTACTATTGGATCTATTAACATCACGTCCCAAATAATTACAGGGTTTCCCCACTACCCTCGCACTAACTGCTACTGCATTCTTATAAATTGCTATGCTACATAAAATACCGTGTATTTTTAATGTCCCTGTAGTATCTGAGCAATTATATGCATTATAGTTCTCTATTTTCACACCATTGAGGAATGATGGCTTCAATTCACCACCTCTGTGCTGACGACTCCCACATCTCATTCCCAACCAATCTTGTTCTATCTAAACACAATTCAGCCAGTTTTACTTCATCTTAAAACCGGTAAAACCTTTTTTCCGTCTGCTTCTGAAGACTCAACAGCAGTGACTTCAGACATGCTGATGGGACATTTGGGGACTTTTTCTTTTTTTCTTCACTTGCCTTTGAAAAAGAGACGGACTATAAAATAGCTAATAGAATTGTTGAGTAGCAACAGCTAAAGGCACTAGAAAAGACCATAAAATCTGTTTGGGCACATGGACTCCTCAACACCAGATTCACAAAAATCAGCATGGGTTTTAACATAAAAACAGTGAAATGCCACTTCTTCTGCATAGACGTTAAAACTGCTGACAAGTTTGGTTTGTTATAGACCACATTTACACCTGCTAGCAATAATGGTCATCAAATGCTATACAACAACCTTCAAGAAACCAATATCAAGTTAAAATAAGAAAATCAACAACAAACTTAAGTACCTGCATAGGTCCTTGAGCTACCTTTTCTACTATCTTCCATATTCACCTCTCTGCTCCCCAAGGCCCATACTTCCTGGAAGACCTCCCATTCTCCATATGGATGTTCAATCTCATGCAGCTCTGGTGCCAGCCTGCAGCCCTCTCAGTAATTTCTAACTGCTTTCCTTGCTGTTCTGAATTTTCCAGAGGAATGTGGTGGCTTGTCAAAGGAGGCTTGGTAAAGGTGGAGTTAAAAAAGTGACATGGGTGCAGCCAGTTGCTAAAGCACACGTGGGAATGTGGGCCAAATATAGAATTTGTCTCTCCTTCCCTCCGCTCTGACATGAGCATGGGAATTCATGGTCCCAGTTAGAGCAGTAACTGCCACCTGGCAAAAAAAGAAACGCAATCCCTTTTCTGGGCGGGATGCCCCAGCACTCCCAGTTGGGCCAGGGTTCCAGGGCAAGAAGATGGTCCTGTCTACCTGGTTATCCCATAGGACTTTCACACTGGCAGTACTAACCAAAGCATACATAAGTAGTCGCTTAAATTTCAACTCCTTTCTAAGGAATTCTTATTTTGTCCACTCCTCAGTTCTGCAGTATACAGCTTTCTGAGGCACTTTGACCTGTTCGCAACCTGTAACTGCAAGGGAAGAACACACTCAGTAAAGGTTTGGAGGTTTTATTCAAATGGGTATAAAGCAAGAATTTAAGCTTCACACGTATTATGTGAACAGTCCAGAACTCCTGGAAAAAAACAGAGAAAGAAACCTAAAACTCCCTGGACTTTTTGTTTTTCCAGCACTCCCGTCTGTTACACAGCCTAGACATTTTGCAGATTTCTTTGAGAACTTCCTGGCAACCACCAGCAATCACCAGGGCAGGATGCATATGTGTTAAAACAAAATTTTAAACAGAATCATCTTTTTGAGCTTCAAACTTTTTTTTTTTTTTTTTTTAACTGTGAATTCTGGAAAATGGTTTCGTATCGTTTCTCTGCAGCTAGTCCAACCATGACCCTTCTAAGGAGCAATGGTGAAGCAAAGGATTAGGGGTTGCCAACTGGACATTTTATAGGACCCTTCCAGTAAGAAATTACACAAGTCCTCTTCTCTGAGCATCTTGCTATTTCTATTATAGTGGATTTTCTTTTACACTATGCTGTTGCAACTCGAATGTAAACTAAGATCACTGCTGCGGGATTTTGTTTTCAGGTACACCCAGCTAAGAGTTTTCCTGATCACTAAGTTAAACAACCTGGGGTCCATGAGGTCAATGGCTCAGTTTGTTTCAGAGCTGTTAATCAAACCAGAATTAATACACTGAGCATAGGAAAATTTGTCAGTTAAGAGTCAATAAAAGGACTTATCTCTTTGTGAACCCCTATTAGCTTAACAGCTTTCTCTTGGATGGATGGCAGGTACCCAGGAACATCTATGTGTGACCTCACACTGCTGTTAATGTGTAGTCAGTTGTTTTTGTGTTCAAGGACATTGTGGAAGTTCACAGCTTTCACCAACATTTCTCCTTTACAAATGATACCGGCAGCACATGCAGAGGGAGTTATTGGTGGCATGAGGTATGGACAGGCAGTAACTTGTATCACACAGTTGCCTCCCCTTTCACAGGCATTAACTCAAAACTACTGTTTCTATTTCAGTACGAAAGTTTACAAGTTATGTGAAATATTTCAGTGTTGAAAGACCTAGAGGCTTATCAAAGCACATTTTTGTAAAATTATACAGCACCATGTTACTAATTCATGAAACCAATCACCTAAAAAATGCTGATTAATTTATGTCTGCTAATCAATAAGTGCGCCCTCAGTATGCTGATGTTCACCCCGTACTAAGAGGAGGTATATTATGAGGTAATATCACTTCCATCAACTACCTATGAAGTAGGTAAAATTTAGATGCAATTACCTCCCACTTGTACTAAAGACAGAAAATTAGGGGAGATTAAGCTGCTGTCTGCTAGGAACCCGGGTGGTAATTCTGTGCCCATATTGGTTGACTACACTCCTCTACCTTTCTTGGAAGTCAAGCACTGGGAAAAAAAAAAAAGAAAAAAAAAGGCTGATAGTGTTAAAATTAAGTATAATTAAAAACGGGCTCCAGTACAGAGTGAACCCAAAAGGAAGAAAGTAAGAGTCACCATGAACTCATAGAGAAGAACATAAAGGGAGGCAATACAAAAGAGTTTACAATGGAGTAATACACTGTAATTACCTGAAATCCAACTGCTAAATCTTTCATTGCTTTCCAGAGTAAATTGCTAACAGAAGAAGTAACATTCTGGTCTGGTGAAGCAACACATCTGCATGGCTGATATAAACTGAAAACTGGGAGCACTGAAGTCAGTGGGAGTTCCAAGTGTTCAGCACCTCCTAAAGGATGTGTACTCTGCCATCAGAAGTGTGACTGTAGCACGTCTAGGCAGAACTGTGCAAGGCTGGTCTGAACTTACACAGATAAACACAGCATTCACAGTACAGCAACAGACTCTTCAGAAGGACTTCATAAGCACATTTTTTCCTATAAACAAAGTTTCTACACATATTATGCATTACAAAGAAACTAATACAGTGAGACAAGAAAATTCCCTTCAGCAGCCCAATCTTAAATATTACCTCTAACAACTAGGGACGGAGCAAATACCATCAGGCCTCTGGCAGATCCAGTAATAAGTAAGACACTGATGCCCTGGAGCATGTCCAGAGAAGGGCAAAGAGGCTGGTGAAGGGTTTGCAGCACAAGACTTAAAGGGAGTGGCTGAGGCAACTGGAATTGTTCAGCTTGGAGGAGCTCAGGGGAGACCTAATCGCTCTCTACAGCTCCCTGAAAGGAGGTTGCAGTGAGGTGGGGATCAGCCCCTTCTCCCAGGTAACAGCAGTAGGAAAAGAAGTAATGGCCTTAAGTTGTACCAGGGAAGGTTCAGGTTGGATATTAGGAAAAAAAAAAAAAATTTCTCAGGAAGAGCAGTAATGCATTAGAACAGACTGTTTGGGGAGGTGGTAGAGTCAGTGGGTTGATGGTTGGACTCGTTGATCTTAGTGGCCTTTTCCTTTTGTGATTCTGTGAATCTCAAACTCATAAATGCAAATGCCGAGCACTCCCCAGTTCCTCTTCAAGGCCAGTAACCTGCCAGTAAGTAAACTTTCCTAACTAATAGAAATCAAGAACATCACAACAAGCCGCTCAGTTATTCTTCGCCAAAGGGAAAGTAGGATAAAAATAATTTATGTATATTCTCTGTGATTCTGCCATAAAGATCTCCAGTAAAATATACAAGCCATTATTTTATTTCAAAGAGGAGACAAAAAAGGTAATAATCATAGCTATTTGATCAAATTATTCCTAAAGGAATCCTTAAGAGACTGGAAAATATACAAAACCCACTAGTCCCCATTTGCTACCTGGGGAGAACAAAAAACATTCTCATAGGAAACACAGGTGAAAAAAATAATGAAATTAGCATCTCCAAACTGTTTAAAAAAAAATAAAAAAATCTTCAGGTTGAAGAGAATCGACAGCATAGCTTTAAGGATAGATAAATGCCTGCCTCGAGGATCTGTCTTACCTCTTCTTTTTTTTTATTTTTAAGTAATACCTTCATTTGCATAGTAATAACCCAATTATTGTAAGATTAGGTGACAGAAATCTCATTATTACTGTTCCTACAAAACAGTCGATATTCCATTCAGTACTTTTTAACGTTACACACCTTAAAACATAATTATTCCAATATATGCTCATTCATCTTTAATGCAATTTCTTTAATAATAATAAAAAAGACTCTTCCTGTAATTGTTACGGGGTTTTTTTTTGGGTTGAATATATTAGTGTTAAAACATGATTTTTCTCATTCAGGCTGCTATAGAAACAAGCAAAGCCAACCAACTGCTTAGGGGCATGCTCCCTCCCCTCTTCCCAAGAGGGAGTCCACCAAGAGGCCTAAAGCACATATGTTAAAATATGTTGCAACAACTCTCTCTCCATCTCCCCCACTCCCTGCTTCTTCCCACGCTGAGAGCCGGTCACAAGACAAGCTTGCAAACAAAATCAAATACACACTAGCATAAGGCTTCTGTGAATAATTTGGGCTTAGGGTTTGCTGTTACTGGGAGAGGGGGAAGGGTTGTGGTTTTAGGGCTGGGGGAAGAAATCAGAGCAAGCACACACAGACGCAGGGCTTACCTGCCACAGGCTTTCTCAGTTTCAATTACAAAGATCATAAATGCGATAAGTGGTCAGTTACCAGAACAACAGCAGAAAGGAAGTGGGGGAAGGAGATAGGACTGGCTCCTGCAGAAGAACACAGCACCACATGTTATGCTTCAAAACGATGTCATAAACTGTTAAGAGAGGGGAAACAGCAGCTACCCTTGCCAGTTTCATCTATCTCAGTGTACACAAGGTGAGTCTATAGAGCTTCTTACTGGCAAGTCTTCAGTATCTGCTTCAAATCCAAGAGAGGTTGGAAGCAACAGAGTGCTGCCACCCCTGGGTACCTGATTGGAGCCTGTACAACGTCATTTAGTGCTGCAAGCCTTGTGCTTGGCAGCCAGTGCACTTCTCAGCCACTGGGGAAGGCCAGGCAGAAGAGGAGAGCGTGCAAAACTCTGCCCATGGAAGGAACCCTTCTTCAAGCCTATCCCAGGCATGCAAGGGAACTACGAGAGAAGTTGGTGATAGCCATTCATTCATACACGTTCCAAATACTGATTTTCAGAGTATCGTTCACCCCAGCACCACTAAAAGCAGTAAGTGCAAGGTGCAATTTCACACGAGTTACTTACTGTTTAATTTTTATGAAAGCCTTCTGTCTAAATGGCACGAAGGAAAAGGAATTTGGCCAAGTTCCGATTTCTGAAATACTGTATAATCACTGAGCCATCACGAGTCCAATGATAAAGGAGAGATGTGCATAGCTGGAAAACATTGCAAGGAAGAAGAATTCCAGAGTCTTTGTAGGGTTGGAAATACAGTTTGCTTATACTAGGGGCCAGGCACCCGGCTCCCACCCCTAGCTGCTACAGGGCTAAATGCAAGTAAAAGCTGTTGGGCTGTCTCTGCATGCTGTGCTAGATTGTACAGAGGGAAAATATCACACACCAGCACCCAAATCTGGCAGGGAAATGAACATCCCTGGTGCTGCCCACAGGCCTGCATGGAAGACAAGCTCCAATGCAGAATGTTTGGACCTTTTTTCTGAAGATTTTGACCACTTGCCTAATGTTCTGTTTTTGAAAAGTTTCCAATTACACCATGTTCTACAGAAAGTAAATTAAAATGGCTATTTATACTTGGGGGGGGGGGGGGAAGCAATGAACATGTTAATGATTTTTCCTTACATTCTTATCATCTCATTTAATTCCTTTAAACAGAAAACCTTGTGAATCTTGCTATGAAAATTATCAACAAAGAAGAACCAGCCTTCCATCATACACCAAAACTTAGAGGGATGAGCTTATACCATCCTGACCATCTGACTGAAATTGAAAACTTCTCCTCTTCCATTAATAGCTTTTACAATTCAGCAGTTCAAAGCTGCAATCCCTCACAGCCTATGCAAGGATTTGGGATCATTTTATAAATCTGTGTGGCAAATGAACATGAAAGAGAAACTCTCCTTATGGCTGGGAACTATCCTTTCGGGGGAAAAATGTTATTAGCTTTTTAGAGAGCATTTGCAAGGGTAATTTGCACTACAGCATCTCCTTTTCTTGGCCTTGCAAGCAAGTGTTGAAACAATTTGTTTTATCGTATGTGTTCACTTTGAATATAGATCTCATGTGAAATGCTTTACTTGAAACAGGGAACAATAGGTTTGAAAAACAAAACTAAAAAAGGATTGGAGTATGGCAGTAATTCATTTCAATAAAGAAATATTGAAAGTGGAAGGGAAAAGGAGAAAGGAAAAGCTTCTGATTATGTCTGCCATAACTTAAGGCAGCTATGCCAAAGCTCCCAGTTTGGTCCAACAATTTCACAGGTATTATAACAGGAGTATAAATCACTACTCCTGGACATCATTTGTATTTCATTACTTCTTAAGAGTCCTCAGGCAAAACCAGAGCCCTACCACATGAGACTCTGCACACACAATAAAGAAACACCACCACCCGTGGACGGCTGACCAGATACGACTGTAAAACAGGATTATCATAATCAGTAAAGGTCAGTAGCATAGGGTTTGATTTAAGAAGCACAAAAATTGGTCAAAATCTTCCAATATGCTTTGACTAATGAAAAAGCTAAACCCCAGATCTTGTCTGAAAAAAATGAGCTGTTCTCTTCCACTGAAACCTCCAAGTTACGCCACCTTGCTCCACTCTTCTTCAACACAGATGACTCCAAGCAAAAGGAACTGATCTTTTTGATGCTGTATTATAAAAGAACACAGAGGATCGCTAATTCTGACAGTGGCATTTCACTCTGCTGGGG
The DNA here is from genome assembly GCF_019238085.1 of Lagopus leucura. NCBI lineage: Eukaryota > Metazoa > Chordata > Aves > Galliformes > Phasianidae > Lagopus > Lagopus leucura. The sequence goes on along the minus strand of NW_024962335.1, from coordinate 27,619,590 downwards.
CAAACAACTTCCATTTTTAAGGGGGAAAAAATTATTCTGCAAACAACTAGGAAGCAATACTACATTTGCAGTGAAATTACAGATCATTTGAACTGGAAAACCAGGGAAAATCCTTCCTTCCAAATAAAATCAGTAACAAAAAAGTCTATGGAAGTGTAACAAGAAATAATAAAATCAAAGGTCACATGTTACATATGTTTCTAGTGCTGATTCTTCCCTACAGCAAAAATTCAATTTGCAGATGACAGCCCTGCAAGGCAGTTTGCTAGTGTAGATCCCAACCCCTTCTACTGAAGTTCAAAGGATTCCCAGTGGGTGTAAGAGTCCGCTCCTCACAGCCTAAAATGATTTACTTGCTCAGCTGCTGCTGTACTTCCGTCTCTGCTGCATTTTCTACATTAACCAGAATTTACCCAGCTGTAGTACTTATTCCAACTTCTTCAGTTAAATGCATTTTAATTGAAAACGTTGTTAATGGAAACTGACTAGCTTCACTAGCAAGACTGCAGAAGTCCATAATAACTGAGTTGAAGGAAACAGAATAAGCCAACCACCAAACATGCCACAGGCCAACAAAGCGATGCTCACCCAAGCTGTGAGTTCAAATCCCCGCCTCAGATCAGAGCCTGAACCACAATTCCACATGTCTGAAGGGAGCACCTTAACCTCGGGGCTATGAACTGCTCTGGAGTGCTGTCTTTCTCTCAAGGTTAGACTTGACTTCTGGGAGGGTGGGCTTATTTGCTTTTTTTTCTAACGTGAAAACTTCTGAAAGCTTCTCTTTTCGTTCTGATCAGAAAAAGACAAGAATGGTGGGCTGGTTTAGAAAGGTTATTGAAAAGTACAACGGGCCACCACTTCAACTTTCACAAATCAACACGCCGGCATTTAAATCAGCATAACCCTCTTGACTTGGCTTGCTTTCAGCTTGACCCAACAGAAACAGAAATGATGTAAGGCTTTTTGTGTTCAATAAAAATTATGAAGTGAATCTGATGAACAAAAGAGAGCAATTCATTTCTCCAAAATTCTTGCCCTACATCAGAAAAAGGCAAAAAGTAAGTCCCCTGTAAAAAGCAGGCATTCAATTCTTTGAAGCATTTATCTGTGCAAAGCTATAGACATATCCTTAGCTAATTCTCATTGATTCATGAGATTTCTGCGATAGCTTTTCCACACCTATGAGGACATTTCACTGCATAAATACTGCATATGTTAGAACAGGTCAAACTCTGCTTCATTTGCTCATGACAGAATGCCACTTATCTACTCACAGTCATAAGGTAAGCCTATTTGGCCTACTGTCACCAGCATGGAAGGCAATGTATTATAAAACAAGACACTGTCATCAAAATTAACTTCACAGGTAGAACTTGTCTCTTGTGAACCGTGCCATATAGAAAAAAAATAGTGAAATAAACCAAAAACCTGTACAGTATGGGAAAAGAAAGACTTACTAAATAAAATACATAAATAAACAATCCTGTAATCACACAGACTGTACATGGTTCTCACTAACGCTCTGCTCAGCACTGTGCACCATCATAAACTGAACAAAGCAATTTCAAGCAGCTCTGAGCAGCAATTTAAGTTCAAAGCTCACTTCTGATCCATGTAACAAGTCAAAATGAAGCATCAAAGAACACGACAACATTTTTAACCAAGCCTGGGATAGGCTGTCCTAAGCACACAGACGACTTCTCACCTAACGTGGGCATAATCAATACCTGACACTTGGCTGCCCAGCCGTGCTCTGTAGTGTTTTCAAATGAAGATGCAGTTTATCAGATAGATGTTGCTACTGTACGTGCAAATCCATTTGCTTCCTGCCAGTATAACACACTTTTTAAATATTGCATTAGTATTTAATTGTGACATGAACAGGCCCATATTCAGCAAGTGCATAGCTGTAATCATTTGAGTAAGCGCTCAATAAAGTCCTTAAAAGTAGCCAGGTGTTTAAGTTGAATTGGGGCCAAATTCAGAAGGAGTGTTGACATGGTATAATACAAACGTTTAATATTAAATGAATAATGAGGCCAACACAAAGCTCATTCAGCTGAGTTTTGCTGTCATTAAGCTACACACACACGTATAATTCCCAGAGACAACCGATCTAACAGAACTCTAAGGTCAAGCAGAATGATTGTTCCCATCTATTTCAACGTGAAAAGAAAATTATTGGTTTCTGAATACAGAAGTTCTCTCAGGAGTAAAGATGTTTGAGATAGATTTGTCCACACACGTAACTAGGACTTATATCTTTATCTAGAAATATGAATTACAAAAAACAATAAACCTACCCATGACCCTGACAGATCTGTGATAGAAAGTGTAAAAGAATTCATAAAATTCTATTTAACACTTCATTTAAATCTGCAAATGACATGGTAATGATCTAGATATCTTTCAACTGTATCTGCCTTCTCAGATGACTTGATTACAAGAAAGTAAAAAAAAAAAAAACAAACCTTCTTCCTTAAATGTCTCAAATACAACTGAATGGTGACAGACTTTTTTCAACCTCTGTAGCATCCAAAAGCTGTGTTTTAATATTAACACTCTTTACATTTAACAACTAACACATGTCAAGAACATTGGAAGTGCAAGTCTGCACCACACTAAGACCAAGTCTAAGACCAAGTGTTGATGCAATATATATTCTTACCAGCGTGTGGCTTACATTAAGGTCTGGGGAGTCTGCCATCACATGGTGTGTCACTTTATATAAAATAAAGTCTGGGAATTATTGAAGTCATTGTCATTTCCTATGACAAAAATATCAATGTTAAATGTGCCTCTAAAACATTTATCAGTCACGTGTGTCAAGAAGCAAGGGATGAGGAATATTTCATGTGAGTAAAATGCAGATAAGTTAACTTGACAAGAACATGTATTCACTTAAGGACAGGATATGTCCCTCTTGGCATGAACATCATACTCTACAGAATCTCCAAGAATTTAATTAGAGCTTGTAATATAGTAATTAACTACTGTATATTGAAACCTTTTGTAATTTTTTTTTTTTTTTCATTTGAGTGTATGGAAATGATCATACTTCTAAAAAACAAAGGCATTGGGAAACAAAAGCTACTGTAAATCCACAGGCTTTGAAGAGCATAGAGCAGGCTTTGTAAACTCTTTGTCCTACCAATGACCTCACCTTGCACCTGACTACTTACGGCACCTTCTCTGAGTTACATAAATCATGCATTAAAGCTCTGCTTTCTTTATGACAGCTCTCCAGAAATAATTCCACCTTTTCTAAGAGGGGCTGCTTTACAAAGCCAGTGGGGTAACTTCTCCCCCAGTCTTTAAACAGGCACCTTCCACAACATGACAACATGTGGAAGAATTATTGATTTTATGCAGAAAATAAAAATCATTCCAAACCTTGGTCCAAACATAAAAACAAGACACTCAGAAACACGGGAGATACCTCCTTATGTAATGTACATTTCCCTTAGGGCCTTGTTTGGCTTCCACAAAGAGCAGGACAGAATCTTGTGCAGAAATTTCTAAGTACTCCAGACCAGGTCAGGAACTGGGAGTGGGCCTAAGTAGAGTTTCTACCTCCACCATTTTTTCTCAGACCAAAAGCAGAGCCAAGAAAAAAGGGGAAACATGGCATATGCTCCCACAGCCACATTTCCCTATAGAGGAGAGAGAATATAGCAGATCGGACAAGGCGACGGGCCTATCTCCCCCTGTGCATCTACACTTGGACTCTGACTCTTGGAGACCTCAAGGTTCAGCACTGATCCTCCGAGCAACCAGCAAACCCTCCACTTAATCCTTTACTAAGAACTCTTCAGTATTTCACGCTTATAAAAATGATATTAAGATTCAATGGACAACATACTGGACCCAGAATAAAAGCATACACACATATTATTCCAGCTTGATCTTTGTTAGGGTGAGTGATCTTAACCTCTTCTGTTGTCATGTTTCCACCCAGAAAATAGCAATAATCATAACTTACCTCTTTGATAAAGTACTTTGAAATTTGTGAGCAAAAAGCACTGAAATCTGTGAGTAAAAAGCACTATGCAACAGCTGAATTTCATAATTAGGTGTTATTACAGTCTAAGTAGTATTTGGAAAAAAAAATAAAGAGAATATAAAAGCATCCAAGCTCTGATTTATTGTTACATAGTTCTCGGGAATAGTCTGTAAGACTATCTTTGCCTTCTTCACTCAGTTGCGCTACGCCTAAGCCCAACATTACAGAAAATGAATGTTAATGCACTCAGGATAAACGCGTCTACAAAGCATTCACAGACATGATGGTAAGACAGACTTACCACAGCTTCACGGTTTGCCATGCACCAGCTGAGCTGTAACTTCCTGTGCGGATGCTCTTAGGCTGTTGCAATTGCTTTTGAAAATCTTTTAAACTGTGGTAACTCAATCACTTGGAAAAACCAGCTCGTGCCTGTTTCCAAAGTCAGAATTGTCATTGATTGCAGAGACTTAATTCATGGTTCTTCTGGGACAGACGCAATTCAGCCTCTACTTGTCCTTTCAAATGAAGTCAGAATAGACTTTTTGTTGGTAGGTGAAGAGTTAAAATTAAAAAGCCTTCCACATTTCCCCATACTGCTTCCCAGGACTCTGCTTAGATTTCCCTGTGTTGGTTTCCCTGAGTCAGGAGACAGCAAGAAGCAGGGGGCAGAACACCCCCTCTCACCCCATACTGGCTGCTTGGCCTCCTCAAATGCTCTTCCCACTAGCATGGGGAAAGGACAGAAGCTGTTTGAGCAAGGAAAGAGGAGCCATCTGTAGCCAGTACTGGCCCTGCCATGACTGGTGAACAGAGCCTTGGTTAGCAACCATGGGGCTGAATTCTCCTTCCTGTCCTTCAGCAGGGCAGGATCACCAGGACCAGTACCTGGCCTGCCTGTGCTAACTCCCAAACCACTTCTAAGACCTGTTGGGGGAAAGCTGTTGACGCACAGCCAAAACTACGCTACCAACTCCCAACAATGTGCCAGAACAGAAAACAGCATGCCTGGCTCCATGGCTGTGGCACAGCCCTGGGCTCTCCATGCTAGCCATCGGCAGCTTCAAGGCGTACGCATGATGAAGGCTGAGAGTGTGAAGGAAGACGTGCTACTAATGCCATCTCACTCCCACCTTGCACATGAAACATCTCACTGGAGAGGTGATCACTGGAGGGGGTCTCACTCTTATGACCCTGTCCTTCCCAAATGCCAAAAATTTGTTGCCACCTTGGTTCCCCCTTCCTGTCTTGTCTTTTCTCTCTCCCTCTCTCCCTCCCTCCCTCTCTCTCCCTCTCCCTCCCTCCCTCTCCCTCTCCCTCTCCCTCTCTCTCTTCCTCTCCCCCCCTCTCCCCGTGAAGCAGATAACATTTAATGAGCCCTGTAAAGAGACCTGCATACTACTGACCAGAAGTGTTTCAGTGTGGGTCTTGGGAAGGAGCAAAATGCATAGAAGTCCCTAGAGAAACTTCCCTGCCCTGGCAGCAGCCCAACGCTCATCAGAGGGCATCAACCCAAACCACTGTTTGAGACTTCTTTATCCCCTTTCTCTGGTCCTCTGGAAGACAACAAGGACATCCCATATTCAGTGAATAGCGTTCCAGGTAACTCAACTGACTCTGTTTAAACTCCAGCCCTCTGTCAGGGCTAATAGATTAGCACAATTCAGCCTCTTGACATCACCCTCTGCCTTCCAACCTCTTCCACAACCTATATCTTTCTTCCACATCAAGAAACAAACAAACAAACAAACACCTCCTCTAATATGAAAAGCAGGCGATACAAGTAGGTAATGCATCTTTGATGCTTCCTCAAGGATCAGAACCACAGCCTCTCTCTCTCCTTCATATCAAAAGATAATCTTCCCACCTCCTCCTTGTACACATTCAAGTTCTCCAGCCTCTTCCTCATTACATAATGCACATGCATAATCCTTCTCCTCCCACAGAACATCTCAGGGAACACAGTCCTCCTCCTCCTCTTCAATCACACGAAGCTTAATCCCAACACTGCTGACAATCAATTGCCATCACTGTAGGGACAACAAATATAATGAATTTTGTCTTTTTCTCTTTTTTTTTTTGTGAGGGATGAGAGAGAAACTTGAGTGTTGTTCTTTTATTAGTGAATAGAGCATTTTGTTTTTGTTTTGTCAGTGGCATTTTATGGCCGTATTTTACAGACAAGTTCACAGTAAGTTCAGAGGAAAGAAATTTTCAAAGAAAATCTAGCACAAAGCATTGTGGGGAATGATATGGAAAGTTGACAAAATGATGATAAACAATAAAAAAAAGAAATAATTAAGTGTGTTGAAACACTGCATTGGTATTTATCACATTGTTAACTCTTCTTAAGGAAAATGCTTTATTGTCTGTAGTTTCAGAAAGAGATCTTAACCCAGGCTACGGAAGCAGAATGCTGCATATATAATGATTCTGAAACATAATTTTTATGTATATATATAAAAAAAGAAAATGGCAAATATGTCCCTATGAGATAAGGCTTTCAGAACAAAATATAATACATGGAAATCCTTTCTTGAAGTGCTTTGTGGTCTAAAGGAGGTAGGAAACTTGAAACAGTAGAGCTGCAGAAAACACAAGTCTAAACAAGGTGTGAAAAATTGCGGCATAGGCAGAAACAAAAATTCTGAAGAAAGCAGCTAAGAGAAGTGAAGGAATGGCTCACTTGAGAGTGAGAGAGAAGTTACATGGACATGGCTAATCTATTTCCAATTAATTCAAAATCCATTTCAAACTTCAGCTGCAAATAGAGAAGGCCTGTGCCCAGCATTCAGGAATGGTAGCAAAAAAATGAAGAATAAGTAGAGAGCTAGGCACTCAGAACTTGCACTAATTCCAGTCTGCTTAAGTCAAACTGGGCAAGCCATATACTCCTTTAGTCTATGCTTAGACCAATAAGTTTAATGTCTAAATAAGAGATAATTTTTTCTTTTAAGGTGTTCAAGGCCAGGTTGGATGGGGCCCTGGGCAGCTTGGTCTAGTATTAAATGGGAAGGTTGGTGGCCCTGCATGTGGCAGGGGGGTTGGAGATTCATGATCCTTGAGGTCCCTTCCAACCCAGGCCTTTCTGTGATTCTGATTCTGTGATTAATTAAAGCTCTGTCCTCCTACAAATCCTCTATCAGGGCTCCTTCCTTGCCTTGGTGCCTACAGAGGATATACTGACAAAGGACATATTAACTACCAGGCAGCTGGTGCACTAAGGAACGTGTTTCAGATGTGTCCACATCAGCAAGCAATTTGGTGCAACAGAAGTAGAAAACCAGACCACAGCAGTTTATGCTGGGGTACCCACACCTGCATTATCTGGGGCTCAGAGTTACTACCAACTGCATTCAGCCTCATCATCTGTACTCACTGTCTTCATCATTAATTAGTTTCAAGGGAAACAGCACTGGTTTAGACCATTCCATCTCCATTGATGTCCAGAGTACTTGCAGTTTGTTTCTGAAAGGAAAAACTTTAAATTTCCTCCTGCAGAATCTAGATCAACACACACCAAACTGTTAAAGCTACCAAGGAAAGTAAAAGTGATCAGGCAGATCTGCTTCAAAATCTCACTACTGCTCCAAAACCAAAAGCCTAATATATGCACAACTAATCCAGACTACTGCCATCTTTCTTTTTTTTTTTTTTTTTTTTTTTTTTTTTTTTTT